>NC_041400.2:46792324-47150449 GCF_900747795.2 Erpetoichthys calabaricus
TCATTATAGGGCAAATTCCTGAATCTTGACCAAGAAAATGTGGAAAATAAATATGAAATAATGTGCTTCTTTGGGAAATTCCTTAATTTATTACATTGTTGTGGGAATGTGGTTCGTCTAATTTTAGAAGCATCTAACTCTCAGTAGAAAACCAGCCTATCTCATAGTATACTCATAAGAACAGTTTTGATGAGAAAAGGCCATTTGGCTTAATAAAATCTGTCAGTCAGTATTCACCTAACTAGTATTTTGAGGTCTCTGAAGAGCTAGTGTCTACTGAAATATTTGATAACTTTCTCTATATTTGTATAGTTCTGTGAGTGAACAAAAGTTTTCTAAAACGAAACGAAATTTACCCTTAAAAGCTTCCATCTGTTCCCCATGCTGTTAAAATAGCTGTCAACATTCACCTGCTATGATTTGCTCTCAAGATAAAAAGAAAAAACTGTGAGCCATGAAAAACTAAATAATGTGTCAAAATTAGTTCAGTGGAAAAAAATGGGAAAGGCTTATTCAAGGAAGAAAGAAACTAAACCTCATAAACAAAGAATAACCAAAGACTAAATTTACAATAAATAATGTCATTACAAAAAGTAAGCCGAGAGTCAAATGAAAACAAAATCAATTAATGAGAAGAAAAAGCCAACTAGATAAAATAGAAAAATAAAAAGGCTCCTTAGCAGGAAAAATACCTTGTAAACCATTTTTTCAAAAGTTAATTGTAACAAAATGAAGTAAAGTAAAGTCTCAATGAACAATGAATAATCAGAAGAAAATTATAACTACAAAACAAAAAAAATGCAAAAAGACCACTCCAAAACAGGGAACACCCTTTAAACAATTGACATAAAGAATAATATTACTGTATTATAGATAACCAGTAATGGCGCATTGCACGAATACACTTGACTTGAGCATTCATAGTGTTCCTACTCTTTCTCTGTACGTTTAGCATTCATTTGCTCAGAGGTTGCTGCGGTTGCTGCTTCCTGAGCAGCTCTTCTTTTCTCCACCCTAGCGGCCTGCTTCTTCTGTTCTTATGTTGCCATCTTTTCGCATTGAAACTGATTAAGTCAGTGTTTGTGTTCCAATTACTTAGTACGTTTTCCTTAATTTTTCACTTAAGCTGGCACTTAAGTCTTCAATCTACCTCAAGAATAATTTAAGATAGGAAGAGGTAGGGGAAGTGATGGCGAAGGTGGTAGGGAATGCACCGCATGGCCGCCCTGCTGGCCACTGCAGAGAGTTGATTCTACAATAAAATGAAACATAAATAAAAAGAGGAATAACCTTGGAGGTCAATCATCACCCAAAAAGCAGATAGTAGATGTCACATAGTATATGTGTACCAAATTTCAGGTCAATAGGTCTAACGGTTTGCGAGCTACAGGTGATTTAAAATCCTGGACAGACAAACGGACAGCCATGGTAGCGTATTATATCAGAAGATTAAATAACCACAAATTTTATCTTTAAAGAGAAGCAGGGAACAGGAAAAGTAAAACAATAATAATAAAACAAGTAAAGCTGATAGCTCAATGATTAAGAAAAAAAGGACAACTAATGAAAAAAATGCTGAATAAAATTACCACAAGAAAATTATTTAGGAAAAACAACAAAACAATTAATGAAAAAAGAAAATAATTGTTAAACAAAGCTACCTGACACCTGACACCAGCATACTAATTTCTGTAATAATTTTGAACATTTCTGAGATGTCTACTCTTAAACTCCAAATTCTTAAATGAAAAGGTTCTGTTACTTCATATGTACAGTATTTCTTCATATCTTCTACTCAAGAGTCCTGTTTATTCGCTCTTTCATGGACTTTCTTTAGTGCTGCTGTATCTTTTTTGGTAGTGTGTAAAATGGGAATCCAAATTAAACAAAACAAAATGTTTAAATGTTTAGCCAATTTGAGGTTGAAAACCGTTTAGAAAATTAAAAAAGAAAACAATTAGCATTTAAAACCCTTCTCCTGCTACCTCCTACCCCCAATCACAAAACATTTTACAGAGAAAACAAGATTTCAAAATAGTTTCCTTGATAAATATCAGGTTGATTCTATAAATCAAATCTGCATACCTGAATGAAATCAAGTGTTATAAAAAGGTGACCACTGACCATCCAAGGTAAAATGGGTTTTGCTGGTCCTCCTCATTTTGCACACGCTATATACACTCAAAATCAGAACATATAAATACATTGATACCACACTGGCAGTTACACCTTTATTACACAAGCTTACAGTTAAGCAATGAGTAAACACAGTAAAACTGAGATACGGGAGTGTGTTAGGCACACTAAAAAAAGAGGTGTCAGAACTCAAATTCAGAATGGTGAGTAATATTGTGAATACAATAATCAGTCTTTATCATCACCTCTGTTTAATTTACTGTACATAAATGATTTGGATAGGAATGTAAATAACAGACTGCTTATTTTAACTAGATGATAATTCCCTAGGTGGATTGGCAGATAATCTTGAATCCATTGAAACATTATAGAGGAATGTGGACAGCATACATTGGGAGGATTTATGGCAGATGAAGTTTAATTCAAGTAAATATAAAGTATTACATGTAGGTAGTAAAAATTGAAAGTGGAGTAGGATTCAGCAGTCATACTAGACTGGTCACTATCAACTGCCAGACAGTGTTCAGAAGCCATTAAGATGTGTAGAATGCAAGTCCAAGGAGGTTATGCTTAAGTTTTATAACGCACTGGTTAGTTCTTGCCTGGAATACTTTGTACAGTTTTGGTCTCCAGGCTACCAAAAACACAAAGAAATGCCAGAAAAAGTCCAGGGAAGAGCGACTAAATTGATTCAAGGAATAAGAGGTATGAGCTATGAGGAGAGACTTTGGGAGATCAACCTTTTCACTTTAAGCAAAGGAAGATTAAGAGATGACATGATTGGAGCATTTAAAATTATTAAAGGGATTAGTCCAGTGGATCAAGACAGTTACTTTAAAATTAGTTTAGCAAGAACATGGGGGCACATTTGGAAACTTGTTAAGGGTAAATTCCACACAAACATTACAATGTTTTACCTTTGCACAGAGAACCAGAGACACACAGAATAAGTTACCAAGTAGTGTGGTAGACAGTAGGATCTTTAAAACTACACTTGATATTTCTTTGGAGGAATTAAGTGAATAGGACTGGCAAGCTTTTTTGGGCTGAATGGTCTGTTCTCATGTTGATGTTTCTAAAGTTCGAATCCTATATAACAGCTGTCAATGTCAGTGAGCACAGAAGCTTTAACCATTATAAGCATTGGTAGTGTTACTTGCAACTGCGTTTTCTGCTTAGAGGTACACAGAGTGTTATATTGTTCAATGCTTTTACTTTCATAAAAGAAAATGATGTTAGTTTTGAAACTCTGTATTTAAAATCAAAAGGTTTGTGTTTTTAAAGTTTTCCTTCTCTTTGTTCTAACTTGAGGGCAGCTTTCTGAAAGTAAGCATTCAGGAACCCATGAGAGCTTCTGTTGTTTTTTTATTAAAATCTACAGGAGTTCCTCTCCATTTCAGAGTATGTAGAATTTCTCATCAAGGGAATGATCCATATTTGCGAGTGTATGTCCTTCCTTACATGAGCCAGTTACTTGGTACCTGCTGTGCTGGAGGTTTGCACATGTGCAAGTTCACCAATAACTGTTGTACTCTACATTATGTAAACATATCTTACCTAGTGGAATATAGTTCACCTTGTCCTCTTTTATTTAATCCCCTTTTCTTAGGTTCAATTGAAATAGCTAAAACAACAAAAAAGGAAGTGGTGAAATCCAATACTTTATAACCCACTTCGCATATTCCATATAATGGAGCGAGAACAAGAGGGCAAGAATAGTGAAAAGAGAAAGGCATCCTAGTAGCAAACAGGAGAATGCATGCTACACATTTGAAACTCATCGTCCTAATTACATAAGTATAAAGCATGCAATAAATTGTGGAGCTTTTCTGTTATGTTAGCAGACATTTAGAGGTACAGTTTGATTCACATTACCTTCTTGTGCTCAGCAGAATATGCCAAAAATAAGGTAAAAACTATATCTGTCAATTTTTGGCATATTCTGTTGAGCATGAGAAGGTAATGTGAATCACACTGTACCTCTAAATGTCTGCTAACATAACAGAAAGGCTGAAACTGAAACTAAACTTACATTTACATGTTGCCGATTCGTTATACTGTACAAAACATTTAGCAAATTTAACATCTCTTGTGGAGACCAAAACTATGTACTGCTTTTAGATGAGATGTTTAAACTTAAGAAAACTTTGTCCTAATTTGTTCTTAATAAATTGTGGTTTGTAGCCTAACTTCCTTTTACATTGTCTGGGTATGGAATATGAAAAGTCTATTATGCTACCTGCTATAAGACCATTTTTAGATCTCTCTTTGTGGAATCATACTAATATTTTTTAATTTCCACCAAACACTTCTTTTATTTACATTAAATTTCATCTGACAAAATCTACGGAAGTCTAAATTCTATCCATGACTGTCAGTAATTATTCTACTCACTTTAGGTAATCCACCATTCCACCCAATTTATTGTCATGTGCAAATTTAGTTTGGTGACATTGATATCAAGGCCATTTATATAATTTTTTTAAAAAGTGGCCCCAAGCACTGATCCATGAGGCACACTGCTGTTAGCATCACCTAAGTCAGATAAAGTTCCTTTCACTATAACCTTATGCCTTGTGCGTTTCATAGAATTGTGTACCCTTTAAAACATTGTGGCTTGAAGATTTCTTCTAGTTTGATAACCAGCCTTGTTTAAAATACCTTATCTAAATTGTTTGAGAAATCAAGATGAATAATATTTACGTGCTCTTCTGATCAAATGTTTTTTGCTTCCAACTCTATTAAACATAAACTCCTTCTTCTAAACCCATCTTCAAACATAATGATTAAAAATGTGTGATGGATAAGTTAATAATCATAAAATGTGACTACAGTGAAAGCAAAATAATGATTTATTTATCTGTACAGTCTTTCAAAAAGAACTAAACTTCAGCATTTATCCATAAAGATTGTAAAAATATTCCTGAAGCCAAACTCATAACATTAAACCATCTGTGGGTGAGGCAGTCACAAAGCCATTAGTGTGACAATTGCTGGAAGATAAAAGGCAAGGCACAGCTGGTTCAGAAGCTTTTGAACATTCCGACAACGCAGCATTTGTTAAGAGTTGTCATTCAATGTGATGAAATAGCAGCATTTTTGCCTTTCAAATCAAGTAATTAAACCAAAGACTTTGTAAAAAATATGGCTAGACAACAAGGAAACAATTGTGCTGTTAAACCATCAACCTCATTGTTTTTAACTCTGAAATCTGGGAATAAATCATTCCGTGAAGTCTTAAATTATGGGCAAGGATTTTAAATGTTGCATTATTGGTGAAAATAAGGTCAAATTTTATTCTTTGGCACATTTGACAGTATTCATCATTACAGGGAATTTAATAGAGCATGGAAGAATTCAATTGAAGTTTACCAATCCTTTGTACTAGTGATCAGTGGATAGTTAAAAGATATATGCTACAAGAGATGGGTTTCTGGGATAATGGCCTCATGTCATCAATCGACTGTGTTCAGTTTGAGTCTGGAACTTGACGAAGAGTGTATCATGTCTCCTCTCATCTCATCTTATCTCATTTTCTTTGCCGTTTTTCCTGGTGAGGTTCGCGGTGGCAGCAGGACAAGCAGATCAACCCATATTTTCCTGTTCCCATGCTACAGATTCTAGCTCTTTCTTTGGAATTCCCAGGCGTTTCCAAGTCAGCCAAGATATATGGTCCTGGGTCTGCCTCAGTGTCTCCACCTCAACTGGCGCTTCTCAGTCTTGAGGAGTATAGACTACTTTGAGACTCTTCTGATTCTCTGAGCTTCTCAATCTGTCGCAGAGTGTCAACCCAGCTACTCTGCGAAGAAACCTAATTTCTACCGCTTGTATCTGTGATCTCATTCTCTCTCGGTCATTATCCACAGTTCATAACCATAGGTGAGGACAAGGATGTAGATCGACTGGTAAACTGAGAGCTTTATCTTTAGGCTCAGCTCCTGCTTCATCACCACAGATCGGTATAATGCCGTCAGAACAGCTGCTACCACTCCAGTCTGCTTGTTGTTTCCAGATTCTCTTTTGTCAACACTCTGAACAAGATCTCAAGATATGTGAACTCCTCCACTAAGGGCACTTCTTCCTCCCTTATCAAGAGAGAATAATCCCTTCTTTTCCGAGAGAGAACGATGACTTGGCTGCACCTTGAAATCTTGTCCATGAAAACCACAAACAGGAGTTAGTGACAAGACATAGCCTTGATGGACTCTAACAACCACACTGAACAAATTTGATTTAATACCAAGTATTTGGATGCAGCTCTCACTGCATTCATATTGGGAACAAACAGCATGCAAGAGCTGCCCTGTTTCCCCATATCCCTCCAGCAAATTCCTACAACACATGACTTGGGACACAGTCATATGAGTTTTTTCAGATCTACAAAACACATGTAGACTGGGTTATCATAGACAAGACATACAGGTGTATCTGAGATATCCAGTTTGGGATCCAAAGGGTTACATCTCTTCTATCTGTAAAAAACTAGACAAAAAAACACCCTGAAATCTCCCTACCAATTTTACGATACTGGTGAACTTGCAGAGGCGTCAGCATCAGGACAGGTCGTATCTTGTCCGATACAGATATGTAGTCGAGTGCAACTGTGGCAAAAATTGAGTGGGACAGGTTGGAACCTGTCTCAGGCAATGTATGGTAGCTCGTTGTTTGAACGTTTAATGTGCAGGTACCACAAAGCTGAGTTTGTCTACTTCAGTTGAATAAGCAAGTGAGGTACATGCAAGCGCTGAAATAATTAAAAAGTGCATGCCTGCACCATCTCACCAAGTGCAAGTCACACTTGTATAAGCTTCTACATCTTCCGTAGAATTCACACCAACTCCCATGGCCGTAGTTGAGCGTGAGCAAAGCGGACTGCTCCATACACGCGCACATACTGGTCTATCATTTACTGTATATTTGTCTAATGACGTCTTCTTGGCCTTATTAGGCTTTGATGTATTATGTTTCAGGCTTGAATATTAGCACCTGTGGCTATGGGATTATGGCCGTCTTCAAGAAAATAGTGGCTTATACTCTGTGCGGAAAGGGTGAACAGCTGTCCATGAGGAAGAACTCAAGTATTTTTGGGTCCTGACTACAATAAGTGCAACAGAATGTAATTGGTGCAGTAGAATACAGCAATCCATGAAGATCTGTGAGAAAGACTAATACTTTGAGAGTAACCAGTTGAAGTAGTTTGAGCATTCAGATATAGTGCCCACCTGGCATTTCTAATGGAGATGTACCTATAGGGTGTTACAGGATATTCCGGTGAGAATTTATATCAAATTGATAAATTCAACAGCAGAAGAAAATTGACAAAATATTAGCACACAGGAAAATGGCTGAAGCATTCACAGAACCTCGAAAAAATGTATTAAGGACAGAGAACAATGTGGTGTTAAAATACAGCAACAAGCTGAAACAAGAGAAGCTGAAGTGGCATTGCACTGAGTTGATTGAGTATATATTTCTGGCATTTATTCTACAGTTGTGTAGGTGTCTTCACTGCTTTTTTTCTTTAAGCTACCACAGCAGATTTTCAAGAGACAATGATGATCATGTTTTTCAACATGTATGGATTTGTTCATAAATAGTTTGTTCCTCACAGACAGATTGTTAACTTTACAATGAACTGCTGTGGTGTCTAAGAGAAAGCATCAGGAAAAATAAAACATCTAGAGCAGTGGTGCACCAAAAACTACACTTTACACCATGACAACACACCTATACACACTGACCAAAAACAATGTGATTGTTACTTTGCACCCCCTATATTTACCCAGTCTCACTCCCTGTGGTTTCTTTTTGTTCCCAAAATTAAAATTGAGACTGAAAAGAAGAAGATTTGCTACTGTGGAAGAAATCCAGGAAAAAATGCTGGAGGCTCGAGACATGGTAACAAAAGATGAGTTCAGGAAACGTTTCCAAGAATGTGAGAAGCACTCAGACAAATGTATTGCACCTTAAGGAGAATACTTTGACGGTGCAAAAGGGAATAGCTGTAAATTTTATGATAACTTTTTTTTTAATAATTACTAGACTTTTTTGGTCCCCCTCATATTATAACAGAACATAACTCAATCAAATAAATGAAAATCATACAGCAAGTACAGTAGTATGCTCCAAAAACCATATGTAAAATTCAGGATTAAACCCCCATCTGACAATGAGTGCATAATGACTAGAGAGCCCTGTCTAAAATGGTTATTTTGTGTTGGATAAAACAACAAGTAAAATAAAAAACGATTGATCAGAGCTCTGGCATATTTAGATTAGGATTACATGAATGAGCTCTTGCCAAATTCTGAAAATTTTTTGAACAGATTGTTGATTTTCAATGTTTTCCAATTTGAGATAACAGAGACCATTACTTTCCCAGTGAATTAGTAAGAGTAAAATGGAACTCTTACAATTGAGCAAAACAAGCCTTTGTGTTAGCAGTGTTGACCAGGATATTTTCCATAGCATAATTTTATCCTATCTGGTTTAACTCCAAATATTGCAGTTAAGGTATTAATAGTGATTTCAAACCTAAGACTATCTGAGAGACATGGAAAAACAATTCCCCAAAATAGTTTAAGTGTGGGACATTCTCAAAGCATATGATCTAGCAATGCATTCACTTGATGATATTGCACTAAGGTTGGATTGATCCCTGAATATATTTTAGACAATTTTATATGAGATATGTTGGATCAATTAACAATTCTTAGTTGAAATAGGGTGTGTTTGGTACATACTATACTAGAATATATTATATGAATGATAGAATTAAACTACTTTTTTGAAATTTTAATTGAGAGATCCCTTTCATATTGTTCCATAATTTTATTACGGACAAAGTTCCTTAATATTTTTCAATATAGCTGGATATATAGTCTGAATCTTCATCCACCTTTAGCCAGTATTACCTCAGAGCCATGATATTTCCCTACCAGATGTTGTGTAATGAACTTCCCTAAGTATTTGAAATTATTATTAAAATGGTAATAACAAGCATCCACTTTGTCTTCTTAAACATTTTCCACTGTTTTCTATTATATGCTTAAAGTAATGACTTACCTAGAAAAATATTGCATACATCAAGTGGCATCAAACCCAACCTCCTCCAGAAACTGCAGTGGAATATCTTTACTAACATAAACATATAGTAAGAGAGTTTTTAACTTAACATCAAATACTCAAATTTTAGAGGCATTGCTTCAGAGTATCCTGGAACATCTAATCCCTCTGATATTACAGTATTTACATGTGTACTGTATATGTATTTGTGAAAAGCAGCGTTTACCTTACAAATGCTTAAAGGTTATTTGATTGAATTTCTCGTTGTGTGCATTTTTTCTTATTTACATCTGTCAATGTGAGGTTTTCTCAGTGTGTTTTTCTTGGCATGCTTTTGCTAATGTGCCCTTGTGAGAGAAAAATGTACTTGAACCTGCCTGCCTGTTTTACTAGGACACCCTGAAATTTGTACAAGCACATTCAAATTGGAAAATGAGACTATCTATAACATTTAAATTTATATTTTGTTCTCTGATAAGTTTACATATAAGAAGTCTAATTTGTTTTAACCAGGTATTACCCATGTCTCTTAATGATTAACTATTTTGGCTCTCTACATAATACATAATAGCAGAAATGTGCTTCTGGACCATACCATTTATCTGTATGTTGATTGGTGTGTTTGAAATGCTTCCTAGTCATTATATGTAAATGATCCTAGCAGATTTGCGGAAGCCATCTGTCTGTCTATCTATTATATAGTACCTCTATCTATCTATCTATCTATCTATCTATCTATCTATCTATCTATCTATCTATCTATCTATCTATCTATCTATCTATCTATCTATCTATCTATCTATCTATCTATCTATCTATCTATCTATCTATCTATCTATCTATCTATCTATCTATCTATCTATCTATTTTCCTCGTCATTCCACACAATCCCATGGTCCTCATTATACTGTTAATGCACACCTTGGCCTGTCCATTACCAGACCCACAGGACAAATCCAGCCTATTAAATGTATTATATCTTTCCACCAAGCTACCCAAAACTTCAGTCCATGACATTCTCCTTTTTCTTCCCATAACTTGCCCTATAGAAAGCAACAGGTGCTCCTGTCACCCAAATGTTATATTACACCTGCCCCCAAATTGCCCAGTCCTCTGCCAACTTGCCCAGTTCTCCATTTGACCAAAACAAATACCATAATGTCCATCTCTGAAATCTTCAAATAATGTGGACTTCCTTCTGTCCTATAACACATCCATAGCATAAGTCAATCCAAATCTTATTCTGCCTCTGTTAATAGAGTGCCGAGTCCTTGGCCATTTCCACTGTATTCCATAAATTCACATCATATAATCACTAGTCCTCTGATATTTATGAAGAGTTGCATCCCAGTTTATCATTTAGCACACACACAGAGCCATTCCCACCGCAATTTTATTCTACACTTGCTGCCAGTCTGCCCAGTCCTATGCAAGTTTTCCAGGCTTATCTCACCTGGGCACAAATTCACAATGTAAGATCCACAGACCCGCATATGTTAAAAAACAACTCACTCCCCAACCTGTCTTGTACTTCACCCACAGACAAGTCAAACCTAAATCTTATTCTGCCTTTTCTATTAGGGTACCTATATTTTTTTGAACATAAATGTTGCCCTCCTTTCCATCAGGCCTGTAAATTTCTCGCTTACTTTCTGACTAAATTGAGTCATTCACTAAGCCTGCCAAAAAATGTAGCCTAATGTTATCATCTAGATCTGTGTTTCCCAACCATTATTTTTATGTAGTGATCCACATTTTGTAGCTAAAATCAACCCAAGGTGCTACCCTGCCTTACTAACCACAAATAAATATATAGTATATCTTATACACTTGCTCATCTGCCCAAAGGGGCGGGGCTACCAGAGAAGCTAAAAGAGGAGCTCTGAGATCAGCTTTTGCGGACACGGAACTTAGTGAGCACTTTGGTGGCATCTCCAAGCTGTTTTGCCTCTTTGCTGCCCATCTCTACCTCAGAGGCAACTCACATGCCCTGTGAGCCTGGCAGGTGACCACACACCTAGGGCAGATGGACTTTAGCAGCCAGGAGACACATTTGAAGTGTTCTAACATGGCGATCGCAAAGCTGCTTTTATGCCAACTTCTCCAGGTAGTCCTATCCTCTTCAGACAGGTCTCGACCTCCTGCAGAGCTTGTCCCTTTCAGTTTCAGACCCAAGTGAGCTACACTATTATTTCCACGGCATGGCACACCTGGGTAGCTCTCTCACCGCATACTGGTTGAAAAACACTGGTCTAGATGACTTCGGATACTTTCATGCCACTTGCACTTTTCAGAAAGATATTTTACGTCTTGTACCCCATTGTCCACAACACTTTGGTACCACCACTTTGAAACAGCACACAGAGAAAGCAAAAAAAAGGCATTGCTTACATCACATCCAGTTAACCAACTCCATTTGTCATAACAAGAGTGAGAAAAAGTCCATTTGTAAGCTTGTCTTCTCTTTTTCTTCAAGTGAGCAATTTATGAAGGGTGTTTCATTAAAGAAATTTCTGAAGTTCCACTTGAAGATGCCATCTCCCTAAAATCGCCCTCACTCATCTGTAGTTATGTTAATGGCTGGTGTGAACTGTGAACCATGGATGTGAACATGAAATAGTATGTTGACGATTGTCCAATCGCATTAGATTGGCCAATAAAAGAGCTGTGTCCCTGGAAAAAATCTGAAAGCAACCAATTAAAAGGGAGCCTCAAGTCACCTGCTTGCCAAAATATCTAGGACTTACATGCACTCTCATTTGGCTGGTGTCTTTCACTCTGGAAATATAGGTATTCACACAGAATTTTTTTTTATTCACACAGAAATTAAACAAATATAAGCCGGAACCAATTTTTAATGGATATTGACATGCACTGACATCAGGATCTTTGTGCAAATAAAAAAAATTATTTCTTAATTATTTCACATTACCTAATTCATTTAAGTAGAGTTTTTAAAATATTTGGGGGTGGAAGGGCGCCCCAGTGCCCTGCATTACAAACCGCCACTTCTTTTAACCCTGCTTTTTTTGTGATATTCAATTCATAGCTTACACTTAGCACAACTGGATGGGATGACCCGTGATCCTGGACTGGATTAAGTGGGTTTAAGAAATGAATATATGGGTGAAACTATATTGTTTCTATCACCCTTTTCAAGTCTGTTTTATAGAATTATTTTATATTGTTAATGATATTCAAATTTTGCAAATCTGATATCGTAATCAGGTTAATTATTTACATAGTGCGTAATGAGTTTTGACTATAAAATGAAATCCTTGCAATAAATCAAGTTTTTTAAACAGAATAATGTAACAAAATCTAATAAACTAGCAAACCATGAGGTGTCTAAATTGTTTATAAAAATGAAGTATCTGAGTTTTAAGTAATAATAGGATTCTCTGCAATTGTACTGAGAAAGAAACTATGTGGATTCCATTTAATTGCTGCATAACTTTCATTCCATGAATACCAAGACAATAAACTATTTGAAAAGCTTGAAATGTTGATTGCTGTCAGGGGAGTGACACTGTAGTACAGTATGTTTCAATTAAATCCTGCTTTTATTGTTTCCATGTACCTCTGCAGTGGAGCATTCCCATTCTCATGTCAGTTCTTATCTTTACTGTTTTTGGCTGAATTAAACAGAGTAAGAGTTAAAGAATGTGCAACATAAAGTTTTGGCAGCTTTTACTTTTTATATACTTTACACAAATTTCATTCTTATTTTTCATTTTTTTTTAACTAAGGGTAAGGTCAATTTGTAAGATTAAATAAGCTGTATTGCTGTTATGTGTATGAGTGATTTTAAACACCATTAGCATTAAGGTTTATCATTTTATTATTATTCAATCTATTGATCCTTTCTCTGATTACTTTATATCCATTTATGTAGTTGAGAGATGTTGGTGCTTTCCCAGCAGTATCATGCACAAGATGGGAGCCTACCCTGTGGACAGGTTGCCAGCACATTATGAGGCACACTCACACACACTAGGGCAATTAACCATTTCTTTAGAATGTTGTTGGAGAAGAACGTGTTTGGGAACAAGGAAAGTATGCAGACCTGACACAGACAGTCACTAGGATGACATTTCAACACATTCTTCTGGAGTTGTAAATGTACTTTTTTGCCCACCCTATCACCTTCTCTTACCCCAAGTGAGGTTCTATAGCAGAAACTTGTGGATTTAAAAAAAAAAAAAAATATATATATACACAGATTTAGATACAGTATATTAGTCCATTAGTTCATGGTTTTTCCTCGAATCCATTCATCACTGCAGAAGATTGGTTTGGCCTTCCAAATGTTTGTTACTGAAAGTCAGCTGTAACAGCTATTTAACCTTTAACATTGTGTGCTTTTAAACTTAACCACATGGTGATTGATGGTATTTTATTTTTCTGTTTTATTTCTGAAAATATTTTTATTGCTCTGAAAGATCACTTAAATTCTAAAATGAATATGCAAAAATTATGCATATTAGTTGCAACACGTGGATATAGATGGGATGACTTTTTTTTTTTTGGTTTTTCATCTCAGTTCATTATATTCTTATATAGCCCTCTCCCCTGAAAATAGGCTTAAGGTGGCAATGCTACTTTTCTCTATTTCAGCTCGTAACCTTAGTATCACAGGTGCCAGGCCTGATTAGGAGTAAATAGAGTAGCATTCTTAAAATTTGCAATATTTTGACTTTTCTACCTGTTAATTTGCTCATTATTAGTTCTAGAGTGTTGTTGCTTGGAGTCACCTCATAGTTCTTGGACTCTAACCTAACAGGGATGTTGTGTGCAAAGCTTTTCTAGCATTTATATGACATTTTGTGAGAACTCCAATTTTCTCTTATGTTAAGATTTAAGATGATAGTCAACTCCAAACTGGAGTGTGTAAGGGCCCAGAAGCACTCAGACCATGAAGACACAATAGCTGCCCCTTTTTATCATGTTATTCAATTTATATAAATACAGCCCATATACAAACAGTACAAATGACAATATTATTTTTAGTGAGAAGTCAAGCAAAATGACACCTTTTAGTGGCTAACCAATGACTCACTGACTAAATAGATTACAATATGCAAGCATTCGAGGCAACTCAGGCCCCTTCTTCAGCATAAAAGAGCATAAAAGTTGTCATTTTGCTTGACTTTTCACTACATTCATAATGGCTGACATAGTACAACAACCTAGTACTAATATAATTTTTGAAATTACGCTTTCAACTATTATTTTAATAATGCCATTTTTTCAGTTGTAATCTTGTTTTCTATCTTCTCTTTAGATATTTACATTTCAAAATGCCTTTTTCTGCAGCTCAAATAGTGTCTGTCATTCCCAATGCAAGCTAAAATACTTTTATATGCGGGTATACAGTATATACAAGAAAGATCTTTCTTTGAAAATAAGTTAGTATAGCAAAGCATCATATACTGTACTATACAGTATATAACCAATTAAAGCAAAAGTCACAGTGATTACCGATTGTATTTGTTACATACTAGAGAAATTGTAAAGTTAGTTGCTGTCATGCCCAGTGTTGGTTGCTGGTTGCTGGTTGCTTGCCTTGCGGATGCTACTGGGAATAGTGGTCCCCTGCAAACCTTGTTCAGGTTTTGGCCTTGTTTCATTTGGACTACTGCAACTCTCTGCTGGTAGAAGTACCGACATGTTTCACCAAGTCGCTGCAGATGACTCTGGTGTTTAACCAGCCAAGGTAGGCATGTGTCACTCATTTTTCAGATCACTACATTGGCTCCCTGTAGTGGCAACCTTGATGTTTGCTTACAGAATAAGCAGTGTGCCTGCACCTATATATATGGAGACACTTGTGAAAACCTGTTCTTCCTCTTGACCACTCAGGTGTGCTGATGAACAGCGTCTGGTGATACCACCTCTACGGGGTATCATATCTAAATTTAGACTCTTTTCATGTGTAAGGCTCCTCCATTTGAAATTATGACTCCCTCAATGCATTTAAGAAGCATTTGAAGACTCGCTTGCTTGGTGAATTTATGTCTACCTTTATGTTTTGTAACCTACAAATTGTAACTCACTTGTATTTTGTTTTGAGTTGTTCACGTGTGATGATCAATTTTGTAACGTTGTCCTGTAAGACCTGTTCTCAAACAGTCCCTGTTTTGTCGTGTAGGGTCCTATGGTGACCCTATTTTCCCCTTTATATTCTTTATTGTGTAGGCCTAAATAAAACTACTCAAGTACTTTAGTACTTCTTTCCCACTTCCCTTCAACATCTGTAAGCTCAGGTAATTAGACAGAGTGAAGGAACAGGAATGACCTAAATTACACATGTACAGTAATTATGTATTATTGATAATATGCACAAATTATTAAGGAAGCAAATACAAACCATAAAATTGAGCCTAAGGTGCAGTGTATGGCTCTGTGTTTATTTTTAGTATAACTTGCTTTGCTACCTCATGGCCTTTGAATGGAGTATTAAAACAGTCCACATGCTTGTCTCAGTATGGCTACCAAAATAGAGTTGTCTTCATCACAGTCTTCTCTTCATGGCCAAATGGTGTGAGAGAGTGGTAAATACAAGGTGACCAACTTTATACCATTCTTATCACAAAACATGAAGCAATGGGGCAATTAAAAACCAATCATGAACAGCCATTCAGACCAATAGAATTAGTTTATCTCTCCCTTCCTGGGGCGGTTACCAATAAAAGTGCTCAGGTACAACTCAGTTGCTTTGTTTAGGCAGCTTATGGCCTTCCTGCAGGGGATGGCTTATAGATCTTATAGATCTAAATCCATAACCTCATAAATTTCACATCTCTAGTCAGTCCTAAAGAATGGGTTTAGGGGTGTTTAGTTAGGCGAACATCAACGCACCTCTCTTCTCATCAGTAAAATAAAACATGCCTCCTGAAATGTTTACATTTTCATTTACTTATTTGGCCAATGTTTTTACCCAAAGCGACTTACACTATCTAATATTAGATTTGCTTTGTCTTTCTTACAAATAGAGACAAGCGAAGTATTTATCAAGTATTTATATGCTTGGTATCACTCCACTACAGTCACCCAGGCTGATGTTTACTTGATTATTTATTAAGTGACTTACTTAAGTCTTTTGTAAGTTCCTTTGGATGAAATTGTCTGCTATGCAAATAAATGTCATTGCAAGTCAGTTTAAAAATCAAAGATTAATCAGATCTGCAAAACTATCTCCCATTATATTTTAATTATGTCACTTAACTTAATTCAGTTGTATTTTTTTAAATTATACTGCATGTAGTGAACTGAATGAAAAATTTGTTTGCTGGGAAATTAACCAAATAGGCTGATTACAAAGAACAAAGAGGACAACAGCAAATATTCACATTTTTACAAGTGCAGAGTCTGGCAGTCAATACAATTTCTTCAGGTTGCTGTGGTCCTGTAAATGCTGTCAAAGTTGTCATTCCAGGATTATTATCAATCAGCTTTAAAGATACTGTACCTGTAACATCATGAAACATGAACATCATGTACCAAGGCACACAATTTCATATCCTTTAGTATTAGTCTAAAAAGTCAGCATGTCTTGCAAATTTAAATTTCTTTTCCAAACATGAAGGATTTTGTATACCTTTTTGCAAATAACAGAAAAACATTAATTTGTATTTTCCTTCTGCATGTTTTTTTGTACACTGTCCATTTTATGACATCTTGTTTGACGGTAAGTAGCTGTCCGAGAACAACAAAAAGTCCAAGAAATCAACATCAGATGGGAAATAATGAAGCTGTAACCCGGATTAGATTCTAGACTTTGTTATAACGGACTTTAATGATAGATGACCCGATATGAGACCTTACTCATGCCTATTGGTGTGTGGTAAATGAGCTATGGTTTAGGCAGGTGCTCTGTTATTTGGTAGGTGGAGGGATCAGAGTAGCAGCTGGATTCTTTGGCATGTCAGCTAAATGGCTCTTTTATTCTCACTTCTTAAGGCTGACTTATGCAAAAATGTCCACATCTGTATTTGCAATGCCCCAATATACTGTATGTAAACACTAGAAATCTTCACAGATGGCTGCACATTTTAGTGAATGTTGAACGGGTTGCTATCAAAAGCACTGGATGGCTCCACTGAAGCAGATAATGAACATCCATACACAGCCCATCACTGTCTGGGCCTCTTTCATTTCACTCTGTGTGTCTGAGACATCTTTGCCTGCTGAGCTCTTACCCCATCGTCTGTTTCTGCATATGAGTTTCATTTGCTTCGTGGACTTTTTGTTATTAAACCAGCCCTTTCTGTCAGGGAGTCTCTGTTTGCCTATCTGTCTGCATTGCAGAGGTCCTGCACTCACTGGAACAGCTAAAATGGGCTGAGTCAGATTACATTTTACCCTTTTTTTAAAGTCACACTGGTTCACAGACTGACATGCAGGAGGCATTTCTCTGTAAAGATGAGTTGCCACAGCTAGACATGAAGCTTACTTTGATGGGATGTGATGTCTGACTTCTCAATCTTGTAAAGAGTTATTAAAACTCATACAGTGAACCTCCACTCTCAGGATAATGTCCACCTGGCTATAAGTATAGCAAATGGTGTGCCTGCTTAATTAAAGACACTCAACTGGCAAAGACTTCAAACTACAAAGGAATGCAAAACTTGCTGCCACTCTGGGCCTGACTACATACTGTAGGTCTTATGTTCATGGATGCTGAATTGTCATAATCATTATGTTGGACTCTGGGGTGGGGATTGCAATAAACATAAATACTTGTTATAATAATTCACTTTGGACACAATTAACAGTTATTGTAATGTATATTGAAAGATTCGGCAGCAGAGGACCACTGTAATGCTTTAATTTAAACAAAGCATTAAAAATTCAGATGTGTTTGAGGAGCCTGCTCTTTGATACATAGTGGAGCGAACATTCTGAATACCTGTTGAAATGGCATTGTTGGCTATTTTATGTGGTTTTATTTTTATTTTCAATTTAATGAAAATGTTATTATTCCAAATAGCATGAATAAGATTAATATGAGTTCTTTGCTTGACACTTGTATTTGTAGTGCTACATTTATAATAAAAAATAACAAATAGGACAACCACAGCAATAACAATAACAACAACAATAATCTAATATGGGCGGCACGGTGGCGCAGTGGGTAGCGCTGCTGCCTCGCAGTTGGGAGACCTGGGGACCTGGGTTCGCCTCCCGGGTCCTCCCTGCGTGGAGTTTGCATGTTCTCCCCGTGTCTGCGTGGGTTTCCTCCGGGCGCTCCGGTTTCCTCCCACAGTCCAAAGACATGCAGGTTAGGTGGATTGGCGATTCTAAATTGGCCCTAGTGTGTGCTTGGTGTGTGGGTGTGTTTGTGTGTGTCCTGCGGTGGGTTGGCACCCTGCCCAGGATTGGTTCCCTGCCTTGTGCCCTGTGTTGGCTGGGATTGGCTCCAGCAGACCCCCGTGACCCTGTGTTCGGATTCAGCGGGTTGGATAATGGATGGATGGATGGATAATCTAATATATAAAGCAGAGTCTATGTATGTTTGTTTGTCCACCATACAAGTCTGCACTGGGCGTCCGATCGCCACCAAATTGGGCATGGGGCTGCTTTGTGACCAGGAGGAGGTCATGGGGTATGTTTGGTTGGGAAAAATGTCCTTGGTGAAGCGCAGGATACCTTTTGACCGAAACAACATTCGCAAAAAGTCCACGTGTTTATCATCGACAAGATGGCTGCACGTTGCAACAGATGTTAGTGGTGGCGACATCTAGCGGCACGTTTGGTCTCTGTGCATCCCTCTTTACCAATGTTTCTTTAAATTGCCAAGACATTGCGGAAGTGTCCAAGTATGAGAAAGCCAACTGCTTTCATCACATGAAGGGGAACTGCCATATGGATGTAAAATGACCCAGTGTGCGTGACTGGCTTTCCGTATTTGTGGTGCTATTTGCTCGCTTTCCGATTCAAAGTAAGATTTCAGTCTTGGTCTTTCTGACTGACTGCTGCTATTTGTTCGCTTTCCAACGTATTGTAAATAACATACATTCATCCCACTCTGGTGGTTATTTCGTACGTAATACCATGTGACACATTATAATTATCCTGCTTTTTGCTAATATACACATCCATCCATCCATCCATCCATTTTCCAACCCGCTGAATCCGAACACAGGGTCACGGGGGTCTGCTGGAGCCAATCCCAGCCAACACAGGGCACAAGGCAGGAACAAATCCCGGGCAGGGTGCCAACCCACCGCAGGACACACACAAACACACCCACACACCATGCATACACTAGGGCCAATTTAGAATCGCCAATCCACCTAACCAGCATGTCTTTGGACTGTGGGAGGAAACCGGAGCGCCCGGAGGAAACCCACGCAGACACGGGGAGAACATGCAAACTCCACGCAGGGAGGACCCGGGAAGCGAACCCGGGTCCCCAGGTCTTCCAACTGCGAGGCAGCAGTGCTACCCACTGCGCCACCGTGCCGCCCTAATATACACATGCCACCAAAAAAAACACATGGCATTAGAAAGTCCACTTCCGATACCACAAAAAAGTCGATTTCAAGGTCGTCTCAAACATTGCGCAAGACGTCAAGATGTTTTCATACCAAGAATTCCGCTGATTCCGAATGATTTACCCTTTGATTTCAAATGTCTACAATTTCCTGTTCAAAAAAGTCTATTTCAAGGCTGTTTCAAACCTTGCACAAGACGTCAACATGTTTTCATACAAAGAATTCCGCTGATTCCAAATGACTTACTCTTTGATTTCAAAAGGCTAGAATTTCCTATTTGTTTCGATTTTGCTATGTAAATTACTAAGGCTGAAGGGCAATCACTCCAAGTTAAAGACATCAATTTGGAAAATCCATGCTTTTCACACGGACAACTCTACGTAACATGTTCTACAGTGGGCAATCCTCAGAATCTGTTCATTTTCAGGACACCAGGACAACACAAAAGATATACTGTATCCAAAGCCTCTAAAATGACCACTTATATTACCTATTACAATAATATGTCAATCAGAAAAATGTTTGTTCTATTTCTGTTCTGTTTCTTTCATTTAGGAAATTCACCGGTTATAGATTCCCGGGCAACTCGGGATACTCCTGCTAGTAATACTAATAATCATAACCCAACAGGAGTAGCATAGAAGAAACCTATATATATTTGTTTGGTTTTTTTTTGTTTAATTGTATTGTATTTTTTTGATTTTATTGTAATCATTCCATACAAATAGATCATTTTTTACAAAAATAGGATTGAAAACAAATCAACCCCCACCCCTGAGAGAGAGAGCATGGCCAACAGAGTAAAACTTAAACCTAGTAAAAATAAGTAAATCGATGAGTTTAATAAGCGGATAAAGATAAATGGAGAAGAAAAAGAAATGGGGAGAGAATCTGCATCCTCAGTGCTTTAAGAGCTTAATCTAAAATATTATTGTTTAGATCCTGCCAGGTTTTGAAAAAGTTCTGCACAGATCCTCTAAGTGAGAATTTGATGTTTTCCAATTTCAAATAATATAAAACATCAGTTACCCACTGACTTAAAAGAGGAGAGTTTGGATTCTTCCAGTTTAGCAAGATAAGTCTACATGCCAATAGTGTAGTAAAGACAATTACAATCAATTTGTCCTTCTCCACTTTAAGCCCATCTGGAAGTACACCAAACACAGCTGTGGATTAGGAGAGATTGTGACAGCAAGGCTGTCTGAAAGGCACTTAAAGATTTTGGTCCAGAATGATGTTAATTTGGCGCAGGCCCAAAACATGTGGCCCAATGTGGATGGAACTTGATTGCAGTGTTCGCAGGTTGGATCTTGCCCTGGAAGCATTTTGGACAATTTTAAACGAGACAGATGTGCCTGATATATAATTTTGAGTTGAATAATTGTATGCTTTGCACATATGGAACTCGAGTGAATTCTCTGCATTGCTACCTTTCATTCCTTTTCTGATATGTTGAGTAAGAGATCCTTTTCCCACTGTCCTCTTGGATCTTTGAAAGGGAGCAACTGTAACATGGTTTTATATATTGCAGAAATGCTGTCTGAGTCCTCGAAACTGAGCAATATTTTTTCAGCATAGAGGGAGGCGGGAGATGATGATATCGGACAGGTTCTGTTTAACAAAGTTTCTAATTTGAAGATAGTGAAAGAAATGTGTTGCTGGAATGTTACATTTGGAATGTAATTGTCCTTAGGATGTAAAGACATTGTCTATATACAGATCTCTAAGTGATTTAATCCCAAATATTTTCCAGATATATTTCAAAATAAAGATAATCAATCAACATGGCAGCATAACTGTAACTCTAGGCTTTCAATGCATTGTTAAAGATTTACTTAATGAAAAGTCAAAATCTTCACAGGTGGCGTAGTGGTAGTGTTGCTGCTTTGCAGTAAGGAGACTGTGGAAGATCGTGGGTTTGCTTCCCGGTTCCTCCCTCTGTGGATAGCGCTTTGAGTACTGAGAAAAGCGCTATATAAATGTAATGAATTATTATTTATTATTATTAAAGTATATGTGACTCCCATATATGCTTAAATTAAAACTTGGCAAATTGGACATGGCAAACATGTATTAGGGGTCAATGTATAAAGGTGATTATTGTTATTATATTAGGCTAGTCAGTTTATTTCCAGGAATTAAATTCAATTTATGGGGCTGCTTTGGTAAGACTATGTTTGTACTGTCACTATCAACATATGCTACCGGTTAGGCTAAGAGGTCAAGTACAAGTTTACCTTGTAAGTAATCAGCAGCAACACATAAGACTCCAAATACATCTTATATGGACCTTTCAACTAGCATCACTCACAGACTCAGCTTGCAGGCATTGCCCCGTAACTAACCTAATGTCCTCCATTGGTAGCATCTATGCTTATGTCTGCCTATATGGTTGAGTAGCTCCCTTGTTTGCCTACCTAACAAGTATCTCTAAATTCTCCCCTTTCAAATACCTTTTCTCTCATCTCACTGGCTGCAAGTGAGCTTTTGCCCCAAATCTTCTTCCAAATCTCGGCTCACTTCATGCACTACTAGATTGAATATTGCATCTGCAGGGGTCGCTACCAGCAAAGCCCCATGCCTGCTTTTAGTGCTGGGGCAGCCATACTTACAGTCAATTCAGGGTAGAAACTTCTCTAGCACCCCTTCAATTGTACTTTAAGGGCCAAGTCTCCAATAAGGTTTTTCTGTAGCTCATTTATAATTTCTGTTCTATCTTTTAATCATCTTTTAAGCCTTCTGTTATACAGACAGATGAAACCTGACTCTTTCCAGTTTTCCTTCATCTTTCCCCATGAATGTGAAATTTTGCTCAAAACTGTGGTTGTTGCCTTCCTCTTGCCAGCCAGATGATCTTGTGGCCTCTTCTAGGAACTCCCTGACCTTTCTATTGTGAAAAAATGGTCAGGCATCTGCTGGGATGCCTGTCATTTAGCTTCCTGCAACAACATTACCTGTTTCTCTCCAGGCTGTAACTCTGTTTCTACACTCAGACAAGATTAGTGTAAGAATTTGGCAAAAGACAAGATGTCATGAACAAAGAAACAAGCCACATGGTTTGTCTCACTGCTACATCACTTTTCTGAATCTTTTTCAATTTAAATATTCCATTTCTCCTGTGCGCAATCTCCAGATGTAAAAATCAAGTCATCAGTCAACTTTCCCATTGTTAAATGCAATTTAGGAGCCAAAACAATACTAATATACCATTGATTATGATGTTAACATACTACATTTTCATTAAAACATGTACATGTTGGCTGATTTTCATACAGATAGCATTTTAACGAGTCTTGAAAACAAACAGTAATTATCACTGTACCATTTTATGTGATTTCAAGCTCTGTTAATGGTCTGAAGTGGACAAAGAAGTCAATATGTAGATGTTGGGTGATATCTTCAACAGAAGGCCTCTATACTATAGCGCAATGGTTAGAACTACCATTTCACAGGTGTGAAAAACTAACTTCAAATCTTAACCCAATGGAGTTTCTGCCTTTTTAACATGTCTCCCACATCTTAAAGATGTACATGTTGGACTGATTGGTGACTCTGAATCAGCCCAGTGTGTGTAAATGTGAATGTGTCTCACTCCTCTTCAAGTGCCTGCCTGTTGTCAACAGGAACTCTAGCACCCCCATGACATTTCAAATTTACTTCAACAAGTTTACAAAATAAAAAATGTAAAGGATAAGTTTTAGTTCTGCAAGAGTGGAAAGGTCTGTATGCAAAAGGTATATGATTAAGAATGGCAACAATATACTTGAAAACACAGTTAAAAAATATGAGAAACAGTGGTCTGTTGCATACTGCTGGGCACCTGACTGTTAAAGTTCTCTGCTGCATGTCTTGCCCCTTTATTCCTTTGTCTTGTCCTTGCACTGTATGCGCTCATCTTTCCTCAAAAATATCAAAGGTTAATTAGCTTTTCCAAAACTATGAAAAATACATGGGTACCTTCTTACTTACTTGTTTATGCGGGGCGGTCTACTCATTTGTACATTTTCTATGACACTTTTCAGACAATTATCTTCTTGTGTTTCAAACATATTTTGCCTTTGCTTTTAGTGTTTCATTTTCTTCTGAAGGTACTCTTTGTGTCTATAGTTTTGGGTTTCAAGCATTTTCTGCCACCCATATACACACTTAGCTGTACATGTGTTACGCCCCTACCAAGGCCTGCAAGAATACACTTAACAACCTGAAAAATACCTTTATGGAAATGTTTTAAGCCATCACATCACAGAGACTCGCAATTTCTCAGGGCAGTAATAAACAAAAAGACACTGTGCAAAGCAAAATGCCAAAGACAGACTGTAAAATCCACCATTACAAATCATTTTTCACATACCCCATGAGGGAAATTTGCTATACCCTTATCAAACTTTATAAACCCCCTAGCAGTATTTCCTTTGTTAATGTGGTGTATTAGTTTTCAGAGTCCCTACTGAGTTTTAATTTGATAAGGTTAGGCAGCAGTTTTACTTACACTGATGTTAACTTTTAAATGCCAAAAAGCATTTATGTCTGGTTTTTAGAAATGAATATGCCTGAGATCATATGGGAAGCACTTTACAAAAGTCTTAGACCTCATATTATACAGAATGAATGCTTTTATTAAATGTACAAAGACATGAGAAATGCTTTTACTCAACCCACCTGATATTTCTTTTTTGAGCCTTGCAAAAAAGGATTTTGACTGACTACATGGATAAGGTAAAATGCAACTAGTTGTACTTCTACAAATACCAGAAAAAAATCCTTTCTGTCTCAGTTGTAATTCTGTACTCTCCTCTATGCTTAGTCTTGCTAGGTAATTCTTGTTCCTGCATTTGTGCTTTAAGTGCACTGTCCTTAACAGGAAACAGCCATTTAATACCTTATCATGAGGTCAAAACATGAGCACTACGCAAATGAATCTTCTAGGAGACCTTTGAAATATACTGTATATATGGTATAGTATACACATTTGAAGCAAAATTATTCAAGGAATGCATACGCATTATCTATATTTCTGTTTCCATAGACGAACCTGTAGAAGTATCATTACCAAGCCTCGAGGTGCATCTCCCTGACCCCAACTACCCCTACCATGTCATGCTACCAGAAATCAAACCTGTTTATCCCCTAGGATTAATGCACTTTCTGTATCCACAATGTTTTTCAGCAACATAAACCCTGTGAATAATGATAATTGACTGAACCATATTTTGAGCGAATGATGCATTGTCAGGTCGCTGTTAATTTGACAGTAGTTTGCATTGAATAGAGCGCAGACAAAGAATACAGTTCAAACAAAATTTTCCTTCTTTTCCTAACCAAGCAGGTGTGGTTTCATTGTCTACTGCTGCTTTACAAACCCTCAAATGTATTTATATTCATAACCTTGTACTAAAGCTGGAAGTTAGCTAGTGCCCCTCCACCCTGGGTTTTAGATCATTGTAGAGTTATCTTTGTTTAATGAACAACAACAACAACAACAACATTTATTTATATAAATATATATATTATATATATAGCTCAAAGTGCTTTACATAATGAAGAAAAGGAAATAAAAATAAAAGACAAAAAAAGAAATTAAAATAAGACATCAGTTAACATAGAAAAAGAGTAAGGTCCAATGGCCAGGGGGGACAGAAAAAACAAACAAAAACTCCAGACGGCTGGAGAAAAAAATAAAATCTGCAGGGGTTCCAGGCCACGAGACCGCCCAGTCCCCTCTGGGCATTCTACCTAACATAAATGATCAGTCCTCTTTGTATTTAGGGTTCTCACGGAAGGACTTGATGATGATGATCATGCAGACTTCTGGCTTTTAATCCATCACTGTTGGAACATCATGGTGCTTTGAGTAGATGACACCGGAAACGGAAACAGAAGAGAGAGTAGGGGTTAGTACAGAATTTAGAGCCACCATGAATAGTTATTATAATTAACAAAGTTACAATTGTACCAGAATTTTGTAAGTAATTTATTGGTACAGTTTATAAAGGAATATTATGAAAAACAGAAAAGATATCCATTTTTGCTTGGATTTGCAGAGAAATGTGTTTGTTCTGAGCTCTTCATTTGTGAAGGATTGGTGTAGGAGCGCCTTTATGCTGATGATCTTTTAATGATGACAAAAAAGTAAAGTGGATTGAAGGAGAAGATATGAAATTGTAAAACTAGTTTGGGTACGAAAGATCTCAGAGTAAATGTTGGAAACACCGAAGTGATAATTGGTGGTGAAAGAGGAGGATGTGTAGTGGAGTGGGTCCATGGCTGTATTCAGAAAATGTAAAAAGTGTTGGGAAAAACTCAATCCATGATGTAGGTTGTCCTAGGCGAATACATAAAAGATGTGGTGGTGTGGAGGGTAGTCTGCAGGCAATAATTGTGATCTTTGTTTATAGAAGCTGTGCTTGAGGGAACATTTTATGAGAAAGTATTCTTTTTATATGTTAGCTATTTCATAGGTTCAGCTTCAGAGATTTAAGAAAGGAAGTACAATATCAATAATAAAGAATTGTTAAATTCATGAGTACCTGTGATTCACTGATGAGAAAGGGCATATTTTGTTCAATGTAGAAGAAGAAGCCTCCATGAGTCTGAGAGATTTTGGAAATTGCTAAACTGTGAAATTATCATGGTAGTTAGAGACACTATAGTTGCAATCAATGACCTTTCTAAATAAATGTTTAATAAACACGGTATTTCTACAACCTTTTTTTGTACAATTTCACCAAACACTTCACTTTATTTCTCAAATTATGCTTTGTTGTCATTTTGGGGGAACGGTATTCTCTTTGCTATAGGAAGTGTCACCAGGACTACACATCGAAGAAGATTAAAATTATAAAATTATATCCCTGAAAAATGGATAGAAAAGGCTAAAAATCTGTATGGTTAAAATGTCTATTTTTTAATCTTATTCCACCACTTTATAGTGAACTTAAACAATTAACAAAGTATAATAACACATGGCTTCTTTGTAGTAACATAATGATGAATAAACCCTGAACTCAACAATGACACAAATTGAATAAACTGTCCAAGTTAGTATATTTAGGGAGATTTAAACTAAAGTGGGACCCATTGTCTTCCTTAATTATGTTTTATAGTTAATATGATACACATGTGTATCATTCAGGACTGTTACTTTGCAGCTAAGTTGATGAAAGACAAGCTCATGTAGACTTGTTCATTTATGGAGTCCTCTGCCAGGTCACTGCCTGTGTAGTGGTTTCACAATCTATCATTTTATGCATGAGCTTTCCATCATGTATTGTAATTTTTTCCGGCACATGCCAAAGCCATGCCAGACAGGATTATTCTCAACTCCTTATTGTCCCCAAAGTTAGTATGGAGTACTGTATATGCATGAGTCAAGAGTGAGTTCCTTCTTTACACCTGAAGTTGGCAGAATAAACTCCAGCCCCTATGGTGGGGGTGTCCAGTTCCTTCCTGAACAGTTTGGTATGGGGAGGAACGTACAATATATTAAATCAAACGTAGTCATATTTTGTCATATTTTCAAATTCCCCACTATAATGCTGATATTAAATTGCACATCCTATCTTTCACTCACATCATTCGACTTGCAGTACAGCAAGTTGACAAGACCTGAGGCAAACAATATCAATCAAATACTTATGGACTGTTGGCAATGCATCAAACACGTCAGACTAACAGTGACAAGAAAAACTAAAGGAGAAGACGTCATGGAATGCAAAGGAAACTCTAAAATTTTAAATTGAAACAGTCACATATACTACAGACTTCACCATTTAGAGGTGTGCTGTAATCCATAAAAGGAACATTTAAAAATCTTTGCCGGTGATACTAGACAGATCATTGTTTACTTATAACTGGTCAGAACGTATGTCTGTTTTCAACAGAAATGGTGTGATTGATTATTAAATATGATTTACTACTGTACTTGTGACAAGAAGCATTTTGCAAAAATGTACTTAAAGAGTTTTTAAGAAGTGACAACAAGTAGGTCTAAGATTATTATATTAAAAATGATAAAGATGATTCTTAAATCTTTAAGAATCAGCATTATTATGAAGACAGTATGTGCCTGCTGCAAAAAAAAGATCTGCAATGCACAAAATGGCTCTGAACACTTTGATATATCACTTCCATGCCCCAAAGTGACTGACTTCCAAATGAAGCAGTTTCATTATATCATTGTGTCAGAAAAGATTAAGGCTGGATGAAACAGGCCCTGCTGTCTGGCTTCTGTTGTTATAAGCTTTGACTTAATTGCATAGTTTGCTTTTTCCTGCCATTCAAGCATGGTGAATGTCTGCATTGGTATCATGGCATAACATACAAATAACCTGGAACAACTCAGGGTGACTTATTTGCCTTTTAACAATCCCCAGAAGCCTGAGTTACACTAGTTTTATTACCTTTGGGATACTGCTGCTAGTAATCTGTTCCAGCTGTAACATCTGCAAAACACTTATCAAGTTCACTCATAGATGAATGATATTTATTTCTGTAAAAGTATATTGTAAATATTTATCTAAAGTAAAGATTGCTCAGATTTCTTAAGCAACCCTTAGAACAAATGTAATTTTTGGCTCAATCAAAATGCTAAATATCTGAAAAACTATTTATTATGAAATGTATCTTAGTTTTTCTGGAGTCTGTTGAAGGGAAATGAAGTGAAATAGGTGCTGGATAGTTAGTGAAGCAACTTGAAAAAAGATACACCAAAAGTGGATCAAAATATGAAAGTGCACCCAATAACAATAAGCAAATTTCTGTTCTCGTTAAAATTTCCTGTTTTTTAGTGAATGTTGAACAAAATGTTTCTACTATACATCTCCATACAGATCAGCTTTGGGAGTTTTGCACTGGTAGGGGATTTCTATTCCAATTTCTTATTTAAAGCCATTTCTTGCTGTTAAAAGAACATATTATTTAATTAGATTACTTGTTGCAATCACAGTTTTTAATGTACAGCAGTGACATGGTCTCTACGTGCTTCCTTTAAATGAATTCACATGTTATTAATTTGAGCTCTTAATTTCATTATTTTCTTACGGTGATGTGCAAAAAGCACAGTGATGTGAGATCATTTGTGTTCTTTTTAAATTAGCTTATCTCATTATCGATCCACGCTTCTGTCACATTTTATATGTGTAATGATTTTTGGAAAGAGGAATCTGCAAGCACTTAAAGAAAGGCTTAGAAAAGAAACTAAAACTTTTTTTCAAATGGAAATATAAAGAATATGCATTTAACAGACAAAGTCAAAAAACAGAAAATAGGACAAGAACAAAATAATCATCAAAATAACAAAATGTTACCATCACAAGAAAAAAAAATGTTTAGCATTGTCAGAAACAAGTGAACTGGACTTAAAAAATTGGAAAGATGTTTTAAAATTGGGATTAATAAAGTATCTATCTATCTATCTATCTATCTATCTATCTATCTATCTATCTATCTATCTATCTATCTATCTATCTATCTATCTATCTAAAACTCTGATAACGATAGCATGTCTGTAGTGTACTGTGCATATTATGTTTATGTTTTTTCACAGTTCTTTTCAGATAATATTAATTTTGTTTTGTTTGCTGTCTTTATTTCTTTTTCCTCATCATTTATGCTTATATTATGCTTTTGCAGGTTATTGCATTGGTTGTTTTTGTTTTTGCCTTTGGAAATTGTTAACATAGTAAATGCCATCATATAAAAAATATGGTGTAGATTTGTAATGTGACTAAACTTCAAAATATAAATAAAAAAGACCTCATACCTAGAACACATAAAACTAATTTAAGAATTACAGGTTTTTAAACTGTGCCTACTTTAACATTAAGTTTTGGTTTCACCACATTTGCTGTTTATATACTGATCACCAGACCCTTGCTGTTTTTCTCAGTTTTAATCAGTCACACATGTAGGAAATAAGAAGAGCTTTAATTTGGTTAATTAATTATCAGCCTTGCCTTTGGCAATGCTGGTAGTTGATTCAATAATTTGACATATTAAGGTAATATTTTGACACATATTAAGGTGACTGAGGCACACTTGTTTTAAGAAACATCCATCCATCCATCCATCCATTTTCCAACCCGCCGAATCCGAACACAGGGTCACGGGGGTCTGCTGGAGCCAATCCCAGCCAACACAGGGCACAAGGCAGGAACCAATCCCGGGCAGGGTGCCAACCCACCGCAGGACACACACACAAACACTCACACACCAAGCACACACTAGGGCCAATTTTAGATTCGCCAATCCACCTAACCTGCATGTCTTTGGACTGTGGGAGGAAACCGGAGTGCCCGGAGGAAACCCACGCAGACACGGGGAGAACATGCAAACTCCTCGCAGAGAGGACCCGGGAAGCGAACCCGGGTCCCCAGGTCTCTCTGTTTTAAGAAACAGAATAATACAATTTAGACAGACAAACATATAATGTATAGGTTGTCTCTTTACTGATATATAAAGTTCTACTTTATCTTGGCACTGATAAATAGTTGTGGAGTTGTTGCTGTTGTTGCTGCTCCAGGTTCAGGTGGAGGATTCTTCTTGCTTTGGAGTGCACTCTTTCTCTTCCCTTTGCTACATGATCATTTGTGTTCTGTGCTTTTCCCAGGCTCTTTGCTATGTTGTCTGCAACTTCAGAGGGAAAAGCATTACTCTTTCTGGCACAAAAGTTTAGTTCCCTACTTGAAGTAATGGCTGCTTCTCAACATTTCAGACTGGGCTCAATGCTTGGTTTAGCAGAATGGATTTCAGATTGCAGTTCCGTTTTCAGCTCCCCAAAGAGGGGGCGGCTCATCAGCCTTTTGGTTTCAGGGAGTGGTTGTTTCAGAGAGCTCATTTTGGACAGTGAGAACAGAGCTGCCATGGGAGTTTCTTCAGAATTCCCCCGAGAGAGTGGATAGGAGTGTTCCCTGTTTTTAAGGACCATGTAGCCTTTTATGATTTGATTAAAGTCACTTCCAGTTACACAATCAATTTCTTCTCACAAATGCATTATTTTGTCTATCACAGTTGTAACTTGTTGATGTAAATGTATTTGTTTTTGGATGTCTATTTTGTATCTTTGGTCAGAGCTCAGATTTACACCTCTTTTATCAGATGATGAACAGGCTATTCGTGGTATGAAGACTTCAGACACTTTTTAAAGTGGGGGTTTGGTGTAGCTGGATGTCTGCATCTCTGTTAAATCTGTCGTCTTAAAAGGCCTAGTCAACACTTAAAGCCTAGCACGATGGAAAATGCCTCCTTTGTCCTACATGAATCTTCTTTACCTCTGTCACTTGGATCACTTTTCGCAAATATATGTTATTCTAATAACAGACATATTCTGTGGTGATAGACATACAAAACACTCCAGTTTTCTTAAAAGAATGTTTAATATTTTCTGTTCACCAATAACTTTTTTCATTTAATGGCCAAAGATGCAGGAGCCAATTCTGGCACGTAGCAACGGGCACTAGAGAGGAGCCAACCCTGGTGGAATGCCATTCCATTGCATGGTAAATTTCATGCATACACTCACCCCAGTTAATGTCCAACTAGTTACTGACACACCTTTGAGATATGAAGGAACAAGAAGTGTATGTGCAAAATTCACACAGAGAGCAGGGAAGAAATTTCATTCAAGTTCCTAGATTCTCAGCATGACAAGTACCTCTTTACCAGTACCATTATTTTAATATAATTCCATCGTAACATATTGAACCTTTATGCATATAGAGTATGCCTGAATAAATCAAATTAAAAATGTTGATATTGCCTTGGAGACTTCAATTAGCTGACATCAACATGTTGTCACTGAGGTCATTTTTTTTTATATAGTGAATGGTAGAAACCCCTTGTGCTTATTTTTTGCATCTTCAAGGAAAAATCTACTTTGTGGGAGGAAAAGAACTCTGCATGTCCAACACTGAAGATTCAGAGTAGACTGAAAACATAAATCCAGTCTACTGGCACAGATCTCTACAGTGAATTCCATAAGCTAATAGCCCTCCCCATGGGGTCTTTTGCATTTTTCAGTCCTTAGTCTGTGTTTTATTGATTTCACTTAATGACTCTTGCTACAGTTCACTGTTTCCTGAAATAACATACATTGAAGTAATTAACATTAGTTAGCTCTTCGGTAATTTGATCATCTCTATTAAGTCAACCTTCATTTCTTTCAATGGTTTAAATAAGACAGTGTCAGCCTAGTAATTGATATGCTGCTGTTGACCGCAAAGGCTTCTCTTAAAGTCTGTTGTCTACAAATTTACATGATGCTTCATTTAAGGTTTCAGGATGGTATTATACTAGCTTTAGAACTAACTCTTCTGGTTTCCATTTTATTTAAAAGGTCAGGCAATGCAATATATTCAACTTACTGTTTTTCATTTTTAGGTATTATAGCTCACCCAACAAACTGAAGCAATACATAAAATCATGGGAAATAAATTAACTGGGTAACTGATGTTTTATATTATTTGAAATTGGAAAAAATCAAATTCTCACTTAGAGGATCTGTGCAGAACTTTTTCAAAACCTGTCAGGATCTAATCAATAATATTTTAGAATAAGCTCTTAAAGCACTGAGGAAGTAGATTCTCTCCCCATATCTTTTTCTTCTCCATTTATCTGTATCCGCCTAATAAACTCATCAATTTATTTATTTTTACTATTTTTAAGTTTTAGTCCGTTGGCCATGCTCTCTTTCTCAGAGGTGGGGGTTGATTTGTTTTCAACCCAATTTTTTTTTTGTAAAAATTGATCAGTTTGTATGGAATGATTACAATAAAATCAATAAAATTATTTAAAAAAAAAGAAAATAAATTAACAACATACCTTATGCTTTCTTGTATTTCTGACCATGCAGAAGAATTTTTCCTTTTTAACAAACAAAGTAGTTTCTCTCCTTATTCATCCGTTGGCCTTCATAAATTTAAACATTTTTCTGATACTCGTCTCTATCAGTAAGGTATGAACTTTGTTTACGTGGTTTATACTAATGCTTTACTTTACCTTCATAGTGAAATTAGAGTGATATAGAAAAGAATCCTTTAGTGACTATAGTAATGGTCAGTTCATTCCAAAGCAATGCCTTTAAAGAAGGAAGCTAGGGTTTAGTGGAAACAAAGACATCTTCTTTCACCCTAAAAACAAATTGCTTAGAAGCAGTGAAACTTCTTCTTAAAAGTTCTATTTCTTACATGCAACTGTATACAGTAATTCAGGAATGGAAATTTCTGCTTTATAAAACAATTCTTGTTTCTCATTATTATGAGAGCTGTGAGGTTGTGGTAGCTTCATCCCTATAAGGTGAACTTCTAGAGCTAGCTAAGGAGCTTGTATTGCACATTCCTTGATCGCTAGTGTAATGTTTATGAGAAGGGAAGTAATATTTCTTCATTTATATAGCTTTAAATTGGTGCAATATTTTAGTTAAGTCATAGACCAATGGGTAAGGTGAAGGTGAGATCTCACACCTAGGGTTTTTGCACAGACAGATTGATAAATTTCCTAAACACTGACATCAAAATTTAGACATATTCAAATTACCATTTTTATTATCATCACATATTACAAAGCCCAGTATTAGCAGCAGCACCAGGTGTTGCCTAGGTAAGTAATCTAGAACTATCTAACATCTTTAAATGGTGTTTCTTGAAGTGTGCTCATCTAGTGACAAATTAAATTTATTTAATTTCTTTTGTGGCTCAAAATCTGGGTAAAAGCACTGTTCTTAAAATTCACTGTAGTAAAAAAGGAAAGGTATATCCAGGGTCAAACTTTTGGATTCCAAAGAAGTCTAGTATCTCTTCCTGACTGGGATATTTATTTTGTTGAAAATGGACCAAGGGTATGGAATTGTATAAAAGACAAGCACACACACTGAGCTTTATATATTAGATTATGCTGTTCAGTTTCAGAAAATGTATTGAAGAGTTATGATCTTATAGTATTACAATAATTAATATGTAATTTCACTCCATTTGATTTAAAATTCAGCAAGAACAGTGTTACAAACATCAGATTCTTGTTCAAACATGTATACTTTAAATAGCATAATCTTATCCTAAAGAATGCAGTTCTACATATAAACCCATCTTCTTTGTCATCTTGTAGAACCCTTTGAGCTTTGTATGAAAATGTGTGATAGAAATAAATGTTGCTGTTGTTGGATCATAAGTGCCTTATCTGTCCCAAGGCCATAATACTGTAGTTCTTGCAAATCACGTGTGTGGCTTCCACTGTGGACATTTTATCTCAGAATGCTATATATTTAATTCTTAAACTGCTTCTTAAAGAGCAAAAATAAAAGATGCTACACGGTTGCTCCATCTGTGAGCATAAAAGAAAATGTCTAAGAAAGGTCTGATAAACTTGCACTTATAAGATTCTTCTTTGTTTTTTTCACCTGTTGACTTTTAAAAGCATGCTTAGAAATGCAATGCACCAATGACATTTATTACATGGATAGAAACACCACAGGTATTTTCTTCTTTTAGTTAATATAATGTGTAGACTTGTTTGTGTTAAAAAAATTATTATGCCAGTTTGAATAGCAGTGCAGCTTTAAAATTGCTTCCATTGTAAAATAAAGGAAATTACATTTTCTAGTTATACTGAGCAGTTATTCATCTGTATTCCCTTCTCTTCATTTTTGCTGTCTAGTAAGAGCATCTGCATCATAGTATTGTTTATAGCGGATCTGAAATGTACATGGCTTTGCTTTTGTCTCCGTTGTCTTTTCTCATTCTCTGCCCAGTGTTTTTTCTTGATAGACTATGAAAATCTTGCCTCTTTAATCAAAGTGAGACAAAATATTTTTACCTGTTCCTGCTTTATGACATAGCTTACTGGGATTTCTGTATGTAATTATGAAATACTGAACAGGCAAATGCAAATCTGTGACCTTCAGTATTTGGAATGTTTAAAAATTGCCTTTGGGGGTCTTTGTGCTGTATACATATCCGTTACCCAACAGTGTGCCAGAACATGCACTGTAGCCCTTTGCATCTCATTGCTTTCATGAATGCAGACCATTCTGAGATCCCCTGGTGGCCACAGTGCAAAATGTTACAAAATAAAAAGAACAAAAAACGAAACACAAATAAAAACAGACAAAAAAGAAACCACATCTTTTAATAAGTTCAAAAGCTTTTTTTTTTTGTTTGTGGAATACTGGGCATTACATAAGAGAGGAATCTGGGCAAGCTATAGCAGTTCTCTGTTTTTTTTCTGAACATCTAAAGCATGGGCATCTAGCCGGTTAGTTCTACTAGCCCTTGTTAATTTCCTAAATTCAGTTATAGTAATGATTCTAGAACCACACAAGTCCTATACAAGTAGAAACTGAAGAATTTGTTAACAGCTGCAACATCTGTGTATATCATGACAAAAGTCTGGCTTCAGTCAATGCATGTGTCCCTGCTTCATCTTGTCAGCTCAAATTGTCTGACTCTCCTGCTCCTAGCTGCAAAACAAATAAACAACTTCGGAAGAGTACCAGATGTTTTATATCACTTGTAAGCTTGCTTGGTGCGTATGGTCTAGTTAATTCTAGGAATGTTAGGAAATGAGACAAAAATGACAATTATTTCCTAATATAGCTTTTCTATAGTTGTATGAAAAGTGAAAAACAAAGGCACATTGATCATTTTACCATTTTGCCTCAGGCAAATTGAAAAATTGAATGCAAATGTATTAATTTATTCATGCACTAAACTAACAGGAAGCAAGCGACTGAAAAAACATATACAGTATATACATTTTTGCAGAACAGGTTTAATCTTAAAGTGATTGTTCTGTTGAATAATACAAATGTGGTTATTAACCAGTATGTTTTTAATAAGCTAATTCAGAAGTACACTTTGGTTTCTTCAGTGCTCTATCAACAACAACATTTATTTCTATAGCTTATTTTGATACAAAGGATGTAGCTTAAATTATTATTAAATTGTTAATAACTTTATCACCAATGTCAAAGGTTTTTACAGTACTGGATATACATTTACCTTGTTTATTCTCCTGATTTTTATCTGGTTAAGGAATAAGTTTGAATTTATTAAATTTGTATTACTAGTCATTTTTTAAATATACAGCAGGCAAATACTATATATAAATACCAGAAATTTCAGCCATGTCTCCCTCAGGCTGAAAGCCAAGCTACTTCTCCAGTGCTGGGTGCTGAATTGGCAACATGCTCCTCATATGCTCAATATACTCAAGTAGAAGCATTCTGGGCCAAAAAGAAAAGAGAAGATTATAAGAGAAAAACTGAATTGTCCAGTACTTAAGACGTGTTGATTAAACATCAGAAATGCCTGCTAAGTTACTAATGAGCTGTGTATTCAGTTTTGGACAGGTTTTAATGCCGCTTCTTTAGAACCTTCCCCAATTCTGAACACAACAACAGAAATTAAAAAGATATCAGTCCAGAGGTGGACATTAGTTTACTATGCTAAGAATGGCAAAGTATTGAACCAAAGTCATTTCTTAGTATAAGCTATCTGAGTGGTCACTTGGTGTCATGCAGTTTGTTGAGGGTTGTCAATCACCCATACATTATTGACAGTGCTCAACTACATCTGTGTTTTTCCAAGCATTTATGGATTAGGATTACCATATGTCTGGTTTCCCTGGACAAGTCCTTTTTTTAGGTGAATATTCGGATGGATTTCACAAAATTAACTGTGAGCTTGTTCAGGTTTTTCATACTGTGTCCCATTGTTCCCAACCAAGTTTACTTTTTTCAATTCACATCCTCTTTTAAAGTATTACCTACCATAAATTCTTAACACACATCAGATAAACCTACAACAGCAATTCTGTAGAAGAATGCTTCTTAAACAACGCAGCGTGTACATTATGGAATAATTATAAATGCTCACCCCATCCCCTCACTCTTATATGGAGAAAACTTACAAAGTCCCCAATGCATTGACATGGAGAGAAAGTCCAAAGGGAACTTTTTTGTCGTATTTTTTGGCTCAGGAAATATAGTAATCCTAGTTTAATTTTAAGATTAATCTTTCCCCCACCAATTTAGGATTTACCCCTACTATTTACTTAAAGATCTCTGACTGCTAGATTGCCCTAAACCCTATACTGGTGTAATGCAAAGCCATGCCACCGAATTAATTTCAGAGTTATAGGTGAACTTTGCCAAATTTCCCACTGGGAACAAATTTAGTTCTGTCATCACTATCATCACCTTCTGTTTTCTCCAAGAACACCAGGCCAGAATTCTCATTGGCAGCACTGAAATTATGAGCCTTCAGTTGCCCTTAAAGTGCCAGTTCTCACGGCAGCTCCCTGGATGCCTTTTCTGTTAAAATGATTAGACGGCTCACTTGTGGAACTGGAGGCACCATAGGAGTGGGTGGTGTTGCAGTAGTATACATTATTCTATACAAGTATTATACATTGTATAGTAGTACATATGTTTATATTCTGCAAATTCATTAAAAAAAAAAAAAACTATTCGCATGCAACACTAACAGCGCTCAATCCATAATAACTACAAAAGTAAAAAATGAGTAAGCCTGCATGCGAATTCTCACAAACAGGAAATTAACTTCAAGGAAGTGGCAAATTAACTGTAGCTTAGTCATTGTACTGCCAACTTGACTTGACAGTGCATGTGTGGTATGCCACCCAGCCTAAAGTATTTTTGTAAGTATACAGAATCTTGTGCAATGCTCGACCAAATTATCCTAACAGTGGGTATCATGTGAACTGTGTTTTAAGTTATGTAAATTTTTTGAATTGCTTGTTTACTTTAATTTTTGTAAATGCATTTCATAGACTTTCCTAATTACTTCATGCCACATGTAAGCTAAACTGTACCTAACTATGTGCAAAAATTAAAATTAGGCTCAGCGGAAAATTCCACTTATGGATCAACACAGCTTATAATCAACTGACTACTCATGTCTAAAGCTTTCAGCAGATATTTTTTTTAAATTTTGGGCTTATTAGTGGATCACATCCATTAAAATTATGCAGATTTCTTTTTTTTACTTTTTAAATATTTTTAATATTAGTAATTCATATAAAACATAGTTAAAGGAGAAGTTCAATGTTTCTCAAGTTGAAGTTCTTTCTTCACAATCACAAACATGGTTCCGTATATATGCATTTAAGAGTTTTCTATAAATTCAAAAAGAATATATTGTCAATTCTGGTATTTTAAAATGTAACCTATGGGGAACATAGCACTTAATGATTAATCCAGGGCTACCTTATTATCATTGTGATCAATGTTTGAAGTGACCCTTTAAAAAAATCGATAGTTTTAAGTTATGACAAGAAAGAATAGTTATGTATCATCACATAATACAGCATGCAAAGTATTAAAACACAAAATACACATTTTAACATTAATAAAACAAAAGTTGCCGGAGCCCTCCTGCCATCTGATTCCTACTATTATTATAATAGGAATTAACAGTATTATTATTATAGCTATTAATATAGCATTTTCTGCAGTATACACATTTATATAAATTAAATCTCTGAAACAATCACACTATCGGTTTTAGGACATGTAGGCCATATACTACTTAAGTACATGAAAACGTTCAAATTTGGCTTTAGAAAGTTAGAAAGCATGCGTGGACTGAGCACACAACTTTTCTCCAAACCAGCTCTTTACTTTGTTTGTCGTGTGGATTTGAGGCGGTTTTTGGCCTCTTTTTCCACCTCCACAGTTGTACCAGCATATGCCACGTTGTGTCAGAAGGTTATGGTACACCCACTCCCCACCACACTACTATAACATTTGTGTCACTTTTCTAAGAAGTAACAATCACATGCAAAAATTTCTCCTGGTTGACAAATTTCTATCAGTATAACGTATACAAGTATCTCTCATCCTGCCATCACCGAGGTTTTCTTTCAGCTATCTTCTGACTTTAAGATCATTCTAGATCTGGCCTAAAGAATCTTTAAGCTTGCACCTACCAAATACTCACCAGCTGGGCACCTCTTCATGAATTTAAATTGTAAGCAGTAAATAAAATAGCTGCTTCAAAGATAACCTGCTTGATTCATCCTCAGTGGAGCATTCTGATTTAAGACTTGCACGTAAATTACATTTCAGCTCTGGTTGACATTGTAGTGATGAAGTACATTACAGCAGATTACAGAATGCTTAAGATCAATTTAATAATGCAATGCGGAAGATACAGTTAACAACAAAAGAAAGTAAAACATTTGAAATTCGAAATAAAACACTTTTAAATGGAAACACACAGAAACGTTACATTCTTACCAAATAAGATAGATATTCATAATATGTGCAGTGCAGTGCTTTTACACTTAAAATGATGGTATACACTTGCTATGCATGCAGTTGAAAATTTCAGTTTAAAAATTAGTACACTTGTGTTTTTAAATTTTGTATGCCTATGACAAGTTTTCCTAAATAAAATAAATGGAAATTGTGTCCCTGCAGGGTATTTACAGTGCATCATTTGTTTTTTTATCATGTACTTTGAAGGGTGGTCTACAGCTTTATGTTGTAAATACTGTAATTAAAATAGATGAATTATTTGAGTTCTTAGGAATAAAAGCATTTTTCAGAGTAAAATGTCTGGGCAGTGCTCATGTAGGAGTCATACAAGCAAGCAGTGGCCCTTGTTAAAAAAAAAATTTCATAATAGTTCTTTGTGTTACTTGATGTCCAGAACAGTCTCATAGCATTATCAGCACCCATGAGAACTGAAAGTATCAAATAGGCTTCAGATGTTGAAGAAGAACAGAGAAACATTAACTGTTCATAGGTGTTATCAGAAAACATGACAGTGTGTAGAAATGAGTACAAAACTGGCTTATTAGCAAAGAAAAAAAACACACTCAATCAAACACACGTCATGGTTAAAGGATTCAAGGTATATCATGTGCATTTACATACTATAAGGACTAATGATTAAGCTATTATCTAAACAGTTTTGATAAAAATCCATCTTAATGATATGGGGGCAAGGAAGGACCAAACCTAGGCTAGTATGTCAGTATGTGACAAGAGACACTCGTAATTTCATTGTAATTATTTTATAATGACAATAAAGGCTTTCAATTCAATTCAGTTAACCTGGCTTGCATCTTTAGGATGTAAAAGGAAAGCAGAGTGTCCAAAAAATCACTGCAAGCATAGAGAAAATGAGCTTCATCTTCAATTGATGTGGTTATAGTTTAGTTAATAAAATGAACATATTTCATGACATTATTGCTTTCTGGAGGGACACAATTGTACAGTAACTACTGTTGCCACTTCAGACATTCAATATTCAATATCACCTTCTTGGCCAATGTCCGATTTTGCCCCTTATTCATGCACATCATTCTCTATTCGGTTTATTTTCTGTTACATTCTTAACGGCCTGCTCGTTAGATTAAATGACTATTCAAAATTGAAATTGTGAATGACTGGCACTGCTTTGTATCCAGTGCAGCTGGGACAGGGTCTGACCCAAACATGACTCTGAATTAGAATTGTCAAGTTTGCGACTGTTATAGAATTTTATGTTTTACCTTCTAAATATTAATTGTGGTAAATTGCAAGTACAAACCAAAATGAGGATCACCTTATTGTTACCATGTGAAACATACCAGTATTGACTTTAGTTATGTGTGAAACATGAGATACGAGACATTACCAACACAAGACAATACAATTTCAGCCCATCATTAACCTGACACTGTGCAAACCACTATGCAAATACAAATGTATTCTTGAACAAAACATTTAGAAACATCAATAGTTAACTCAGATAGAAAAACTATCATTACAGGCTGAGCAAGTATGAAGTATTTATGAATAGACAAACAGCACAGTTACCAGTTGTATGTTGCAAAAACAGGAGTAACCCTATGTAAGTTTATTTAAGATCTGAATAATTTGAGGAAAGAAGCTGTGAAGTTGGCATGTAGTTCAGATTGCAATAGACCTGTACTTCCTCTCTGATGGCAATTTAATGACCAGGTGGCTGCTGTGGTGGGTGGAGTCAGCTGCAATCTTTCCTGATGTTTTGTTCACTCTGGCAATGAACAGATCTTTTAATGTTGGGAGACAACAGCCAATGATTTTCTCACCTGAACTAATCACCCGCTGCAACTGAGTCTTAGAAATAGAGGATGAAGGAGGAAATCAAATGGTGATGGAGGAGGTAACAACACTCTCTATGATGGCTGAGTAAAATTTTAACAATATACGCCTTGATATGCCAAGCTTCTTAAGCTGGCAAAGGAAGAACGATCTCTGCATGGCTTTCTTGATGATAGAGGTGATGTACTTGTCCCTTTTTAATATTAGTGAAAGTAGTCCCCAGGAATTTAAACAACTGAACCACAGACACAGTCATGCCATTAATTTACAAAGGCGGATAGTTAGTGACTTGTCGGCAGAAATCAATCCTCATTCCCACCGTCTTAATATCATTGAGCTCCGAGTAGTTACAAGAAGAACATTCTACAAGACAACTCACATCTCTTTGATAGAAAGACACATCATTGTTGGAAATGAGACCCACTATGATTGTGTCATCTGCAAACTTTAGGATTTTTGCAGATTTGTCCATGGATCTACAGTCATTTGTATAAAGTGAAAACAGGAGGGGTGAAAACTTCCAATTATCTGGATTTTTAAAAGTAAAAAACTATTGGGATTAGTTTTAATAGGTAACATTAGTTACTCAAATTGTGTTCTTTTCTGGTTATGTATAACCTACTTGTAAATAAAGCAGACAGACATTATAAAAACAGTTGAGGCTCCAGCAGCGAAACTCAGTTTAATTGCCAAGCCTTTGAAGCTGAAAATGAAAATAAATAAAGACAGTTACAACATTCAAAACAATAACAGCCACAGGAGGGATGTTACTTTTTTTTTAGGTGATTCGCTGGTCACATGAAGTCCAGTTTCTGTAATGGAGCTCTTATTGTATCAGGCTAAAAAGACAAGGCTGAAGGCGGACAAGAAGTCACATGAGGTGTCTTTATTGAGGCTGTGTTTAGTCTTACAGGGTCAGATGTGATTTTCAAACAAGAATATACATCTGGGGACAACCAAGTGAAAAGTGTGCAGTTCAAAATCACCACCCATACTTTGAGCACCGCCTTCACAAGGTATTGCACTGGTGTGACATTCAGTGAGCCGTCTATTTGTTCCTAACCAGTTTCACTCTTGGTTGTCTCCAGACATAAAGATTAAACATCTGGCTTCAACGAGACTAGGTTGTGTTCTACTATTCTAGGAAACAAAAAGAAAGACTGCAGGATAACGTCTTTCCTTACAAACGTGCATCCTTAAATTGGTCTCTGCAAAAGACTGCCCATACCACCATGTGTGAAAATGATATAAAATAACTTTATAGCATTTGATGACAAGTTCATATTTTGAAAGATGGAAGAACCCATCTAATGGGGTCATTAAATGAAATTGCATTGAATTAAAAAGTGACATAGTGTAAGAAAGCATAGTATGTAATGTATATTATAATTATTTTTCAAGCTCAGTGTTGTTAAAATAATATTGCATGGTCATCTTTTGTTCTTTTTCAATTTATTTAGCTTGCCCACCAGGCACATACAAACCTGAAGCAACGCCAGGGGGTATTAGCTCCTGTACTCCCTGCCCTGACAAGCACCACACATCCCCTCCTGGAAGTACAGCTGTCAAAGACTGTGTGTGCAAGAATGGCTACAGCCCAGTCGGCCAATCATGTCAAGGTGAGCAATAAGTCAACTAACTACTAAGATTAATATAGACTTAATCATAACCTCAGGATAACAAAATGCTATTCTACAGGAATTATTGGGAATTACGTATACATGATCGTTATGTGGCAGCACAATGGAATGATACTACACAGAACTAAATCAGAAATTTACCAGAACTGTAAATAGTTTTAGAATTATGTTTAATTTAATAGGAAGCAGGAAGTTATATTTATAGAGAGAGTATAAAATGTTGCTGACAAAGATAATCTCATTTAATCAATTAAAACAATTGATTTTTATGTTGTTTTTCAGATTTTAGTTTATAATCTATACTCATTTGTATCTGGGTAAAATAATGAAAAACAGAAGAATTTCGATACTTACAACTTTAGATAAAATCACATATGTAGCCTGTAAAAGCTTGGCTTAGTATATGCACTGTAAGTTTGCTTGTTTCATATTTTCAAAAAGGAGACATAAATGAAACATTTTAAAATTGGATGAATAAGTTGGTGTACTGTACATCTACAGTACATTATCTAGAAATACAACCCAAAACAAAACAGATGAAGCCAACATTAATGCTCAGACAAATGTGTTGCACCTTTTCTCATTGTGATTACTCCACTCAAAAATTATATATTTTTCAAATGTTAATTACCCCATGTGGTTTGTAGAGATGGGTAAGAAAAATTTTAATCATGTGTTCTTACAGAGTAGAGACAGCAAAAGTTCTGATGTAATACACATCTATGATGACCAACACTAGACTACAGCAAACAATGTGAAAAAATCCATGAAAAAAATCTTGTGTCGCATAACCCACATGTCAAGTCATCCAGTTGCATTCTCACAATATCCCAAAGACATGTATTTTTACTAAAATATTGTTAAATTAGCCATTTCTAGAAAATATTCTCATGAGCAAAAGTGGCTTACATTTGGATTGAACATGCACGTCTCTGCCTCATTCACTGATCACAAATCCAGCCTAATAACAGCTAATTCATTTGCTAAGATTACAATTCACATGATATTGACAATGCAATGTTCACGGAGAGATGTGTAAAACTAAAGATTAAAAGCTAAAGAAAAGTGAGAAAAACATTATCAGGAAGAGAATATGCCTCAAAAGTGGAAGGTCATTTCACCCATGCAGATTCACAAACTGCTGCTAAACAGTCCTGAGGTACTCCAGCTGTGGCTCACTACTATTGTTATAAATGTAATGATGGGAGGAAGCCATGCAGGTCCACAATTCATCTCGTTAAATCTCAGTATGTTCCATTTTCATTCACAAGAGTATTTTTGGGTGGCAGCTTATTTAACAACATTTTAGTAAAAATATGTGTTTTGGAACATTGTTAGCAAAGAACTGGATGACTTGATAAACTCATTTTGTGACACTAGTAAAGTGAAATTGTTTTCATGGTTTTTGATACTGTTTTTTGTTATCCAGTGTTGGTGACCGTAGACGTCTATTAAATTAGAAAACGTGTTATCTCTGTTCTGCAGGAAAACATAAAATAAAAAAAAAATGGTTGCCCATCACTGCAAACTACACAGGGTAAGTAAAACTTTAAAAAAATCACATTTGGGTAGAGTTATTCCTTCAAGCTCTACTGGACCTTCCTATGTGTTTACTCGGTACACTGACCAACAGTAGGGAATGTTTCCTCTCTATTAACTCCAATGGCTCTCTCACATTCCATTGTGCCCTTTGTTCTTTCTCTGTCAAGTTCTGAGGTCAATGAACAATAAAACTTAAACTCCATCCCAGAGTTAATTTTCAGTATCTCCTTCTCCAATTAGCATTTTGAGGTTATGTTGTAACTTGCAAACTGTACTCTGGTCGTTTCTCAGTATAATGCTGCCCTTTTGTCTTGTGTATGTTTAAACACAAGTGACATGGTCTGGCACCCAGTCCAGGGATAGTTCCTGCATTGTGCCAGTTACTATCTGGGATAGTCTCCAGCTTCTCCATGCCCTTGATCTGGATAAGTGGGTTTGGCAGATGGATGGATGGGTGGATGGGTGGATGGATGGATGGGACACAGAAGTATTCTTTAAATAAAACAGAATTCTATGTTTACCATTTGACATCTCAGTAGCTCTCTGTCAGCGAGAGAAATAGCTCTGAACTCCTATAAGACATACAAACCTTTGAAATGAGTACAGCACCCTTGTAGAATGTTTAGACTTTGTACATTTACGTTTACCTTTATTTGCTTGGCAGACGATTTTATTCAAAGCAACTTACAGCAGAGGCAAACATTATCGAGTAATATTAGGCTAGGGCCTGTTAATTCAACAGGTGTAATTGGACAGGTAACAAAAGTTGATTGTTGTGAAAGAGGTAATAACTAATAATTTACAATCATAGATTATAGTTGATAAGACAACTAAACTTAAACAACAAATAACCAGCAATATAAAAAAATCACAGAGCATAGTTTTTTCTTCTTCAATAAATTAGACAGATAAAAATTAGACAAAACTTCAGAGAGGCAGAGTTATGGTCGAGATTTGAGCGAAGTCTCCTAGGGGTGTGAGGTCTAGTGCTAATCAGTGGGCTACACCTTCTGAGAGTACATCGTAAACTTTCTATTTCTCAGGTTTATAACCTCGCATAGATTTTTTTTGTCCTTTTTACAACAAGAAATCCTGTGTGAATAATGTTTACTTAATGTGCTTAATGCAAAAGTATTAATCTCTGTAGAGTGAAAATTAAAGGTAATGTTTGCAATCAGAGTTTTCTAATTTTGTTTTTCTGATTGAATTTAAAGTGGTTCACTGCCCGGAGATTAAGCCACCAGAACATGGATATTTCATCCAGAATGTCTGCAATAATCATTTCAATGCAGCTTGCGGAATCCGTTGCAAAGCTGGGTTTGATTTAATAGGAAGCAGCATCCGTTTGTGCCAGCCGAGTGGTGAGTGGTCAGGCTCTGAAGCAACATGCAGAGGTAAGTAACAACATATTGTATGGTGACTGTTTTCTTTTCCCTTGGGGTTTACGTTAGTTATTTTTGCTTGCGGTAAGGCCACAACTGTCTAAATGTACCATTTCTTTCGAAAAGTCAATGTGTTTGAATGTCTATAAGAAGGAGAAGACTGTGTATTTTATATACAGTACTGTGGGGGACATGGTGGCAGTATGGCTAGCACTGATGCCTCTTGGACACATCAACCAGGGTACAAATCCTACGTGTTTTCATTGTCTGTGTGGAGTTTGCAATCCACCCCCCCCCATGTTTGTACGGGTTTTTCTTTGAGGGCTCTGGTATTCCTCTCTCATCCCAAAGCTGAGCGGGAGAGGAAAATTAAATTGCAATTGTAAATTTGCCTAGTGTAACTGTGGAAATGTGTTCCTTGTGACAGTCTGGGTTGGCCTACGTTTCCAAGAGCCTCTTCAACCCAATAGTCATGTACCGAGATGAGCCGAGCAAATGAGGACACACATTCAGCAAGGTGCAAGGTGCAAAATCTGCCAATGCTTTGTTAAAACTAACTCAAAAACAAAGCACAAGTAGTGCAATGCATCAAAATGTCCCAGTAAATAAATAATCCATAATCAAAGTGTTGCAGTTAAAAGTCTAAATAAATATATCCATAAAATGATGTTAAAATCCAAGGGTGAACATATTCTTTTTAAAGCCACAAGCCACAGTGCTGCTTTCTAAAATCCGACATCTCCAAATCTTTAACCACTTTATATTCTACAGCACGAGGACTAACAGTCACGGACAACCCTTTAATCCCACTCAGGCCCCTGTTGCCAGTCAGTTCTTCAGCGTGTACAAGGCAATGCACCGAGCTCTACTCCCTCCATCCCACACTGACATTCCTTGGATTTGCAGGGGAGACCTTCTGGAGTAGTTTTGGTCACTTCTGCTCCCAGGCAGCTCAACAAGAGCAACCCTCAGCTCCCGTGAGCGTCAGCCACACACTCTTTCACTGGCACTCACTTTCCCTTGAGTCTGGTTCCCCTCTGTGTTCTACCGACTCCTGTCCATTCCTGCCCTCTCTACATTCCTTTAACCTCCATGTCTTTCTTTTCCATTTCTTTTTTCTGTCTGTCAACCCTATGCTGTGCAGGCTCCTTTTTATCCTGCCTGATTGGGTGCAGGTGTGATACTTTGTGCACTTCGAGGTGTGAATGAGACACCTGACCAATCCGCTCGGATTTGCACACGTATATGCGATCAACCAAGCACCCCAATCAACCCCAGAATGAAGCGTGCTCACACACACCTACACCTTATTGGAGCTTGCAGTTACAGGACGTGATTATTTATTTAAAAACTGCACTGTGCCATAGACCTCTCATCATATTCCTGACCTCTCATCATATTCCTGGCTTGTACACTGTTGCCACCATTATACATTATCTCCATCCCCCATGACTCTAAAACGGATTAAGTGAGTTTTTCAATATCAGATTGTGTTATATAAGATATTGTATGTGCTTCTGTCCTGCGTCAAGTGGGAGTTTTCTTCACAAAAAATAAAAATAAGCTTTAGAGGAAGTTGCTTAACTCCTGCTGAGTTGGATGGTTTTATTATCCTCTTAGTTGTGGAGAAAAACACAAGCTGAAGACATCTCTCACACCCTTATGCCCATATGATTTGTGGTGGGGGACTGTCTTTTGAATGTTTCACAGGAAGAACATAAATAATAAGCCTTCTTAAAAGTTTTCAGATGTGTCATGAGTGAGTCCTCCATTATTGAATCTCTCAAATATAAAGGTCACTTCAGTGCTCTCTAAGAGTTTATTTTTTTGGAGGTGCATCATCAGCTCTACACAGAAATAAATTTACAATGGCTATAAAGAATATTCACCCACTATAGTTTATTTCATGTTTTATGTGTTATGATATTTAATCTATGTATGTAACTGACTTAATAAAATCAAAGTGAAAAACAATCTAATTACCCTCCAAAATGTATTATAAATAAAAGTAAGAAAATAATTGGTTCCCGAATATTCACCCCCCCCACCACTAAGTCAACATTTCAGTGACATAACTTTAGGATAATTTACAGCCAGTAGTTTTTAAGACAAATCTCTACCAGGTTTAGACTTACCATATAACTTATTATTGAGGTCAAAGAGGTGAATACTGGTTCCATGACACCTACAAATGTTTTCAAGTCTCCCAAATGCCTTGTCGTAAACTGTAGTTAAGATGTAACGTGGGAGTTTGTCCAGTAATGGCTTTTATTCTTTCCCACTAACAACAAAAACAAAATGTATGCTTAGTTATAGCTGTTGAATACTGGAATTATTTTACAAGTTCGATCGATATCTTGGTTTCCAGGTTGACCAATGTCTGCTGTGCTTTCATACTGATGTTTAGAGACTGCTCCATTCAACACTCATTCGCCCTTTTGCTATATTTTGTTCATTTCTTGGCTCTACATCTGAGGTTCTTAATGCCTTGAACATTTTCATTTCCACTTGTCTATTGCTTTATTTTATACTAATTGAAGTACTCAGGTGAAGTTGTATAAAGGGTTAAAGTTAGATAGCAAATATTTATGTCTTTTAAATGTTGACTGTTTTGTCATTGCTGGCTGAAATGCATCCAATCTGTCATCTACACTACCTCCCCTCTGATATCTAACAATTTCTTTGCTCTCACGAGTTAAAAATGCATTATTTTTGTGTATAACTGGATTCCGTAAGTGTGGTGAATCCTTGCTGGGTTTGAAACATGAACACTACTTTATATTTTCTGGATAAGTGTGGTTTCACAAATTGATGTTTAATTACACATTAAATATACTGGAACACTTGTTGAATAATTGAATCCATGGGCAGCAGAAAGCATCAGAGTAGGTGTGCCCCTTGGTCAGTTTGGGTTCAGAGTCTTTGCTGTTATGTATTACTAATACCTTGTTTTGTTTGCCTGGTGTCAAATGATGAGCTTTGACACAAGACAAAGGTTTGGGGCAGCCACCTGTGTACTTGACCTTGGCTGCAAATGGCAAAGTTTTCAGCACAATAGTGTACAGAAGTGAGTACAAAACCAAATTGCTCAATGGACGAAGTATGTTGGGTTTTATAGGGAGGTTTAAGGAAGTGATGTGATCCTCGGGACTGGGACAGGAAGTGATGTCTTAAGAGCTGAGGTAGAAGTCGTACTCAGGCAGAATTTCCTGTGTCTGGTCTGTGGGGACAAAATAAGAGGGTTGAGTGCACCCTGCCATCACCTGGCCGGGTATGGAATTTCCTTCTTTTGGTCCCTGTGGCTGCACATGTGTGACACTGGATACCTCATATATTTTTCTTAAATGGTTTGTTTTGGGAATTTTTGCTCCATGTATATTTTTGCACCATTTGTAATATTTAACACTCATGTAGCGTTTTTTTCATGCTACAGAATCCACTTTTGTCATTTATTATTCGTTTTGTTTTACTTCACATTTTCCTGCAATGCCATTTTGTTTTTGGTTGGGCATCAACATTTTGTGAATTCTGTTGCTATGACATAGATCATGATTGTCTTCTAAGGTTCTGGTGTGAGTGGATTCACCCAAACTGTCCAGTGGTCTTTCCCTTTGTTATTTTGGAAGTTCTGGTTAATAATTATTAGCTTTGTGTTTTTTTGACTTACAGTTTTGGTTTTGGTTTTCCAGTTATATGTTTTTAGCTTCTTTATTTATTACTGTTCATCTCCTGGAGCCTCATTTATAAAACTTTATGGATTCAAGTGTTAAAATATGTTCACATCAAAAAAAGAAGAAAATGCGTATGCCAAAAAAGAAAAATCAGATTTATAAAACATGGTGTATGCGCATTTCTATGCAATTTACCCTTTATAAATGACATTAACCTTGTAAATGTGCATATTTGCTCCTCAAACGCTGCCCTGAAACATCCATATATGGTGCGTGTTAATCAGCCTCATGCATATACAATCATGAGGCTGCAGAACTTCATTGGCTATGAGAGTGCCAACCTCTGGTCTGGCTGATGAATAATACTGTTTGAGCCTGTAAACTGCCCCCCATGCGCACATGTGTGAGAACATGTTCTTTCATTAAGTTTTACTTTATTAATCCTAACGTTTTGCACACAGAAAGAGCCTTGAAATGTGCATATGCAAGCTTTGTAAATGAAGCTCCTGGTCCCTTATTTCCAAAATCACTGCCTTGATTACCTTCATGGGAAGTACAGGGATGCAAGATAACTGCAACATGGTGATGTCAGGTAAATTAAATACTAGTCACTTTGGTGTGTGATGTGTTGGTTTAGGTATTCACTTATATCTGGATGCATAGTGTCAGGAGTGTGAAGTACACTCTTGCAAGCTTGACCTTCAAGTCTAGCTTTCTTAATTCAAAATAGAAATAGTGCTTGTCAAAGTTCTGCCAGAGAATTAATGAATATGACAAGCAACAAGGGCAGAAAAAGAAGGAACCAGGAGATAGAATGAAAATTGAAATGTCAAGGTAAAAAGTTGAAACAAATACTAAACACCAAATCCAGAATGAAGAAACCAGAAGAATATAACAAAAAGCATATGCAAGGTTTTATCGGAATATTCAATCTTGGACAACCTGCAAGTGCATGACACAGACCCTTATACTGTCACAACAATAACATCACATATCATGCACTTTTGGTCTTACTAGCATAGTAATGTGTTAGCAACTATGTATAAAATGGCTGCAAAGTGGTGCATCCATGAAAAGTAAAATGGGTTTGCAGTATAACATGAAAAAATATTAACATTGTCAAAGCAAAACTAAAAGTAAATATGAATGAATCAGAATCTTTATAGAACAAAACCTCCAATTAAACCTTAAGATGTGCCCATCAGACTTACTACATACTACATTATTAGAGCATCAACTGTTCTTTTCTTAACAGGATGCATCCTAATGCATACTCCATAACGGAATGGAAATCGACTTCTTAAATTAACTAAAACAAGAGGAAGAAAAAAATTCTATCTGAAGAACAGTGCTGATTTTTTTCAGAATTTGCCAAACATCAGTTAATTCTAAAATAAGTCTACCAGAATCCTGCTTTTGTTTCTGTTTGTCCTGTGCTGTTTTAATTTATAGGAGAAGCTGTTCTAGAATGGGTCTTTTGTGCTCAAATAGTTCTTCATAGTGGGTAAGGGTTGCATAATTTGATTTAATATATTTTTACTCTCTGTTTGACATGTTGCATTGATTATAATTTTGACTGAGCTGTGTTATCAATTCAATTTTCATACATTGAATAATTAACACAGAAAGTGCATTGGTGCCAAAACATCTTTGTCTACAGACCATATCAATTCTGGCACCATTTGTAGATATGTAGTGTAGGTTATGCTGTATTCAATTGAAGAATAAGGAATAAACATTTTATTGCAAAAAGGTGTAGTGAATTGTATTTTGTCTTGGCTGGAACAGTGGATCATGCCATTGTCTTCTGCACAGTTGTTTGAAGGGTCATGTGAATTTGCAGTTGCTTTGTGGTGCTGGAAAAAGTTTACAAATGTGTACCTTGCGGTGTCTAGTGTTTCAAGCTGCTGTTGTAAGCCATTTTGGTGCATTTGTTGGTAGAACTGGAGTCATATTCTTATACTGACCCTCATGTCAAGTCTGTTAAATGTGGCCAACCAGTTCTGTCAAGATAGTGTCACATCTCCTCTAATGTTCATGATTTTCATGGAAAGAATATCAAAGATTGTAAAGTATTCAGTTTCAGAACTTAAAGAATGAATATATGCTGTTCACAGATGGTATAGATCTGCCATTAAACTGAGATATGCAGGAGCATTGTCTAATTGGGATAAGAATCAGCACCTCCAAAGCAGAGGCGATGGGCCTGTTCTGAATAGGAGTGCTTTGTTTTCGGAAGGTAAGGAATGAGTAGGTACCCTATTTAAAAGACTTCAGATACCTTACTGTCTTTTTCACAGTTAAGGACAGAGGTGAGATTAAGGAATTCATTGCTGCAAAAGACAGGGTTTTTTCAGGTATTGTGCCAGACTATGATAGTAAAACGAGAGCATTTTTATAAAAGAAGCTTTCAGTTTACCAGACAACCAACATCCTAAGCTTATGGCTAAGATCTTGGGGTAATGACTGGAAGAACAAGTATGCATGTTCAAGCTGCAAAAATAAGGTTCATGTAAAGGGTTGCTACAGTCGTTGTCTGTGATAGTAACCACTAAGTGAAACCATTGTTTCTCCAGAGTGAGAGAAGCAATTTGAGGTGTTTTTGATATGTAGTTAGGATGCCTCCTGGGAATCTTCCACAATGAGTGTACCCACTGGGAGAAGACAATGATGGGGTTACAGTATGCTTCTTGACTTGCCTAGGAACATCATTAAATTCCTCAAGAAAAACTGGAAATGTTGCTTGGAATGGGCAGCCCAGCTCAGCATTTTGCTAGCATGATCCTCACCAGAAATACCAGAATGAAAATGAATGAATTTAGTTTTCAATAAACAACAAAGTATCTTCAATTCATTAAGTGAATTCCTGTTGAGTGACTTTATTTATTTACAGTGTCCAACAGCCCAAACACACATTTTCCTTTCCATTTCTCTCATGTTTCTTTCTTCTTTACTTTTATCTCTTAGTCCTTTCTCTATTTCTCCTCTACTCCTCCTCAGCAAGCTTTGTCCTCCTCTTCCGGAGCAGTGTCTGCTGGCCATTTATATAGGGCACCCCGGAAGTGCTCCATGTATCTGATGATGTATTTCCGGCAGCACTTTCAGGTGTAGCAGCAGAACTGCTCTCCTGCAGTAATTGTAGCACCCCCTGGCGGCACCTGTGGATCCCAACAGGACTGTACCAAACTCCAACTCCCATGAAGCCCTGCGGGTGTCCGAGGCACCGCTGCAACCCAGGGGGGCTGCCATTTATTGTTCCGGGGTAGGTAATGTTCTGGTCACATTTACTCCCCCGGTACACCCAGTGTGGGTCAAATTCCGTTACAACGAAGTACCAAGGACCTAAAAAATATTTTGTTGTAATGAAAATTTCATAGTAATGAGATTCTGAATTTGTCGTTGTAGTGCTTTCTTTAACTTGCGTCCAGGTGTTTGCAATCATTTCAATAGCTTCTTTCACGTTAATTTTCATCTTCTCCTGTTTATGCTGACAAGAATTTTTGTCCGGAACTCCTTACAATAATACCCTTTCAGAGTGAGAATGATCACCCATCGAGACCTTTTTGGAGATGCTTAGGCAGCAAGCCGCTGCAGTACTCTGAGAATAAACGGATAAACAGTCTTCCACAGACGTGGTGATCGTGATTCGGGACGGTCTTTGGCGTGTCGTCCCATTGGGGGAGGTCCCAAAAGAGTTTAGAAACCTCACAACAGTGACTGATTTTTCTTGAATGAGTGGCCCACTAATAGGAATGTTTCTTGAACGAGCATCACTGAACCACATAAAAACTGCTTTTTCAACGTCTTCAAATGCAGCACTTCGCATACGTTTGCGCTGAGGCCCAAGGTGTGCAACTTGAGATTTTTCTTCTATTTTTGCTCGGTCTTTCAAGAAAGTTGACGAGTGTCAATGGTGAAATTTCGAATTTACCAGCAACGTCTTTTTTTCTTTTTGCCGGAATCGAAAGCTGCAAAAATGCATTTTTTTTTCTAATGTGAGCTGTTGTCGTTTTTTCGTGTCTGCCATTTCTATAGGAGGGTGACAATGAGTTAAAATCCAATGGATGTTTATCAAATGGTGAAGAGCAATAAGCAAAAGGTGTCACTGAAAACCACAGAAAACAAACAACAGAATGTTTCTGTTCAGGGATCGTTGTGCACAACTGAGCTGCGACCACAGAACTAACTGTTTTGTGGATGAATAATTCAGGCACTTCAAGGTCACTTCGTTGTAATGAAAGTATCTACTGAATGTATTTCATAGTAACACGATTTTTATAGACTCTGTCTTATGGGGAAACTGTCGGGACTGTAACAATACTTTGTTGTAATGAAAATTTCATCGTAACTATATTTGTTGTAACGGAATTTGACCTGTATAAGCATACAGTACTGTGCAAAAGTTTTAGGCAGGTGTGAAAAAATGCTGTAAACAAAGAATGCTTTCAAAAATGGAAGTGTTAATCATTTATATTCATCAATCAACAAAATGCAGTGAATGAACAAAAGAGAAATCTAAATCAAATCAATATTTGGTGTGACCACCCTTTGCCTTCAAAACAGCATCAATTCTTCTAGGTACACTTGCATACAGTTTTTGAAGGAACTCGGCTGGTAGGTTGTTCCAAACATCTTGGAGAACTAACCACAGATCTTCTGTGGATGTAGACTTCCTCACATCCTTTTGTCTCTTCATGTAATCCCAGACACACTCGATGATGTTGAGATCAGGGCTCTGTGGGGGCCATACCATCACTTCCAGGACTTCTTGTTCTTCTTTACACTGAAGATAGTTCTTAATGACTTTGTATGTTTGGGGTCGTTGTCCTGATGCAGAATAAAATTTGGGGCCAATCATATGCCTCCCTGATGGTATTGCATGATGATAAGTATCTGCCTGTATTTCTCAGCATTGAGAACACCATTAATCCTGACCAAATCTCCAACTCCATTTGCAGAAATGTAGCCCCAAACATTCAAGGAACCTCCACCATGCTTCACTTTTGCCTGCAGACACTCATTACTGTACTGCTCTCCAGCCCTTCGACGAACAAACTGCCTTCTGCTACAGCCATATATTTCAAATTTTGACTCATCAGTCCAGAGCACCTGCTGCCATTTTTCTGCACCCCCAGTTCCTATGTTTTCATGCATACTTGAGTCGCTTGGCCTTGTTTCCATGTCAGAGGTATGGCTTTTTGGCTGCAACTCTTCCATGAAGACCACTTCTGGCCAGACTTCTCCGGACAGTAGATGGGTGTACCTGGGTCCCACTGGTTTCTGCCAGTTCTCAGTTGATGGCACTGACATTGATGATCATTAGCACCTGTTTGGTATAATTGGTTGATCATACACCTGACTATAATCCTACAAAATCCCTGACTTTGTTCAAGTGTACCTATAAGAATTGATGCTGGTTTGAAGGCAAAAGGTAGTAACACCAAATATTGATTTGATTTAGATTTTTCTTTTGTTCGCTCACTTTGCATTTTGTAAATTGATAACAATAAACAGTCATTATGTATATTTCTGAAAGCATTCTTTGTTTACAGCATTTTTTCACACCTGCCTAAAACTTAGTACTGTATATATAATATTGGTAAGTTGTTACTATGATGATTATAAATGCATGACTTAGGTGTTAGGGGGATTCCTCAAGGTTTAAATTACACATGATAGAAATGTGTCATATTTATGTCTGTAACAATCAATCAGTATATAAGCTGAATCTTATGATTGTCACATGGGCTATTAATGTGCTGTAATCCCAAAAAATGAGTGTTAGTTTCCTATACTTGTGCGCCATGCTGCCGACTCACTGCAACAGTGCCTATAAAAAGTATTCACCCCATTAGAAGTTTTTACATTTAATTGTTATGCAATAATGTTTTTCAGCTAGTGTCCATGTCACAGTAGTGTGCCATGAGACCTACCCAGGTGTGCTGAAGAAATAATAGTGTAGCACATCTGGATTTGAACCTGAGAGGGACAATATCCACAGGTGATTGAGACCTGTCTGAGGAGAACAGGACTACCTGAAGCTGGCATAAAAGCAGCTTTGCGATCGCTATTCTGAAGACACAGCACTTGGAACACTCCAGACGTGTCTCTTGGCTGCTAGAATCCATCTGCCTGGGTGTGTGGTCAACAGTGAGTTTCACAGGGCTGGTGGATAGTGGGCATACAAGCTGCCTCTGAGGCAGACCATTAGTCCCAACTCTTTGGACAGTTGAGCAGTTGAGTTTTTAATTAGTTTGTGGTTAGTAAAAGAGTAGTGTGCTTTGGATGGTTTTGGTTACAAAAAGTGAACCACAAAAAAAAGATTGGGAAACACTGTTATACAACATTGCATCACAGTGAATTTAATTGTCTTTTTGACAGCGATCACCAGAATAAGAGTCTTTAATGTCAAAGTGAAAAACATTTCTGAATTAATTACAAATAAAAAACACAAGATAATTGATCACACAAGAATTCTTCTCTTTAAACATGACACTCCTTAATCCTAAAATGCATTGCACTGCTGCCATATGACTGGCTGATTGCATGCATAAGCAGGTGTACATGTGTTTGTAATAATTTGCTTAGTTAATGTAATCATTGAATGGTCAGTTTTGAAACTAGCTTTCATTATGTATAAACAGAAATTACCGAGAACACTTCTTGTCAGTCTGATCCTATTTGAATATGAATATACTGTTATGTTCAGCTAAAAATTATGCGTTTTTTTCATTCTGTCCCAGCTTGAAGCAGACAGTATGGTGTAATGTCAAGGGCACTAAACCCATAAAGTGACTGAATCAGTTCCTGCTCTTGCCTCACCCTGTGACTACAAGTTGTTCAACATATTTTCCTCCACTGTAAAACAAATAATTGTAAATAGTTTTAATGTTTTGTGATATTGTATGTGGCCTTAGATAAAGCTATCAGCTAAATATACAGTATGTTGTTATGAAGCATATTGTGTAGTCGATTGACATTTTAGTACCATCTAGTTGTTATTAAAAGGTAAGCCAGTTCAGTTCAGTTTAGTCTTTTTTTGTATGCCAACTGTACTCAACATGGCAAAGGTCATAGTCTAGCAGGTAATTTGTGTATGTGTAGTGTTTATACTTGCAAGTAGTTCAAGCTGTCTCCACATTGTGAAACTGGCTTATAAAAATCTGGTCATCAGAAACTGCTCTTCTGCATTACACATCTTTTAACAGAGTGTTGATAATTTTGACAAATAATAGGAATATAAATGCATTTTATCATTTGTAAGTTGAGGTTGCATTTCATGTTTTTCTTACTATAGCTCGGTTATGCCCAAGAATTATTGAACCCAAGCATGGCCACATCAACTGTACAACCAGAGACGTTTCTTATAGGACTGTATGTCAAGTGAACTGTGAGGATGGTTATCAACTGAGGGGGCCGACAAAGGCTAACATGCCAAGTGAATTCTCAGTGGGATGGTCCACCACCACAGTGTCTTGGTATGTTTGTTTCAGTCATGTATTCTTCTATCACATAATTGTACTGCTATTACTGATATTTGATAGTTTGACATACACACCGTATACAAGGTATTGCACAAAAAAAAACAGCCACGTGCATAGTAAGGTGCCCTGTTCTGTTTTTTGCATCAGTAAACTTAGACAAGTGAATCTAGTGGTAACTCCACATGCACATTTTGTTTTCATGTCAGTTACCTACATGTCTAATCTGTATGTGGAATGTGGAGGTGTATGTTAATACAGGCTCTTGCAAACTGGCAAATGAGGGATTGCCCTGCTGCCAATGCTCCTGCCAAATGGACACTTCAGAAATTGGTGAAAAACTGACACAATGCAAAACCAACTCTTTGGTCGATACCCTACCGGCAGTGTTTCTTAAACTGTTTGGGACTGTGGAGCCCTAGTTAAAAAATTGATCTGTGGAACCCCTATGAAAATTTAAAAAGTAAATGGAAGCAAAAAGGAAATTATGAAATAATTAGTTATGTGAAAAAGATGTAAATTAAGAAAACATGTATAAATGTATGCATATAAAGTATATATTTATGCAAAGAGATATAAAAATACAAACTGTTTCATGTTTCTGTCATGACAGAAGTAAATAAGACGAATGTGCTGCCATCGTGTGACACAAATGATCAGTGTTTGGTGTAAGGTTTGTTAAAGATAGCCTTAGTGTAGGTGTCATATTTTGCCTATGTTGGTATTTACTTTACTTTCACATAAGCATATAGAATCAAACTGGAGTAGAATCTTAAATGCTTATCCATTTAAAATATCTCATTCAGTATAATTTTTTTACCATGCATTTATAAAGAAGTAAGCTATTCTTCAAATATTTTAACATAACATCATAGCAAAAATGATAGGAACATTTCTTCTTCAGTTGTTGACAAGATCATTCTTTACTTGTTCAATGATATTAAATGGATCCAGAACTCATAAAAAACCTTTTGTCATGCCAAATGGTTAGGAAAATAGTCTTCAAATGTAATTAATGAGTTTAGTTGATTAAAATTATAATCTTCATTACTCTTTTCTCTCTCATTTATTTGGTCAGTTAGGTTTTGAGGTCATCAGAGATGTTGTTTTTAATTCTTTGCATCTAAAGTTTAATTTTACTACTGAATATTGTTTTATATATTTCCTGAAGTGATTAAGCTAAACTTTTTCAAAAGCATTTCTGTATTTTTTAAGAATCATACCAGGTCACAGTTATTGTTTTATATGAATATCTTTTTTTTTCTCAGATCATGGCAAAGTCTTTCTGAAAATCTGACCTCATGAAAGCTAGTAAACATCATGCTATAATAATAAAAAATCAAACAAGTTGTTTTCTTGTAACAAAATGTAAAAAGTAATATTATTGTATTTTGTTAAATCGCACAGCTAGATGCATAGTGACAAATGCAAACACTCTGTGCATTGAACAGCCGAGATACTTAGTAACTCTCATGACAGACAGAGGAACCTATGGTCTCTGATTTGGTTGAGCACAGATCAGAGAGGAAATCTTTACTGCATCAAATTTAGGATGCTAATTGATCATCACTAATTTTTCCGTTAGCTATGTCTGATAGCACAGAGCACCTTCAAGGGGCTTTAAAGCCCGGGTCCCTTAGTATTTCCAATTTAAGTAGCCATCCAAAGCCCTAGTGTTGTCCAGTTTGAGGCTCCCCCTGGTGGCTCCAGGCTTTCCTACCTATTCTCACCATTGTAGAGTTGTACTGAGGAAAACCCAGAGGCTTTCCACCCAAGTACCCATTTAAGGCTACAACATACTACCCTCTAGTGTCTTTGGGAACATTTGTATTTGGTCTTGGATCTTGAGTAATATAGATCTGCTCCAACAGCATCCCTGCTGCTTAAAATGGGTGTCGTTACCTTTGATTATCTGACCAAGTGTACGCTGGGAATGTATACAGGTTATTGTCTGAAATAGCAGCCTTTTTTCTGGCTCAATACATAAAAGAAAGACATTTTTCATATGGATTTTTCATGAATCCAGTTTAATTTTTCTTTCATTGCCATAATTAGAGTTGAGTTCTTTTAACATGATTGTTTTGAAATAAAAATAAGATAATAAAAAGCCTTATTCTGAATTAGATGTTCAAGAGTCTGCAACCTCAAAATAAGATCATTGATCATAGATCTTTTAAATTGATTCATGACCACCCTCACTTGTGAAGTAGAATTAATATAATCATCAATCGAGAACATTGCATAGGACCGTTTATGTCCTTGCACAGCTTTAAATAGAGCAAGATTATTTTGAAAGGTTTTGGGAAAGATAATTTATTTATTCATATTGTAAGATGAATGTCATTCTTTTGTGATTTATTTTTGTGAAATTATATGTTAAATTTATTTACAGAAACCCAATGCCCTGCACTAGAACATTCTAAAACGTATGTTTTCATGCCGTCTTCTTGTGGGGAGGAACCTGTAAAAGTCGGAACAGAGTGTTTTCTCCGCTGTAAACCTGGTTATACAAATTCAGGCATAGCAGACAAAATACAGTGCCTCAGCTCGGGGAAATGGAACACCAGTATTAAAAAAGGGACTTGTAGAGGTATGAAAGTAACATTTTGTATTAAACTTCAATTGTTCAATGGAATTATGTACCTTAAAAAGTAAATTTTCACTGATAATATAATAATTTCTAACAGAAATTAGTAGTCTTGTGAAAAATCTCATTAAGACAGATTTTCCAACCATTGCACTACCATGTCTATAATATGTATCTCTTGGTAATACAGATTCAGAACCACCTCAAATGACTTGCCCAAAGGATATTGTAACAGAAACCAATGGAACATCAAAACATAGCCAATATTAGCTGGATCGTCCCCCATGGAAAAGATAATTCTAATGAACAGGTGGAGACAAGAATGATGATAATGATGATGATGATGATTATGATGATTATTAATTATTATTATTTTGTGCTGAAAAACTTGTGTCAGTCATACCTTGTTTACTGACATTTATATAGGTATTCATTTCAAGTTAATGTTCAGTTTGTATTATAACATTCATACATATAATGGCAATACTTAGGCTGATTTTACTTAGATAAGGTCACAAGTAATTATATTCTCCTTTCTAAAACAAGTCATTGTTGTGATCTCATGAGATTGAAAAATATATTATAACTGCAGTGTCACCGCCTGTTGTACACCAACTAGTGTACTACTAAGAGGAGAAATAGCGAAGCAAGGAATCTTTTGATGAAACTGCTTAAAAATAGAGATAGAGTGGCAGGATAAGTTTGTTTGCCAACTTACTTGCAATTATGAAAATGCATGACCCACACGGGGTGGCGCAGCGATGCAGTGATTAGCGTTGCAGTTTTACAGTATCAGGTACTTCTTCTGGTTCCTTTTGTGTGCACCATTCTGTGTTGTGGTTGCTAAGAAAATTAACAGCTGTCACAGTTGGATGGAAGGAAAATTAAAAAGTTGCAGAAGTTGTAATCATGTAAATAAGCACACCTCATATGCAGCGGTGGAAACTGCTGTTGTTGCAGAGTTTTTCCCCTGCTAACTTCCTACTTTTAAGTGCTGTTTTTAATTTTTCATCTTCTTTCTACTCTACGTTAACAATACAAGAAATGCATAGAATTATATGCCTTTTTTATATTGATTTAAGAAATGTGACAGGTAGTAAGTAACTGTTTTATACAATGATGCAAAAACTCAGTTAGGTCAATTAATGTACTGTAATTGTGCCCTGTCTTAGACTGCTGCACCACATTTATCTTTTCAATGCTTCAAATGAAAGCCAACGAGAGAAGAAACAGCTATACTCCTTGGTGAATTGCAAATTAAAATACACAAATTACAAAAGTAAATTATAAATACCAGTTTACCTCTGATTTTTCCAGACTGAGAGTAGAAAAAACATTGTTGGAAATTGACTCTTTACTTAAAAATAGGTTGAATCCAAAAACCAGCAAGTCACGGTGTCTACATAGATACACTGGTATTTCAGTTTATAAATTGGTCCTTTTATCTCATAAGGTATCTATTCAAGTGACACCAGCTTTCATCCCACCCCACAACTTTTCCCATTGGAGAAATTCGGATAACGTATACTGCTACTGATCGGTCAGGAAACCGTGCTAACTGCTCTTTTAAGGTGAAAGTGGTTGGTAAGCTCATGTTTTGTTTTTACATTTAGGATTAGCATGTCTTTTTCTAAAACTCAACTAAAAAAAAGAATGGGTATGTATCAAAACTTTGATAAGATGCATGAGCTCGATCTAATTTTTAAGCTTGTTAAGAGCTGCCTTTATTCTTTTTCTAACCGCTAATCAAGACAGCTTCTTTAAGCAATTTATACCTTCATTTACATACATATAAAAGGCTAAACTCTTATGAATTAACCATTTTTGTAACTTTCTGTTTGTTTTTACTCCAGGTATTCAGTTTCCACAACATGTGCCAAAAATGTGTATTTTAGGTTAATTGGCCTTTTGAAATTGGGCTGGTATGATTGAGTTTAGAAGCATGTGTGTGTGTTTTTAACTGGCATACACATTTTCATTGCTTTTTGCATTCTTTTCAGTGCCACTGGTATAATGGCAGCCTTGTAATAAAAATAAATCTGGCTCACTCAGAGGTCATGCGGCTTCCTTCATACTCTGATTACTTTTGTTGGCAACACACACATGTTCCATGGACAAAATTTATAAACAGCAAAATTGAAATCAGTGTTTTTGTGACAGAAAGTGAATACAGTAAAATGTTCTACTAATCATAAGAGACTAAAGATGTATGTGGGTAGACATTTCAAGTCTTCTCTCTGGGATTTGGTGGCCTCTTCCATGGTGGTTGGGAATTTCAAAAAATCAAACATTTTATTCTCAATTAATTGATTCATAACATTTTCCTGAAGATTACCTTTCTACATTGTAATCATGAAAAACAGTTTAAATGGAAATTTCCAAAATTTGAATTTGATACAAGTTATATTTTAAACATTTATGGTCATGGTAAAATATTGACTACATTCTGTATTTTATTATAAAATTGTTTATCTTGGCACTGGAGTGTGGCGATGTGTTGCAGGTTGGTTGGGGACAAGCAAGTAAAAATTTCACGGTGCTCTATACACATGATGATACTACTATTACCTCTAAAATAGAAGTTCTCATGACTGATTTCATTAACAGTCGAAACAGTTCTAGCATTTCAGGTTTGTAATAAGACTGTAAACATGACTGTGATTGGTTGATCTTTTCTCATGAATAAAGAGACGCACAATTATAGACCTCACACTTAAAGTGGTGAACCGCATTAATATGGATTCTTTTATGCATGAAATTATAAAAATATGTTTGAGAAAAATGAGTGGCTGTTTACATAACATTTTGAAAAACAAATACTTGATACAATGCGTTAAAGCAACTTTTTCGCAAATCCATAACATGACGCATTTTACTTTTTATATTTTCTTCTTTTTTTACATGAATTTGTTGGTTGATGCACAGTAATGATATGACTTTTGCAACATACAGAATACATGCATTGTACAGAAAACAGGGTTTTTAAGTAATCAGAAGAAGTTGGGACACCTGTGAAAATTGTTTTGCTTCATCTTGCAAGGCTTAACTAACTTTAATTGTTGCAGAGACCTCTGTAGGTTGTAACCTATTACTTGTTCCCTGAAGAAGGCTGATTTGTAATATTCTAATATTTCTTTTTATCAGTTTTTGCCAGCCTAAACTTTACATTTAAACCTCTGGCATTATACTACTTACCTTTTCACCATTTTAGGTCATTTGTTGCATTTCAACTGATTTAATTTGAAAATTAACTGGAAAAACGTCAGGTGTTATAAAACGTTTCACCAGTAGTGTAGGTCAAAGACATATTGTTAGGAGGAATTTCAGATGACCTTTCATTAACCTGTAATGAGTAAGTTTGTGTCTTTAATGCCTTCTCTGAGAATTGATGACCTGAAGCTTATTTATTCACAGCTAAACCCAAATGCTTTACAATATCAGTTAGCTTCATCCCTCCTGTTCTTTTTCTAGTCTGCAAAACTCCCAAATGTGACCATAACAAATGAGTGGGTGTAGGGTCTCAATAAAAGCAAAACTGATAAAGAATATATATTTTAACCCACTCTTCTCTTCTGACATGACTACTTTTGTGTAACTTACAAATATTGCAATCTCAGCCTATGTGCATAATCCATATAAATGGATTACAAATTACTTTGTGTATAAGGTTTTGGTAGCAAGGTGATGGGCCTGTGTTCCATCAGGGTCAGCTCTATAAATGTATTCTGTCCTCTCATATGCACACATATGTCCTTTTTTATGCACAGTTTCTTTTTGACATATCGGGATACATCTTAATGTTATGAGACAACACTCTCAATGACAATTGATCTGTTAGATCTTGTACACAAGACATAATATCTTCTCTACAAAGCTTGTCACATGTTGCGTGGCTGTTGTTAGGTACCTGTGCTTATCAGAACTTCACCTGACTGATACAGCGCCAGTCCAGAGTTCTTGTGGTTTACAAAGTAAGCCAAATCACAACAGAAACAATGTGAACAACAAAGTATTCCCAATGCCTTGTGGCTTTGTACACCGCCATAATACACAATGTTTTCATGTGGGATGCCATTACCTACGGTAACCTCTGTCACTTACTAGTGGCAGTTGGGCTGTGCACCAATATGTTTATGTTATCCTGTCACCAATCATACAAGCCTCTACATAATGTTGGCCCTGGGCATAAGTTTCTAGTTATTGGTTGGAACTGCCCGCAAACAGTAAACCAATAAATTGATGAAAATATGGTCCACAATAAAATAACATTTAACTTTCTGTTGTGAAAAGATACATGGCAGGGAGCAAACACCTTTCTGGTATCTTTCAAAAGCCTGGTAGGCAGAAAGTTAAAGCCATTCAAAGAACACAAAGTGCAAATACCATAATGGAGATACTATTATAAACATTCTGTAGTAAGAAAAGATGTGAGAGGTGGAACACTTATTGCCTGCCTGCATCTTTCAAAAAAGTATCTAACTGTAACTGTAACTCAAAAAAACTACATTCAACCAATGCTTCAGTTCACCTATTTACAGTTCAAAGCAGATGACATAGATTGACTTATAATTGTAAAATTTAAACTTCCTTTTATTCAGTGGGGTAGGGGACCTTCCAAGAAGCTAACTACAGTCCACCTCAAGCCTAAGAGTAGTGGTTTGCATAATGCTTGGATGGATGTGCTACAAGACACCATTTGCGCCCCAGTAAAATACTCATTTATATTGCAACTCTGGGTGACTTTATCCACCACTAATGGTCTTTAAATAAATTGTCCTCTCTATGGTAGTTTGAGCAGCATGGCGGCACAGTGGTAACGCTGCTGCCTCGCAATAAGGAGACCTGGGTTCGCTTCCTGGGTCCTCCCTGCGTGGAGTTTGCATGTTCTTCCCGTGTCTGCATGGGTTTCCTCCCACAGTTTTAAGACATGCAGGTTAGGTGCATTGGCGATCCTAAATTGTGCTTGGTGTGCGTGTGTGTGCCCTGTGGTGGGCTAGCACCCTGCCTGGGATTTGTTCCTGCCTTGTGCCCTGTGTTGGCTGGGACTGGCTCCAGCAGAGCCCCGTGACCCTGTGTGTAGGATATAGCGGGTTGGAAAATGACTGTGTCGGATGATGAAAGCAATTCAGTAAGACCTGAACTTGAGTAACATAAATTAATTTATTTTCAGATGCCGAACCACCTGTGATTGACAAATGCAGATCACCTCCCCCACTCCAGACTGTGGAACGTGAAGTCAGCGTCCAGTGGGAGGAGCCACAGTTCTCTGATAATTCGGGTATAAAGTTTGAGTTTTGACAAATGGAATGCTGGGTGATGAAAACAAAGTACTAAAATAAGTTCATATGCTTACAGAATGTGGGTGTTATTTTAGAAGACAGTGGTTTCTCTTCCAGTAGGTTAACCAAATTTTCACCCTATCTTATAATTTTCCTCAATGACGTGGTGTCTGCTGTGGCTTTATTACTACTTGCATTATGACATATTGCCTTTACTGTGTGCCACACCCTGGGTTTTACTGTAAAATTGTTCTTATTGGCTGGCATTTCAAAATATTGTCAGTCTAAAGGATAGTGTCATAAGAGACTGATTTACTCCATGGTTTACTAATCTAAAATGTCATTTATACAATCTTACAAATGAATTTGAGTTTGAAATATGCAGGTTTAAAATTACCCCTCAAAAATATAACCTTTCTTAAGCTGCATTAATATCAAAAATATTCACAAGGAGTCATATAAATAATGTCCAAAATATAATTCATTAATTTGCCCTGAATCGTGTCACAAAGCAAACACATGTATTATGTTATAATAAAAATAATTACAGTGTTGAATAGCACAATATGAAATGCAATGTTGCCAAAGTATACCAAGTTTAAATGTATGCCACTATACTGCAGTGAAATTTGTAAAAAACTGTTTACCTGTTGGCTTACAGGTTCTTACATATAGTGGATTCAGAAAGTATTCAGATTCCTCCACTGTCTGTACACTTTATTGTGTAGTAGATTTAATTTTAAATGTATAAATTTGACTTTTTCCCCATCAATCTACACTCAATAACCCGTAATGACAAAGGGAAGACATGTTTTATGATTTAAAAATCAAAACTGAAATCTCTTTTTGATGTACGTATTCATATGCTTAAATCAGTATTTTGTAGAAGCCCTTTTGGCAGCAATTACAGCTTTGAGTCTTCTTGGGTAAGTCTCTTCAAATTTTGCACATCTGGATTTGGATAGTTTCTCCCATTCTTCCTGGTAGATCCTCTCAAGCTTTGTTAGATTGGAAGAGAAATGTCTGTAAAGTGCCATCTTCAGATCTTTCCACAGATATTCCATAGGGTTTAAGTCTGGGCTTTGGCTACAGTAGGCCACTTAAGGACAGTCAGAGACTTGTCTTGAAGCCACTTGAGCATTGTCTTGGTTGCATGTTTCAGATCATTTTAGTGCTGAAAGGTAAATTGTAGCTCTGGTCTGAGGTCGCTTGCACTCTTAATTTAGCTGCATTCATCCTTCTTTTAATTCTGACCAATATCCCTGTCCCTGCTGCTGAAAAGCACCCCCATAGTATAATGCTCCAATCATCATATGTCACTGTATGGAGGATGATACACACAGGTCATGAGCAGGGCCTGGTCTCCACCAGACAAAGTGCTTGGAGTTCTTCCTAAAGAGTTTTATTTTTGTCTCATCAGAATAAAGAATCTTTTTCTTCATTTTATCAGAGTTCTTTAAAATGTTATATGCCTTTTACTCAAGAGTGGCTAGCCCAGGGGTTCCCAAACTGGGTTGCCCTCACCCCCAGGGGGTGCAACATGGCAATTCAGGAGATTGCTGTGTCGCAATTTGCCAAAATTGTGTCAGGTGAGTTGTCTAACTTTATCATGGTGTAATCCGTATCTTGCAGTGTGTTGTCATTGGTAGGTCATTTTTTAGTTAGTGCTGCTGTTTTATGATATGCGAAGAATCAAACGTGTGCTGTGAATGAACCACAGAAATGTGTGTTCTCACCTGCAGGTGGAGCATTTGTAAAGGTGAATAACATTTTTTAAGAGAATGGAATTTGGACCTTACAATGATCCATACAGAAGGGTGAGGTCTGGTACTGATTTTTGTGCAAGTCCTGATTGTGAAACATCACTGATATCGAGGTTTGATTGACGTTTCTGCCGGGGAGGTGGGGGGGAACAAGGAGGACTGAATTGGATACAAAACCTACTGGTTACAGTCAGTCCATATCACCTGCTGGCAATCCTGGCAGTAGTGTAACAATTTTAACTGTGCGACACATCTGCTTTTGAACTGCAGTGTAAGTGTTATTGAGGAACAAAACTCGTCTACTGTTTCCATTGCTTAGTGGCACACTGGCACCCCTTGCTTTACGAGAATCTCTAATCCCCCAAACCCCTCAATCGTTAATTATGTGTCATTTCCTTGCAACACTTGATGCTTCATGGGATACCCCAACCCCTGGATTATCAATCGAGTGTCTAAACTTCATGGAGGACACATTTACAAGATTGCTGAAATTTATAAAGTTAAATTGCTCAATTTATATTCACCAAGTTAAACTTATTTTTTTGAGTTCAGTTTACTCACCCGCAGTACAGTATGTGGTTCAATTTGTGGTTCAAAAATTAGAAATTTGACTTCTTCATCTTCAAACGTGATATTACTATTCTAGGGGTGCAAACATAAATCAAACATTTTCCTGGGGCATAGACAAGTTTGGGATCCACTGGACTAGCCACTCTAACATGATGACTGATTGATGGAGTGCTGCTGAGGTGGTCATCCTTCTATCAGGTTCTTACATCTCAGCAGAGGACCTCTCAAGCTGTGCTATAGTAACCACCAGGTTCTTGGCCACCAAGGCTCTTCTTGTGCAGTTACTCAGTTTGGCTGGACAGCCATTTTTAGGAAGAGCCTTGGTGGTTCCAGACTTTTTCCATTGTACAAATATTCAGGCTTCTGTGCTCCTGCCAACACCCAAAGCTTCAGAAATGGTTTTATCCCTGTGCCTTACCATAATTTGATCATGGAAGTCTACGGAGAGTTCCTTGGCTTTCATAGCTTGTTTTTTCTTCCTGACGTGCGGTGTGAATTGTGTGACCTCATCTACAGGGGTGAGTGCCTTACTAAATGATGTGCAATCAGTTCAGTTTGCCACAGGTGGACTCCAAGTTCCAGACACATCTCAAGAAGAATTAAAGCAATTTGGATGCACAGGACCGCAACTGCCACAGCAAAGGTTTTTACTTTGTCATTATTGGTTGTTGAGTGTAGATTGATGAGCAAAAATGACGAATTTATCCAATTTAAAATTAAATCTACAACACAATAAAAGTGTGCAGAAATTGTGGGGCGCCTCCTTCGGCCATTGCAGCCACTCCTCGTGAAAGTCATCTTGTCCAGCTAAGTGTATTGTTACCTCTGTTAGCCTGACAAAGGCAACCTGACATACTTCAACATATTAAACAAAAGAATAGCCAACAAATTACATTAGTAGAATCCCATACAGTATACTAGATTTAACTTTTTTCTAACAATAAAGATGTATTTATAAACAATACATTTATAAGAAACAAAGTAATGTAATGTATAATAACAATCTGAAAAAATAAGTAAGTAAAAGCCTTCCCTTAATTTTTAAACTCTGTAACTGATATTCCTTTGTTGTAGCGATGCCAGACCTTTTGCCTAATTATGGAAAGCTAAAAGTTTGTCTTGGAAAAAAATCTGGAAACAAGGCCTTGGCTTTTCTTAGATTGACCTTAGTTTAGAGTCAGTGTATTTAACTTAGTAAATACATTCCCTCTAAAAAATGTGTACTTTTTTTGAATGCCAGGCTTCCCTCTCATCATTACAAAAACACACAGTCCCGGAGATCACTTTCCTCATGGAGAAACGCTTGTTAAGTATACTGCTACTGATTCATCAGGCAACAGCAGGACTTGTGACCTACATATTATAATCAAAGGTACGTATTGTGCTATCAGTTCATTATCTTTAGCCACTTTGTCTGATTCAGCGGGCTCAAGCCTATCCCAGTAGCACTTGACAGAAGGCAGGAAGTAACCCTGCACACTTTTGCAAACACAAACACACACACACACAAACACGCACGGCCACTCACTAACTGGTCACTTTAGGTTGGTGAATTAAGTTAACACAAAAAAAACTGGACTACCCAGTCTGAGAAATGAACAATGGGTCTGCGGTCATATATTTTTTTAACTATTTTCTGCTTACTTTCAGCTCTCCGTATGTTTATTAGCTATAATGAATTCATAATGAAACACACTTGAATTTCTTGAATATGTTATCTTACTTTTTTCACATGAGCCACTCATGACTGATGAACAATTCTTTACAACTTTTTTCTGAAATGAAATATCTTTAAGTTTCTAAATTAAATTGCCAGCTTTATCATATTGATATTTTTACTAATTTTACAATGTCTTTGCTATTTTTGCCACTAAGGTTCTGCTTGTGAGCACCCATTTAACCCCATCAATGGGAAATTTTCCTGTGTTCAAGATGAATCAGGAGTAAACTGCACTCTGTTCTGCATGGATGGCTATGGTTTAATGGAGGAGACAGCACAGAGCTACTTCTGTGCTCACGATGGATTATGGAAACCCCCTTACTCTGCAGATTGGCCTGACTGCTCTGGTATGTGTAACTTCCTGTTCCATAGAGTTTAACAATTTTGGCCACACAAGGACAACACAATCTTGTTTTTCAACAGTTTTGGGCCTTTCAGATACATATTCAGAACCTTTTCAATTTATTATGTAAAACAGGAGATGCAGTATTGATATAAGCCATTTTGTCATTCCATTTTCAGTAGCAAACCCAAGTCTTGCAGCACTAAAGCCATCAGAGGAAAAGAGAACTAGGTGCTTTTTTTGGATACCAAAATGTCTCTCTGGGTACACCTTCTGAATGTATGGATCTCATACCTGTAAAACAGCAAGCTACCCAGAAAGATCATCATCAGCTGCGTCTGACTTACAGTGTGAGCCGACTTCTCACACTTAAATGCAGAGGAGATAAACTGCATTGTTTGTTTCTCAGTGTGGCATGGTGTTGGGGTAGTTAGTACTACTGCCACACAGCTAAAGAGCTAAGGGATGGCAGGCTTTTGGATAACAGGAATTATCCAATTGTCTACATCTTACTCAGTTGGTTTCATACCTTTGTAGATATGCCTTGATAAACAGTAAGTATCCCACATCAACATGAGCATTGACGGTATTATAATACAAGCATATTTTCTGCACAAACTACTGTATGCACCACATGATTTCTGGAACATTTCACATTTCTGAGATGTGCTTTCTTGACATACTCTGGTGGACTTGAAGAATTGTGTGCAATAAAGAACTTCAGCCTACAAGCCTCTGAAATCTGGCATAGGTTTTCAAGATCAAATTCATGAATAAATATTTCCGATAATAAAACAAGGTTAAGCTTTTTTCCAGAAGAACAGCTTGACCTTCCTCATATTCGTAAGCTCTGAATGAGGGAGTTTTCCATTGTTCTTATTTTTTTGACATCAGATGAATATTCATTTATAAGCTGCAGATGGCGGTTTACCCAGTGCCAGTACAAGGCCACATGTCAAAGCATTTCTTTGTGTATTTCCTGCAGATTCAAGTTCTGTCTACTGTCTAAGTTAAATTATTCTAAGACTTAAAAACGTTACAGTTATTGCTGAATGCTTTTGAGAAAAGACAATTTATTCCTTAGTGGAGATTTAGTAAAACAAATTACCCCTTAATGGTTTTTACTTCATTTAAATGCAATAAAATGTTTATTTGGACTGTCTGCATGCATTTCCCTATTGAGTTTTGACAGATTCCTTCGGATGCCATTTGAGATATAATGTTTTACTATAATATATAATAATATAAACTACAAAAATTCAAAGGAAACTGCAAGAAATCTGTCCATTTTGACAGCTTTAGCATTGTCATTTATATCTAGCTGACTGAAATACAGCAACAGCATGGTGGTGCATTGGTTAGATCAGCAGTCCCCAACCTTTTTGACAGCAAGGACCAAATGTTTCCACGGACAAGTTGGGGGAGAGTGGGGGGGAGGTTGAGGATTCGGGGCGTGTTCATAGGGCAGTTTTATACACAATTTACATTACATTTCTATTATTGTTAAGTTATAATATCGTAATAGAAATTATACAACTTACCATAATGCAGAATCAGTGGGAGCCCTGAGCTTGTGTTCCTGCAACCAGACGATCCCATTTGGGGACAATTGAAGGCAGTGACACACAAAGTGTGTTGCTTCTGTTCAGTCTACTCTGTAATCTCGTTTTGGTTGCTGTCACTGCAGAAAACACTGCCTTACAAAGATAGGATGTTGGAAATGGAAGCAGACTTTTCAGTGCTTTTGTGGCAACCTCAGGATATTCTACCTTGACTTTAATCCAAAACGTATGGAGATTTGAAGTTGTCTCAAACATACTTTTAAGGCCACCATCATTTGTAACCTCAACCAGTTGATCCTCTTCAAGCACAGACAAAGTTGATTCACCTGGCTTATTCACAAATGGGTCACAGATCCATTCCTTCCCATTTCGGTGGTCTTTTGTAGGAATAATGCTCAAACTCTATTGAAAGCTGAGATAGATGATCATACACCAACTGGGAGAAAGAAAGCCCTGGCTTGGTATCTTTAACAATCTCTGCTAACCTTTGAAACATATCAAAAATCCCAATGTTCACTTGTCGGCCCCATAAATCAAGTTTGGCTTTGAATGCAGCCGCTTTATCTGCCAACTTGAACAACGGATATCTTCTGCCTCTGCCCCACGGAGGTCCCAAGAGAGTTTAGAAACCTCACATTTTCTTGAATGAGTGCTGCATTCATAGGAATGTTTCTTGAACGAGCATCACTGAACCACATAAAAACTGTCTTCAAATGCAGCAGTTCGCATACATTTGCAACCTATGATTTTTCTTCTTTTTTTGCATATAACAAAGACATATGCATTGCATTTGTCATTCCAATAGATTGCACATCACAAACGTTAACACTGTTATCATTTTTTCGTGTCTGCTGTTTCTATGGGAGGGTGACAATGAGTTCAATTCCAATTGATGTTTTTCAGTTGTTGACAAGCAATAAGCAAAATGTATCACTGAAAACCACAGAAAACAAAAACAGCAAAAAAAAAACCAGTACGAGGAAAGTTTGAAGAAAGAACTTTTTTTTTTTTACAATGTTTCTGTTTGGGGATCGTTGTACAAATGTGCACAACTGAGATGCGACCACAAATCTAACTGCTCTGTGGATGATTCATTCAAGCATTTCAAGGTCACTTCGTTGTAATGAAAGTATCTGCAGAATGTACTTCATAGTAACGAGATTTCTATAGACTTGTGTCATATGGGGAAACTGTCGGGACCATAAAAATACTTTGTTGTAATACTCTCTCACCTCGGTCTCTCTCCTGTCTCTGCGCCGCTGCAAAGCCCCGCCCGCCAAGTGTTCTGAAAAGTCTGAGTGAGTCTCCGTTGCCGGCAGTTGTCTCGCGGCCCGGCTGTCAGACAGCTGCGGCCTGGTAGTGGGCCGCGGACCGGGGGTTGGGGACCCCTGGGTTAGATGATCCAAATCTCAGGCCAGGGACTTTGTTTATTAAGCCTGAGTACATACAAAAACAGGTTCAAATGTGTATACACAATTCCCACGTAAAATTGACAGGGGAACTTGCATAAATTTGTGATAACTGTGACCCATCCATATGAAACATTTCAGAGAAATTGGGAGATGACGACACCATAGATCAAGGAGGAAAATGTAGCCAAACTAGTTTAATAATAATAACTCATGAGTATAATAATTCACATCACCGATCTGTTATTATGACAAACATATTACACTTCAAAAGTGATGAATATGATGTATTTGAGTTCCCTTTTAAGAGGGCTAATGCTGCGTATTTGCACTGAAGAGCCTTTTTGTTTTCTTTGTCATTTTATACCTGTTGTCACTTTTCAGGGAACTGGCTGATATGTTAGGAGTATCTCAGTCAAGCTTCAGTCCATCGTGCCCACTGTATTGGAAGCTATTAACCAACCAGTGAGGCTTTACATCCAGTTTACATATGTTGTGGGTGTACATACATAACACATTACATGTTTTTGCCAAAATAATAATGACAATTTGCAGCAGTGTCTAGTTCTGCTAATATGATTGAAGAAATTTAACTCGTATTGCCATAAGGGTGCCTAGCGAAGATGAAGCTGCTTTTGTTTACTGTATGCAGTGACATTCTATTAATGCACAAGTCATCTCTGATGTGAAGATGAGACTGACAAATGATGTGTCTCAGTGGCCTGAGTCCTCTGATTCATTTATTAAGCACCAAAGTAGCTTTGAGAGATGTGATGGTGCTGAACATGATGGCTGCTATGTTGTTGAAGTTACTGGTTGAATCCTCATTGTTTCATATGGCCTGTCATTACATATACCAGGTGATAGCGGTTACCTGCTCAGATGCTGACACCTTACAACTTTCTTGGGACCACCCAGAATGTAGAGGAGAGATGTTATAATGCCACATATGATCTTGTGCTCTCATTTGCAGAGCAGAACCAGATATTCTTAAATGCAGGTAGCGAGAAGTCTGTGTGTTAGGTGGGAGGCTGCTTTACCAGCCAATGAAGTTCTGCAGCATTGTATGAGGTTAATTACCATTCTCCATATATGGATGCTGCATGGTGGTGTTCGATGCACGTTCACATATGCATAATTACAAGGTGATTACTATTTATTAAGGGTAAATGGTGTAGAAACTTGCGTACACCAGGTTTTATAAATCTAACTTTTCTTTTTGGACATACACATTTTGCTTATGTTTTCACAGTCGAATCCCTTTCACATTCTGAGCATCTGAATAGATAATTGGCATGTGAATTGTGTAACACGAGTTTTGTTTGAATTTTTTTTCTTTTTTTCCTGGAATTTTTTGCATTGTTTGCCGTTGTCCAGTGTTGGTCACCATTGGGTCCTGTTCAGTTTTACTTTAATGATTTTTCATATGAAATTTCTCCCTGAAAATATGAGATTAAACGTTGTTCTTGGCCACCACTACAAACTACATGGGACAAATAAAATATTTAAAAAATATAATTTTTGGGTGGCATATGTCTTTAAATTCAATATGGTGAGAGTTTTCAAATATTCTGTTGGGTGAAACACCTATTGTTTTGATTGATGACCAAACAAGCCTTCAGACATTAACAAGGAAACAAACAAGTTCGCACCACCACAGGGAAGTAAGGCTGACTGAAGGATGTAAGACTGTTTGATGGATTAAATATTTACACTGTGTATAGGCCACAAGCCTGGGAGCGTACAGTGATTGACATAGACGGTGAAAAAGAAATTCATCCGCCTTCATTTACGATTAAAAGAGACTTCCTAAAATTAGTAACTTACATTGGTAGAATGGCACAGCACTTACAGGTAAAGCTTAATGTATTTTTAATTACTTCAGTTAGCAAGACCTCTATGCTGTCAATTTTAGGTAAATTTTTAAAGGGAGAAAGCTAAAACATTTACTTCAAAGATTGATTTCAGAAACATGACCCTGATTTCTCAATAAAACCTAATGCTTATGTGCATATAAATTGTAATTAAATATCAATGCACCTCTGTACTGTATATCAGTTGTAAGCTATGGCATCATAATATGTATGTTTTGTCATGGTAGGCTCCTAGGGTGACCCTATATCCATTTATACTCCTTATTATGTAGACTTTAACAGAATGCCTCAAATTACATACTCTGACCACACTGTCAGGGTTGATTGCTACTAAAGTTCAACACTTCCCACTCCTTTTACATCTATAACTCCAGGCAATTAGATATGGTACCAGAACAGTCAGGAGAGAAAGTTTCACATTTATTCATGCATTATAGTTAATATAACCAAGTTATAAGTAGTCTATATGTGAGTTTTGGTAAAATAATACAACCTGATAATAAGCAGTTCATCTTGCGACCAATATGCTAGCTTGACGTAGCCCATGACATCTAATTTTTCAGAATGGAAAATGACAAATTCATGCTGTCTGAATAGGACAGCTGAGGGAGAAGCCATCAAGAGCCATCACTGTTTCTGATCCAGGTGTTATGGGTTTGCGACTGACCAGCAGCAGTTCATAATCGTGCAAATCTTCAAACTGAAATGCTTTCGTGATTTGAGTCCACAGGAATTCACCTGCCGATGAGGATGGGATTTGCCTTGTGAATGGATGGAGTGTATTGGCGACTCTGCACAGAAAAGGACTGGGGTGACAGAGAAAGAGCTGATCTCTCTGTCTCCCTCTGCCAGCCCCCTCTTTTTCTACACAGTATTGCCACTACAGTATGTTTGTAACTGCTCCCTGAGTGATATTTTCCTTTTTCTTACTATCCACACATAAGACTTTTTGATTGTTTGGATCTGTTCACAGTAATTATGTTGTTGTTTGTGTGGTTTGCTCAAAGGGCTTTCTTGTTTAAAGAGGAATACAATCTTGCCGTTAAGACATTTTTAAGTTTATACAATGGATAGTAACTCCATCTCATAGATCCAAAGATGATGGTTTTGAAGCCCACATCCAGTCACTATCCATGTTGTGTTTGCTCATTCCCGTTGTGTCTACATGGCTATTCCCCCATTATTATCATTATTTATTATTTGTCTGACGCTTTTATCCAAGGCCACTTATGACATTTGAGATATAATTTGTTACATTTCTTTTGTTGTTTTATTTGGAGAACAGTTAGGTGAAGTAACTTGTTCATGTTCACGCTGCGTCAGTAGCAGGATTTAAACCCACAACCTCAGGGTCTGAAGTTCAAAGACCAAAGCCTTAACCACTACTCCACACTGCCTGCCTCTGTGCACTCCAGTTTGCTTCCGACATCTCCAAAGACATGCTCGTTAGGTTGAGTGATGATCCTTAATTGGATCCATGCGAGTTTCATTGTACATGGGAGTCAGCACTGCAATAGACTGGTATCCTGTTTAAGTCTGTTTCTAGACTTGCTTCCATTACTCCCCGAATAAGTTCCAGTAAACCGTGACACTGAATTGGGTTAAATATGTATAGGAACGTCATGTTGTATTATATTATTATAGTTTACAGTATACATCTATTGTTCTTACCATTAGAGTACAGGAGTTGAGTGAAATAATATAGAGCTCTCTGTACAGCTTATGTTTCATTTGGTAATTTTCTTTTTCTTTTTAACTCTTGCAGTAAACAGATTTGCAAATAATGGTTTCAAACCATTTGAAATGTTATTTAAAGCCTCCAGATGTGATGATATGAACCTGATGGAAGCCTTCACTGAAAAATTTTCTACTGCACTTGGAAATATGGTAATGGAAACTTGGCATGAAATGTCTCTGTCATATTCAGAAGTCGATGTTTATTCAAATCTATAAGCTAAGCTATAACTAATAGTAACTGCAATCCTTCCAACCATCCATTCATTTTCTCAGCCTGATGTATCTAATTCAGGGTCACAAGGGCCCATAGTGTATTCCATCAACCACAGACACAATGCAGGAAGCCTGGTTGATGTGCTAGTGCAGCCCAGCACACATACACATCTATACCCACACCTACCCAAACATGGAGAAAAGTTACCCAGGGAAGCACCTACTGTAAGATCACTCTGCCAACCTGCACATGTATTTGCTTCACCCACGCGTTCAGCAGCCACAGGTAGAAGCATCCACGAAATAAATTTCTGGAGGCAAATGTGCATATTCTTTGTCTTGGCAGCAATAATTTGTCAATATTTCAGAATTCATTAAATTTCTATTGATGAGCTGAATGTACATTGTTAAACTCAGCAACACAATCTCGAGAGCAATACGGTAACACATTAAAAGTAATACGTGTTACATAGTCTGATTACTTTTCCAATTACGAAAAACCTGAGCCAATACTTATCTTAATGAAAATTTTATATTAGGTACATAAAAGATAAAAGAAGAGAATTAAAATGATAGATGAACCTTGACTATCACCTGTTCTAAATTTCACAAAATGTAATGCTAATATAACAAAATGCTCTCAGAGAAAAATTATATTGATCACTTTATAGTCTATCCATACATTTTTCTGAACCTTGAAACCCTCATGGATCACAAAGAGCAGTCACTTATGCCAGCAGTATTAGATGTAAGGCAGGAGCCCACCCTAGTCTGGATTCAAGTCAGTTGCAGGGCACAATCACTCACACACCAAATAAAGCTCATACTAAGTATTAAGTAAAATGATTTGCGCAAAATTGAGTTTGTCACAAACAAAAAAAAAGAATTTTTCTCCCAACAAAATCTGTGCCATTGGCAAATGAAGAAAGGTCTTTAGTTCCCTTCTGGAAATGTTTACATGCATTAATTTCATATGCATCTGCCTGTCATTTAGTATTTAAATTAAGATCTCTATTGAAAAAAAGATTACTGGACACATTTCCTGTCACATGCAGACATTTTGTTGAGCCACCAGACATGTTCTGGAAGTATAACCCCCACTTTGTAAACTATGATGGAAAACTTTAAAACCTCACAATTGAGAAATCACTTATGAAATGAATTTTAGTGTCAGTTTCACAAAACTATGCAAATTGAAACTTGCCTGTTCTGCTCATCACAACTCATGAGGAGCCAGTTTAGGGTGTTCAATAAATCTAATCTGCACATTGTTAGAATATTAGAAGACATGATGTTACCTAGAAAAAAAATGTCATTAACTGTTGAAGAATAAGGCGTCCTCACAGAAAAAAATGACTGTGACAGGATTACGAGCTTCTGTAAGTACCTGAATCTATTAGACAACTGTGCTACTGTTGCGTATAAATGTTATAGATTAAATCATACATTAAACACTTCAGATTCAAACATATATGCAATTTATACGTGTTATAGTAACCAGCTACTATTTGAAAACTTGGAAAAAAATTAAATCTTAAGAGTTAATATTTATTCATTTTTATTATTTCACTAGCCACACTACCTGTCGAAGATGGATAATAGAATAATTTATAAATATTTGCTACCTCAGCTACTTTCCTTTGTATTTGTGTGTGTTTGAACGTCTCTTCACCGACACTCCCTCTCTCGAGTGCATTCCTATAAAGCCTTGTTCTCAGATTCTGCCATTATTTTCGAGACAGCGTTTTGGCATCCTATCTGCTTTTATACTTGCCGTCTTTGAAGGTGACTCTCCTCATGCTGTTTCACCGCTTTGTGTGTCTCACACTTCCTCTTTTGTCTCATCACCAAAGCCAAAATGACCAATCACACCAAAGCTAAACTGACCAATCAGATTACTCAGAGCAACGTGACATATAGAGTTTAGTGTTTTATTATATACAGTAGTAGGTTATTGTTGTTTATGTTCTTCCCATATCCCAAAGTATGTGCAGTACATGTAAGTGTGGGTATGTGTAAGAAGTGTGCCCTGCAGAGAACTGGTGCCCAAAAGTTGGTTACCACCTAGAAGTCCTGAATTGGATATAATATGAGTCCATGAATAGATTAGTTATTATTTTAACTAAATTTATTTTGTACTCAGCTAGATTTCTTTTTGTGGATTTATGGTCTTGTATACATGTCACTTTCCTCCAGGTTCTCCAGCTCCTTTCCAAATTGCAAACACAAAAAGTCCCATGATTTAACAGCCCATATGTCAGTAATTATTTATGTTTATATGAGCGAACCTATCAAGAGTTGGTTCCAGTCTTGTGCTTCTTGCTTCCAGGAAAGGGTTCATCTTCCATGACCCTGATCAAGAAGGATCAGGAATAGAGAATCAATAAGTGAAAGCATATTTTGTGCCCTTTGTTTATATTTGTTCTTTTAGTTAGTGATAATAAGAATCATAATAAACATTGTTTAATAATAATAATAATAATAATAATTCTTTACATTTATATAGTTAATGTAAACAGGTATCCCCTTTGCCTTGCTGGGATCTATTGTACTTACAGTATTAATATGAATTCTGAACTGCCATAGCAAGTGATCGTTTCTCCATAAAATATCCAAGTCTACTAATCCATACTGTGAATATTACTTAATGAGTGCATATTAGTAGCACTGAAACATATTCAGTGATCCATGTGATGTATTGATGTTTCAGGTTCCAACATTTTGCAGTGATGCTGATGAAGTAAAATGCAGGCTGGAGACAATCCGCAATGGACGATGCCTGGAATACAACTATGACTATGAAAATGGATTTGCAATAAGTGAGTTAATTTAGCTGTGATGCATACATGCATGTGCAAAATCTTTCAGTCTATTTTAAGTTCTAAGGAAACATAGAAAAGCTGAAATGTAAAGGCAGGGCACAGATTAGCTGTCTAAAATATCTTCAGCTAGTTGAGGATTTATAGTATCAGAACAGGCCAGAGGATAGTGAGACTGGAAAATACTAAGCAGTGCTTTACAGAGGTGGGTCTTCAATAAGTGCTTGAACATAAGCAAGGTGGAAGCACTTTGGGAGAAATGCCTGCATCATATATTTTTACTCATGTACATCACCATTGCTGAGAATATAACCAGTCTGTTTAATATCAATGAAGATTTTAGTGTTACACATCATACAAGCAGGGCTTCAAAGCAGTTTCACAACCGGTCTTTGGGAGATCAGACCATAACACTGTTCTCCTCATGCTGGAATATAAACAAAAGTTTTAATCTGGAAGCTCCAGTCACAAGAGAGGTAAACTGTTGGTCTGCCCAATCAGAAGCCACTCTACAGGGCACACTCAATAGCTTAGACTGGGACATGTTCTGGTCACACGCAGACAACATCAGTGAGTTTGCGGAAGTAGTTGTTAGCTTTGTTAGCATTCTTGAAAACGACATTAGCCCTACGGTAACAATAAAGACCTTTGCTAACCAAAAACCATGGGTTGATAGAACTATCTGTAAGGCAGTGAACGCTCATACTGCTGTGTATAATGCAGGGAGACCTCAAGTGGTGAGAGTTGGTAGTTGTGCCTCCAGCATTATCACACTCAATATAGAGTTCCACAAGGCTGTGTACTCAGCCCTCTGCTCTTCACCCTCTCCACTCACGACACACATGCCACCAACTCATTGTTAAATTTGCTGATGACACAGTGGTGCTGGGCTTCATCTCCAGCAATGATGAGAAAGCATACATGGAAAAAGTGGTGAAACTCACATTGTGTTGCCAGGAGAACTGCCTCCAACTGAATGTCAGCAAAACCAAGCAGCTGGTGGTGTACTTCGGTAGGAGACAGCAGCGGTCCTACACCCCCCCCCCAGAATCGCAGTGGAGAGGGTGAACAGTTTCAAATATCTGGACTTTCACTTCACCAAGTATTTGACATAGACTGAACATATTCAAGCCAAGTCCAAAAAGGTGAGGCAGTGTCTGAGACAGCTGAGGAAGTTTTCGGTGTCTCCAGTTACCCTAAGGACTTCTTATTCTGGTGCTGAAGAAAGTGTCCTGACTCAGAACATCACCTTTTTGTTTGGGAACAGCTGTGTAAGGGCCATTAATGAACTATAGAGAGTTATCCAAGCAGCAGAGCTCTGCACTAGATCTGGTCTACCATCTCTTCAAGGTTTTTTATACCAGGAGATGCAGGATAAGAGCAACTAGGATCATCAGAGACTTGTCTCACCCCAGTAACTATCTGTTTTACCTGCTGAAATCAGGCAAACGTTTTAGGAATGTTATGGCCATAACAGAGAGGCTCAGGAGGCGCTTCTATCCACAGAATATAAGACTTCTTGACCTGGACATGCCACCACAATTGTTTTCAACAGCTCATTATAGCACAAACTGAATTCTCTACCCCACTGTATCTATGTTGCCGCCATGTCATTTAAACACATTAGGCACATTACATTTATACTACATAGATATTCTATTCTATTACATTTGCAGACTCTTCAGATCTTGTTTGTAATTGAAATGCTTATTTTGATATACTGAATACTTTTTTCTGTGAATTATATCACCTTAGTTCCACCATTCAAATTTCTTTTTTAATTGAATTGAACTGAATTGAATTTATCTGTTTGTTAACTTTATTGCACAGTCTCATGCTAATTCAGAACACATTTCACTACATGTTATACTTGTATAACCATGTATGTAAAAAATAAACAATCCTAACATTTTGAAATCTCCAATAGATTAGCAAGGTGTCACCCTATCAAAAATGATTTGTGCCTTCTGTACCAGCATGCTTTAGAAGTGTGACCGAAATGATTGCTTTTACCCATGATTGAATGGAGCACATTTTTATGCACCTCATAAATTCTGAAAGTGTGCAGATGTAGTCTGAAAAGAAGATAATAACACTTTAAAGGCACTGCCTCTGCACACTTTGCTTGGTCCTAGCTGTGATAACAACTTCACTGACTTGCTTCACTTTGTTCATCCATTAAGCCTACTTCTAGCTATATAAAGGAGGTCCATTTTGAGTTTCATAAAATATTGCTGTAATGTATTAGTTTTATTTTCTTGGAGAGACAGGCTTTAATCCTCAGTCCTTTAACAACAGCTTTCAACAATGTAACATTGTAGGGATTGAGTCTGTTTAATGGTTGAACCCTGGAATATCTGAAATATGAGACAATATGTTTTAATTTATAAAAAATTAAAGTAAAAAAACAATTAAGTAGAAGTCCACATAAAACAACCTTCTTTTTATGTGTTTGTGAGTCAGACATACCTATTTTTCAACAAGTACTGTAACAATGCTTGCTGCAGCAGATAAAGTGATACAGCTTACTCATAACATTAGAATAATAGAAGATCAATATATACAAGTATATACAGACAAACTATAATAGAAAACAACACAAAAAGTAAATCTAAATTAGCTTGGATTTATTATTTTTCTTTTCTTTAGAAAAACGGCACACAACTTGTGAATTCTCTTTCTTTAGTCATTATGTAAAGAATAGCAACCTGAAATACTGTATATACGAGTATTATATTAAATTCTCTTGTCAGAGTTCTGGTCTTTCAGCTGGTTAGATGGATTAGTTTTTGTCATTCTCGGCACCTATGGTTTGGCAGCAGCATCGATTCACTCGCTTAACCCCCACTCTCCACCTCCAATGTTAACATGTATAAATGTGTGTGTCATGCGCTGGTTGAAAGTGCTGCGTGACACTGCTCTGAATTAATGAAAGGTTAGTTAGGTTAAGTTAATGGAAACTTGTTTTAATTTTTCTACTGAATTTAGGAAGCAAAATGTATACAGATAAAGATTTATCCTTCACGTAGGTTCTTACTTTCAGGAACAGTTGTGCCAATAACAGAATATATTCATTGATATTATGATCTGGAGAGATTCCTTGACTCATAATATGGTGAGGCCTCCAAAAAGAAGCTAGGAAGCAGGCCAGAAACCTACCTGGTCTGCTCAGAAGAGACAACCTTAACTTCAGCCAGCCCCCAAAGCAACCTGCTAGTCTCAGATAGAGCAAGCCTCAATAATGGGAAGCTGGCAAAACAACTAGTAAAGTCCAAAAAATATCACAAGAGCCATACAAGTAGAATAATGACTGTGAGACTTTGACTTGTTATTAAAGAGCAAAGAAACAATCTTTATAAAGAAAAATATGTATTTTTCAAAAATACCCTTAGCAAACAAGACCTCAAAAAGCATCAAAAGTACAAATAGCTAGTTAATTACTTATTCTTCTTTGCTCTAGTCACTGTAAGGTTCCATCTCTTCCTATTTTGGGGCATCCACTTTGCCTCTCACCAGGATAGACCGATGGTCTTGAGTTCTGACCGTAGGGTTCTTCTCCATGTCAGGACTGTTATTCCTCTTTTCCAGCTTCCCTGGGAGTTCCATACCAATGTATGGTATAGAATGTTTGTCTATTCCCTGTGTAGGTTGTGTCCGATCCACTTCTGTTTCCTCTTCCTGATAGTTTTGACCATAGGCTGCTGTCAGATTTTCTGCCACAGCTCCTGGTTAGAAATCCTGCTGGCTGCATAATGTGCAGGATCTGTTGTAGGTGTCGATGTGGGAATCCTAACTGAGGATGCTTCCATCTAGCATATTGGAGGAGACCACAGCCATGTTCCTTCCATTGCATGGGTAAATGTCACTGCTCCATCCCAGCTGGGATGCCAACACACTCTTTATATTGTTAGCATCTTCTGTCAACCTTGTGGAGAGAACATGAAATGTTTTGTTTTTTTCCTTCATCCTGGGCTCCTGATCAAGTAATGGGCCAGCCTTCCCACGCCCATCCTGAACAGGGTGCCAGCCCATTGGTGCTGTCCATCACAGTGCATATAAGCCCAACTTTTTGATTGAAAATTGAGGCAAAGTTTTATCTATTGAGGTTGGCAACGCTTGAGTTATGGCCTTTATTTACTAAGCAAGTGTGGTAAGCTGTGCAACACAAAGACATCTCTGAATGTCATTTGTGTGAGATTGATCATTTTTATTAGGTTAGAACCAGAAAATGTATTGCGATAAGAGGAAAGCTTACACTTTAGATGAGGTTAAGTGAAAGACGTGGTTTGTAGTAAAAGTCGGGTGTGAAATACCAGATGAAAGTGGACAATGATATTTAATCCTAATATGGGCTGTCTTCTCTTCTGCAGTGTTATAAATCTTTGTTGCTTCCTTACTAATTCTCACAGATACACCATTCGTTAAGCAAGAAGAGTGTTGCCCAATAATTACTGGTCCATGGATAGAACACCAGTACATGCCAGAATCCATGGAATGCCTAAAGTTGCATGCATTTTGCAGGGAAAGCCCACTCATACTGTAGGATCTGGACAGCAAAACAACCAGGAAAAAGTTCTTAGTGTTTTATTGGATTCTACCTACCAGTACTCAAAGATACGGGCAAATGTCACTCAGCAATCATTCAAAAAGAGAACGATGCCCATCAGGGTTGAATGTCTCACCTGAAATAGCTGAGAACTTCAATCCACAAACCGTAGTCCTTGAAATAGTTTGGGAGTTGCTTCCACAAATGTGGCTTCTCCTTCCTCTGTTTTTTGTGGTCCTTTATCATAGAGGCAATCATAAAATGAAGTGCCACTTGATGAACCATGTAGCATCTTAAGAAACATTTTATGGCTACCCACCACATATACAAAATTAAAAGAAGCATTAAAAATGTTGCCATACAGAGCATGGCTTCCCTGTTTCCAAACACAGACATCCCAAGTGCCCTTTAACTTATTTTTGCATTCTTCTTTTACTTGTAGTTTTTATTGATTGTAAGATTTTTCGTTACAATTAATTAATTACAAATCATTTAGACATACAGAACTACAGCATGTTCAAATAACATCAAATCTTCCTTGCCCTACCCATATTTATTAGCATTTTTGTGGTGTTCATAATAAAAGTATTATGAGTTAGGTAAGAATTGTTCTTTTTTGTTGTGATCAATAAATTATAATCCTGACTTTTTGTCATTTTCTGTAGAGCTCAGAGGTGAGTGATCTAGCATATTCATTGTATGTAATTAATTAATTCTGTTTCATTCTAGTGTGTAATTGCTTTTTTTGGCTGAAACATAAGAAAGAACATTTAGATATCCTTTAAGTGTTCCCTGGAAAGTCCTGGCACATATACTTAAATGTTAACTTCAGCAAAAGTATCGATTTGTGTGAATAGAAACAATAAAATCTTCATCAGCTAACAACAGTGGATTAAATTGCCAGTTGTTAGTTGAGTTAGTGGTGCTTATTACTTTAAGTTCCAGAATAAGCAGAGTATGTTTAGAAATCACAATGAAGAAGTGATTGAGAACAAATCTTTTATTAATAATATTTTGTGGAGAACTATAATTTGTTAAAATCAAAAAGAATGTTCTTTCACTGGAGAAATCCCCATGGGTCTCACAAGATATTATTTCTTAAACATTATGAAATTGCTGAAGCAGCTTTAAATAATGTGGTTACAGTTGACAATAAGGGATTTTAAAGATTAATAAGATTGGAGTAGAGAATGCAATGCGAGGCTCCACAAAGCTTATTCTTACCTCAACAAAGTTGCCAGCACTGGGAGGATTATGTTTTTTGATTTCTCCAGTGCCTTCAGTACAATCCAGCCATCTATGCTAAGGGGTAAACTCAGAAATATACAGGTGGATAAGCCTATGGTGTCCGGGGTAATAGACTATATGTCAGCCAGACCACAGTTTGTGAGAATCAAGGACTGTGTCTCTGATATGGATGTGAGTAACACTGGAGCACCACGAAGAATGGTCCTGTCTCTTTTTCTCTTCACTCGATACACTTCTGGCTTCAAATATAACATCAGGTCATGCCACTTGCAGAAATTCTCATGTGGTTCTGCACTAATGGGGTGTATTGATTAGACAGAGGAGAAGAATAAGGTGGAGAGCTTCTTGGTGCAAAAAGAATTGTCTGCAACTTATCAGAAAAACCAAGAAACTGGTTATTGACTTTCGCCGCACTAAAGGGCCTCCATAGTCAGTCACTATTCAAGGAGTGAATGTAGAGGTGGTTCACTCCTACAAGTACTTGAGGGTTTATATCAATGACAGGTTGGACTGGTCACAGACGAACTATATAAGAAAGGTCAGAGCAGACTCTTTTTTTCTTGTGAGACTGTGTCCTTTAATTTTTGAAGTGACATCTATCACATCTTCTACATCTTTGTGACTGCCAGTGCGATTTTCTATGCTGTGGTGTGCTGGGCTGGTAACATCACTTCAAGAGAGGTTATTCTTTTTAATTTTGTTCCTTTTTAGTGATTCTTTGTTTATTTTTTTAAGTATATATATGTGTATGAATGTCTATGTATTTATTACGCTTCTGTAAAAACCTAAATTTCCCTCTAGGGGCAAATAAAGTTAGAAATCTATCTATCTATCTATCTATCTATCTATCTATCTATCTATCTATCTATCTATCTATCTATCTATCTATCTATCTATCTATCTATCTATCTATCTATCTATCTATCTATCTATCTATCTATCTATCTATCTATCTATCTATCACATGGTTTAAGGCACACAAAAATCCTAATTCAGTATTTGTTGGTGAGATAAAGAACAAAAATATGCAAAAAAAAGATATCATGAAGAGATAAATAATACACAACAATCAAGCAAAACCAAATAGTCGTATCCAACAAACAGGACAAATTCGATAAATTATTGAAAACATTCATGCAGAGTAGTTACAGGCAAGGGCTCATAAAACGTACACAGTTCAAAACTGCCAAAAAAATGGTAGAAAGAAAAAGGTTGAATAATTGGTCCAATAATTGATCTCTCACCCCTGTGCTGAAGCTCTCACAAAATCTAGGAGACACCCAGGCTTAAAAAGGTTGAAAAAATACCCTTTAAGACAGCCAGCAGCATGGGGAGAAAAAAAACTTTGCAATACGCACAACAGCGACACCTATCCTCGTCACTGACCTTTTGAACTAATGGCATGGCGGTCTTTGAAACATTTCACACCTACTCGCCTAAAGGCAATGGGCTCATACCATTCTGATAGAGGGGGGGTCCACCCCTACACATAAACTATCTTATCTACATTTCACACATCACCGGGGATTATTTCTAAACTCTTACACAACAACAAAACATAAAATCTACAAACAAGTAAATTAAAACTACTACCATCCTCGCACTGCGACTGTTTTCCTCCTTTGCCGTATTGTTACTCTTGTTTGTTGCAAAATCAGCTGCTTGACGGCTTTTAGCAGCATAAAGGGAGTACGCAGCCACGCACTTGCAGAATGAAAACCACCCGTCAACTGACCACTAAAGCGGCTAGTCCGCTAAAGAAGAGGACTCCACCAAGCCGGTCAATTAAGGAAATGTATAAAATCTAAAAATTTCATTGTTACTGGAATGACACCCTAACATTAAGTATCTTTCAGGGATTCGTTTAAAGTTCAGCACTGCACTTGTCGAACTCTAGACTATGTTATACAGTATTTGGTTAAATACCAGTCGCTACTGGTTCTTCCGGCTCAAAGGACCCCATAACAGTTTTACTGCCGTCACAAAAGTGAAAGCAGGAATTTAGAAATTCTTACAAATTTTTTTAAATAAAAAATTTAAATGGCACATTTACAAAATATTCAGACCCTCTACTCAATACTTAGTTGAAGCATCTTTGGCATTCATTACAGGGTGGTGTTATAATTAGTATTACAGAAACTCTTTACACATGACTGTTTGGCTAGGTTCTTCTGTCACTTAATTTCTGACAATAAACAGAGTTAGAAAATGGCATGATAGATGAGCATGATATCCTCTAACGGCCACTGTCATAGGTGGCACAGCTTGATTTATGGTTCCTTACTCTGTTGGAAAGCCTTTGTAATTGAAGTTCATGGATAGATGGGTATCCTGGCTGGGTTGCTTGTTGTTTTCTGACAGGGAGGCCATAATAATGGAAAGCCAGAAGGAGCCATATGGCTCCCCAGTACACTGGATGTCATCCCACTGGTGGAGCTCCCATTTGTACATTTACAGGACAACATTGGAGCTGTAGTGCTGATGGACAGTTTTGTTGAGATACTTCAGTGCTGCCAACAGCAAGAAAAGGACTTCTCTGGTTTAGGGATGTCCCACCTGACTTGGAAGTGCTTCCTGGGTGTAATGCTTTGGAATCATGGGTTCAATGTAAAAGAAGCCACTGCACCTCACCAAGCTGAGCTGGAATCAGGTATGGAGAAAGGACAAAAGCTCGCCTGAGGGGAGTGGAGGAGGAAAAGAGAGAAAAAGGAAAGAATCGTTTTGTGGTTGTGTGCATCATGGGAAGAAGCCTTTGCTGAGGTATTTCTCTAAAAATAAATTCTTATTTGAACCTGGGGTCTGTTCTGGCTTGTAGATGTTACACCATATATAGGTTTTCTGCCAAAAACAACCATAACAATACCATAGAAAAAATCAATCATTCAGTTTAATCGGGATTACCTGGGCAACCTGAGTAAATGTCACCGCTCTTCAGAAAGCTTTTGAGTTTACTTCTACATCTTTTTAAGCAACTCAGGACGAGTCTTTATGAGAAATTAAGCCATTGCTGCTTGAACTTTAGCAGGCTAAAGACATTTAAAGTTGTAAAAAATGTTTCTGTTTAGATGATGAGACTATAGAGTTTAAGTATCTTTTGGATTGTTTAATCTTTTTCAAGTTTTTGAAATTATGAAAGACAACTTATATTTGCAGTGGACCCAGTTGTAGTTTTGTACCTTGCAGGTCCTGGTGGCTGGGGAAAAAGTTGGAATCCACAGAATGTACTGGATTATGCTCAAGGTGATCAAGACTATCAGCAAGACCAAGCAGAGAGGTTCTCACCTAAAACGGCACCTCTCAGAATCAGGAGACAGACTAAGGATTTACCGTCAACCGCAGACCAAAAAATACAAATCATTTTCAATATAAGTGGTATGTAAAATTATATGCAACAAAGTAAAAAATAGCATTTTAGGAGTAATATTATATGTCTTCTAGGTAATAAGTTATGACAACAGTTACGTTAATGAGTTGAATGTACTTTAAAGCATTATCATAAGAGGAAACTCTGAAAATTTCAGCATATGGACTCATTATAATTATATTACATTTACCACAAGGGTTATTGTTTATGTAGTTGAAACCATTTTAGGTGCATTTGCATATAAAGTAAAAAGCACCTACTGTCGTCTTCATGTCTATGTCTTTCTCAGTGTCTCTATCTGCATGAAACAAAGTAATATAAAATAATAGTGACAAATATACTTTTCTTAGTAATGGGGTACAATAGGTGCTTGGCATTCATTCATATCACTTTTGGATCAATCATCAAAAAAGGACATTGCATCACATTGTCAAGATAAGGACATGTTTCAAAATTCATCATTCCAAGAAAAAATATGTTTCTGTGGGAAGCTATTTACAGCACAATGGTCATCTTAAAAGACCAACAGAGTTCAGTAGCCAAAAGTGAAGGAAACACGCATCAGTCAAGTAAATGAAGAGCTCTGTGTAACACTGGCCTGCATGAATACAGTATGTAGCAAAGAGCAAAACATTCAAAAACAATCATGATTGGGCCCTTCTGGAGTTTGGTGGGAAACTGAAGCCAAAATGAGGGACCAGATTTGAGGTCAAGAGTTTTGTGCAAGGCTTTTGTTGAGAGTTTTGGTATCATCTGATCATATAAGGAAATGACTTCCCAGCCAGCCTTTTATCCTGTTGCGTCAATTAAGCAAAGGTCACAACCTCAGAGGACACACTCCTAGAAAAAAGGGGAAACAGACCTAAAAACAGAATTATAAAATAGTAGTGATGAGGACCTAAAATGGCCATCAACATGTTGCAAAATAAAACAAAACATCTGAATTATTACAAAATTTAAGAATGTAATAAAAGGAACAGAATCCTCAACCTCAATATACCCTAATACAAGTAGAGAAGTATACTAAGTATAATGACAAGAATTTTTACAGAATTTGGTAAGAACTAATTAATCTAGTTATAAAGTAAATCACACTATAACTGTTATGAAATCTTTTGTTTTGATGTTTTATTAAGAAATATTTGGGATGGGACTTATTATACAGCTCTGTATGTCAGGTTGAGGTTAAGTGCTTCTTGATCTTTTCTAATGGCAAAATTTATAAATCATACATTCCACATTTATATTTTGGTAGCCATATCCATTAGGTAATTGTAATTGCACATTTACATTTATATGCTTAGCAGGTACTTTTATCCAAAGAAACTTACAAAGGAGGTCAACATAATCGATTAACATCAGTCTGGGAACTGTTTTAAACAAGTGAAGCCGTAAAGGTTACCAATGTCCTTCACCACAAGTGAACAGCTTTAAAGCTAACATAACAGAAATGATCCATTACCAATATTACAAATATCTACAGAGCAAAATTCATTAACTTGCAATTTAACAGATAGTCACAGAACAGTAGTTTTCAATCACTTCTTAAACACATTGAGGGAGTCAGCAGATTTGATGGAGTTTGGTAGCTTGGTCCACCAGAGTCTGGAATGAGATTTGATACCATGTAGAGGTGGCATCAGCAGACGCTGTTGAATGGTAGACTTAAGTGATTGACAAAGAGCACAGCACCTCACCAGTGCCTCCTTATGCACAAGTGCTGACGTATTGATTAGTCTGTAGAGTAACCATCAAGGATCTGAACTGAACGCATGCTGCTACAGCGGGCCAATGTAGCAACCTGTAGCAGCATGCTGCATTTTGAACCATCTGCAGTGGCTTGATAGCACACATAGGTTCTCTGGCTAGAAGTGAGTTGCAGTAATCCTGATGTGACAAGATCAAAGCCTGAACCAAAAGTTATGCTACATATTCAGTCAGTCAGGGTCTGATTTTGCAGATTTTATATAGAATGAATCTGCATGCATGAGAGACACTTGAAATGTGGTCAGAGAAAAATAGCCGCTCATCAATCACCACCCGAAGGTTACGTATTGACTTGACAATGAACCAAACTATACATAGGTGGAGAGTTGAACAGACTGGAAGTTCCAGGATAACAAGAAGGTGTGTCTTTGCAATTCTGAGTCTTAGATGGTTGGTGCTTCACTCAGGCTGAAATATCAGTAAGACATGCAGAGATGTAGCTGACATTGTGTTGCCCTCAGGAGGGAACAGCATTTATAGCTGTGCATTGTAGGCATAGCACTGATATGAGAAACCATGGGACTGGATAATGGGGCCCAGTGAGCTGGTGTAGAGAGAGAAGAGAAAATAACCCAGCACTGATCCTTGGGGCACTGCTGTTCATGTCTGATGTACCCTTGACATCTCTCCACTCCGGAGCACACTGTAGGATCTGCCTAAGAGATGTAGGACTCAAACCGTCTGAGAGCAGTCCCAGTGATGGCAAGTTCAGAGAGGGTAGCAAGAAGGATCTCATGGTTGACTGTTTCAAAGGCTGAGGAGAGATCTAGAAGGATTAGGACTGATGACATGTTGGTATTAAGGGTGGTCTAGTTAACTACAGCTGGTCAACCACAGTCAGTAAGTAGAGCTGTCTCAGTCCCTTTTGAAGCAGAACTGGTTGGAATCAAGCAATTCATTCAGTACAAAGAAAGAGAAGACTTGGTTAGACATAGCACATTCAAGTGTTTTGGAAAGAAAGTAAAGGAGAGAGACAGACCTTGAATTGCTAACTTGGGAAGGCTCAAGTGTTGGTTTTTTGAGGAGTTCGGTAATCAGAGCATGATTGAACATGATAGGAAAATGTACTTAAGCTGAGTTAGGTGTTAATGATGTATATAATTACAGAAATGAGTGAGGGAGATGTGAGGGGATGGGGTCAAGTGGTCAGGTAGAGGTAAAGGTTGTGAGACATGCCCGGACACCACCAGACTGAGACCACATCTTTATCCAAATCACAAGTTTTATTAATCACTAATAAACACAGTCCCACACAGTACACTGTGCCCCCAGCACCAATCACCCCTACTCCGGGCTACTCTCTCACTGTCCGTGGGCTGCCTTTCTTCTCTCCACGGGAGCCTCGTCCTGCTCCCACTCCCAGCTCTAGCTCCCTAATTGTAGGGAGGCGGCTCCTTTTATAGTGACCCGGATGGGCTCCAGGTGCTCCGTCTGAAGACACTTCCTGGTGTGGCAGAAGTGTCAGGAGAGCACCCGGAAGCACTCCGGGCGTCCCTGGAAGGATCATCCTCCATGTTCCCAGGTATCTCAGAAGTAGATGTTTCCCGGGCTCTCTGAGACTCGGGGCGTCCCCTGGCGTTGGCCACAGGCCCCAATGGGCTTGAGCCTCCTTGCTTCTCTCCCATGGTCATTTCCCGATCCAGGGCGGTTGCCCCCTCATGGCCCGGAGGACGAATACGCCACCTCCCGGTCCTTCCAGGTGTCCCGGGTGGGCCTGTCCACCAGCCGCTTGTGACAAGGTAAAACAAACTTGCAAATATGTGAAGCTACGAGAAAGCAAAAGCTGAGGAAAACCCAATTCAGCTTTGACTTAAAAGACTTGAACAAACCCTAAGATTAATAATTTTAAGTACAGTACAGTCCTTGCAAACTTTAGTGAAAAATGGAAAGGAAGGAGATGCTATGCAGCACAATCCAAGCCAAATCCTGACACACATGAAGATATGTAAGTACCATTAGTAATTCAAGGAACATTCAAAAATATTTAATAGGGTCCATTGGGAAAGGGGGTCTAAAACTGTGACTTTAGACTTCAGAGTGTTATTCCATACATCAACACTTCTTGCATTTTGTAATTTATATGTGTTTCTCTGGTGTTTTATTAGGCAAGTGAAACAAGTTATGTGGTAAATCATAGCATAAAGAATAATGTTATTCTTTTATTTCTCTGTTTCTGCTAGCTAGCATACCTTTGCCCAAGGAGCGGAATGATTCACTGGAAGGTGAAAACCAGAAGAAACTTCTCCAAGCTCTAGAACACATCACCAACAGGCTTAAGAGGACATTAGATAAAGAACCATTATATAGTTTCCAAATGGTGTCAGAAACTATTACAGCTGACACCAAATCTCTAGAAAGTAAGAAAGCCACTTTGTTTTGCCAGCCTGGCTCAGTGCTGAAGGGGCGAATGTGTGGTAAGCAAATCAGAATTACTTTTTCAGCAATGTTTTGATTTATAGTATGCATCTATTTTGTAGTGCAGGCTTAATGGTGATTGTGATTATTCTGTAGTGTTATCTGAACACAATATAACTATTTTCAACCCACTAATGAAATTCAGTGTTGAGGAGGGCTGTAGCCTATTCAGACAACAATGGGTGCAAGGCAGCAGCAACCCTGGATCAAGTGATAAAAGCCCACTCACATACACATGTGGCCAGTTTAGAATCACCAGTTAACCAAACACAATTGTGGAAAGAAAACTGATGTGTTTTGAAAAAAATCCCTTCATACACAGAGAGAACGTGCAAAGTCCACAGAGACAGCAACCAGCTGTGGGATATGAACCATGTACGTTGGATCTGTGAGGTGGAATTGCCCATGTTATATCAGACATTTACACTCGTTTGGGTCTTGTAACAAGATGATTTCTGTTTCAAATCATATTATTTTTAGATATTACATCACTTAGTCTTTATTGCTTGGCAATATTTCACAGTTTTGTAATAAAGATGAGTCACTGAGATTTTCTCAAGATGCATGACAGCAGTTCAAAGCTTCTTGCAAATATTTGCTTTATAAAATGACTTTTCCATCTATCCATACACCTATAATTTATCTTCTTTAGGTTTTATAGCACATTTTCCTTTTTTTGCATTGCACCTCGCTATCTTCTTTACTTTACATATCACCTATTATATATGTATTCATTTATCTGCCACACATATTATTTTTATATAATGTCCTTTCTCTTTATTTATATACATAGCGTATTTTCTTCTTTTAACTTAACTGAACAACTGTGTTTTCCCTTTTCTTACAGTTAAAAGTTTCTAAAGTTAAATACAGTAGTGTTTCTCAATGTGGCAATTTTTTGAGTATCACTGTAGTTTTGTAACACAAATCATTGAAAAAAATAATAAACAATACATTGCATGACATTTCCAAGGGAAGTTACTGAGTATATGGCATTTTATGCATGTTATGTTTTAAATTTGACATTTTCTTCTTGGTCATCAAATCTATCTCTTCATAAAGTTCCATTAGCATAATGATCATATTGGAAAAAAAAAGAACCTACCGTGGTGAGAGAAGAACTCCTCCAAGTGCCAGTGTGGATAAACAGGAACTCTGTCTGTTTAGGGGGTCCATGTAATCTATGAGTGGTTATTAAATGCCTCTTTCTACAAGTAGTTCATTAAATGTAAAACAAAAAAATAGGATAACAGCTAAACTCGCTGGGAAAAAAAACAAAGAGAAGATATTGAACAGTCAGACCTGCTGATGAAATCAGGATTTGCTTCATGTTTTTTTCGTATGAACCTTTCTGTTTGTGTATACACATTTGTGACACACTGTTATGATTACATTATTTATTATGAAAACATATAGTTTAAGCCAGTGGTCTCCAACTCTGGTCCTGGAGGGCCGCAGTGGCTGCAGGTTTTTATTCTAATGGTTTTCTTAATTTGTGACCAGTTTTTGCTGCTAATTAACTCCTGTTCCTTTCATTTTAATTGACTTGTTTTTTAAGATTTGTTCCTCTGAATGTCTTCATTGTTCCTCTGAATTGCTTAATTACTTTCCTTAAATGGCACCCAAACAGAAATGAAATGTGAAGTGAGTCAACTAACAGAAGGCCAACTAAGTCAGGGTTCTCAGACTCCAACCAATTTCACTCCAACCAGTCGCTTAATTACGTGTTGATTCTTGTTAATTAAGCACATTTATTAATTCCATTGCTTCTTGCTGCTGTCATAGTGCAATAGCATACATTTCCAAAATTGCTGATTTTTCTCTTTTCTAGCAGCACTGTAAAAATGTTTTTGGGACCTGAGCAGATCAATATACCTGAGACCTTCAACTTTCTTTATTTTCAGATATTGCATGATGGACATTGTTTGCTGGTCATGGTTTGGCTCAGTTTATATCTCATTATTGTTTGGCTAAGAGACAGTTAAGGGGTCTGAGTCTTTAAGAACAAGTCAATTAAAATCAATTGAAAACAAGTTAATTAGTAGCAAAAACAGGTCATTAATTAGGAAACAGGTTAGAATGAAAGCCAGCAGCCACTACGGCCCTCCAGGACCAGAGTTGAGGACCCCTGGTTTAAGCTGTTTGATCTTTGTTTAAGATAGCCTGTAAAATTACTTTCCAAGGTTCAATGCTAAAATAAAGTTTTTTCTTCATGTTACTTATTCTGTCCCTGACAATACATCTTTTTGTTTACAGTAAACTGCCCAATTGGCACATACTACTCTCTGGAGAATCTTGCATGTGAGAGCTGTTGGATTGGAGCATACCAAGATGAGGAAGGGCAGCTTGAGTGTAAAAGTTGTCCAGAAGGATCCTCCACTGTTTATATGCATTCCAGAAGTCTTGCAGATTGTAAAGGTAAAGTCTGCTATACTATTGTTTAGGGCTAGGTATTAGCACTGATGTCTCAATTCGATTCGATTTCGATTCATAATGCCCCGATTTGATTCAGTATCAATTTTATCTTGACTGAATTAGCGTGCACTGATATTTTCAAAGTGAAGCTTTTTTAGAGTTTACTTAACCATGCATAGAGAACATTAATATAATCTGACAGATTTCAGTAACACTTTATTTGGAGGCTGTCTACATAGTGATTTCATAACGTATTCATAAGCATGAAATGACATTTAGAAAGAAATGCTTGATTAGTAATGAACAGTTAACCTAAGTATTTGGAAGATGTGAAACAAAATATCATTGCTCTTTTGAAAAAAAAAAACATTTTCACAGCACTGTACTCATTCAAATTTCAACATAATTTAACTAACATACAAGTCTACACATATTATGAGGGGCTCCTTGTTTTAATATAATGCAATGGTGTCTACTTTATAAAACATCTATATCATATTGTGAATAATATTATTATAAAATGATCACATATTGCCTCTTAAATAATAAGTGTGTTATTCATTAACCTATTCATGTTTTATAAATCTCCACTTAGACACCCTTCAACTAAACTGTAAGTCAAATTTATTCCCATATTGGACATATAAAATAACCATGAATTAGTCAAAAAGATACAGCGGGGAGACTTGCATCTTTCTATAATACTACAAGTTATGCATATCTTCAGTACACATACAGTCATGTTAACCTGTCTTGAAAGTGTGTCTTCATAGTTCCTCCTCAGACAACAAAATAAGCATTTTAAAATGAGGATCTAGTGCTGATGCTTGTTGACAGTGGCTGTTGGATGAATAGAACATCATGCCAACTGCTTCATGCACATGCTCACTTCACTTTGGTATCACAGGCTGCTCTGAAACTTCCAACAATTGCTCACTTGCTGAGCCAGGTGAGGCACATTGCAAACTTTTTCCACCATAGCAGTTCAGCTAGCCACATGCTTAAAGAGAAGCAACATTTATTGGACTTGCCAAAACACACCTGTGATTGATGCGGTCATGTGATGAAACAGCGCATTAGAAGTGCAAGAAAGGTTTTTGGAACAACAGCCAGCCATCTCAGCAGTTTTACCTGTAGGCAGCAAGGTTGCTCCCAGTGTGACTGGCATGCAGCATGCTTATCTGCATCACATCCGCCACAGGTGTGCAGTTGTTTTTAGCATAGGGACGTGTAGTTGTCATGTAGGAATCTGCTGCCCTTGATGTCCAGCTGTCTCAAGTTAGGGCTACTCTCTCTGCTAACCTCAGAGACATGGTGATGCTTTGCTCAAGATCTTCATAAAGTATGGGTACAATAACTTTACTCATTTGCTTTCTGTTTGGTATAGCATACCACAGTTCAAACACCTATACTATTTGTCGAAAGCCCTCGTTTTCAACAATGGTGTAGAGTCTCATATCTTTTCAGATAAAAGCTGCTATAGATTCTGTTATTTTTGGACACAAGGTAAATTAAATGGAAGCTTGAAGCTAAATGCAGTCTCTGGTGTAGATTGTTTAGGCTGTACACATCTGATTTAAGTGTCAAAGGCGCCGATTTCAGTTGAGGAGGACACACCATTTTATTACAGTAAAGCTTTTTCTGTAGAAAGCCTTAACAGGCACATTAGCGACATCTTCTGGATCAGATGTCAAAAACAAAGGTAAGCAAAAATCTATATATAGCAGTTTAGCAGGATATAGATTCACAAGATCAATCTTGAGACGTTAATAATCAATATATAATTGTTTAAATAAAAAATGACGATTAATTGGAAAACAATATTTTCACCCAGGCCTACTATTGTTGATTGGCCCAGTTCACTTACTGTCGGTAGGGACAAGTTCACAGGACTTCCATTTGTCTTATTATGCAATATTTGTTCTTTCAATGTTTAACAGAGTAAAACAAACCAAGCTTCCTATCTGTGCCATTCTCACAAGGTCTTCAATAATTGTCTGCCCTGTGGGGTACCTTGTATATTTGAAAGTACTACCAAATTATTCTCTTCATCACTTCCCATGTCATTCTTCCCTCTATCACTCAATTTCTTGGCCTCTTGTCATTCCATATGTTGAGCCTTTGGTCCTACATACTTCCCAAATGTAGACTGTTTAGGCATCAGGTGCATTAAACAGGGGTCAGGTTAAAGTCACAGATTCAGAACTGTTCTTTCTCTAAAACAACAATACTAAAGTAGAACTTCATCTAGTGGCCCTCGGTGTCTTTCTGCCCACAAGACTTTAGTTGTATTTAGAACATCCCTCTTTAAGCTACGTTTCCCCTGAAAGAAACAAACCAATCCTGGCCCCTAGCAGATAGGCAGTAGACTGCTGGCATTCTGCAAGTCATCCTTGAACATACCTTCATACAAGCCAGCAGGGACGAAATTCACCAATTAGCAGTGAACAGCTATGACCAGTCAAAAGAAGATTGTGAACCATTTTGCCTTCCCTCCTTGGCAACTCAATCTCACTTCAGAATTTTCAGACTCCACTTCTGTTTATTGGGACACCTGCCTTCTTGTATTCTGGGAAGATGTTTTATACTTCTGCTCAGAACGCAACTCACTTTTATACTTGTAACTGGTGACCCTAACTCAGGGGTGTGCAAAGTCATTCCTGGAGGGCCGCAGTGGCCGCGGGTTTTTGTTCCAACCCAGTTGTTTAATTAGAAAACAATCCTTGCCAATAATTACATTTCATGGCTTGTTAGTGCTTTAACTCTGCTATGTCAAGTCATTCTCAAATCCTAGATTTTTTTTTTTCCATTCTAAAGATATCATCCAAATATTTTGAAGTGTAAAACGGATGGGTAATTCTCAATCCTTCACTTTTTTCTCTTCTCTTTCCTTCCAAGTATTTAATTAAACCAAATAGTGCCTGATAAATACACACAGGCATAAAGGGTAACAAGCAAAATGGATAACTGCTGGTTTCTTTTGTCATTTGCATCTTATTGCTAATAAGGAGCAATTACAAACCAAGAATGCAGCTGTTTAAGACTTAAATAAGCAATAAGGGTTCAAAATCTTAACGAGGGAGATAACTAAAATGAAGCAGAAGTGTTTCTAGAGCAATTAGTGCTTCTTATTAAGCAATTGGGTTGGAACAAAAACCTGCAGCCACTGCGGCCCTCCAGGAATGACTTTGCACACCCCTGCTAACTGTTGTATTCTGAGAAAGTCAACATTTAAGTCCTTTACTATAGGCAGTGTGGTTCATTCTCTTTCCTGATTGTCTCTTGTGGGTATTATAGCTATCTGGTGCCAACCTGATACTGCTCCTGGCAACCTTTTACCAGCTGGCCATTCCTTACTCTACCCAGCATTTAAGCCAGTGGTTTTCAAGCAGGGCTGTGGGGAACCACTGCGACTACTCTATTGCATTCCAAATAATGTCTAAATTAGAAGCCATTAATTTTATATTGTAATTGCATTCAGATGGTTTGTTCCTGTTCTGGCTCAGACATTGCCAAAATTTTGGGTTGCCAGCTGGCCTTGGTTTAACATATCTTACATTGCCAGTTATATCAGCATTATTTGGAATCTTAAGAAACTATTTAGAAAAGAATGTATTTACAGATATTCACATGGGAATACACATATATGTACTGTATATTGAGAATGTTTGATCTGTGTGTATTTAAAATTTGTGGCAATCAAAAGCAAGGTGTACAAAATCAAATATATATATGTGGACATAACTTTAAATGCTCATATCCCATTATTATTAAGATTCTTAGTATTAAGCTAATAGTGGGCTTTCTAAAATAACTCAAATTTTAAATGGTATTTTGGAAATTTCTGTTTAGAGCAAGAAAAATACAGATACTGTAGTTGAATAGCATATTTCCATTCACAGCCTGAAATGGCTTCTAATTAATACATTTTTTTATTAAACTGGGTGATAAGACAACCAGAAACTACAGTGGGCCTCTGAATTCAGAGTTAGGAACCACTTGTCTAAGCAAAATTAAACCCTCTACCTGGAGATCTGTGCACCTCTTTACCCTATCTTATTCTTCTTCTTTTGGCTGCTGCCATTAGGGGTTGCCACAGCAGATCCTCTGTTTTCATGTCTACCTGTCCTTTGTATCTTGCTCTGTCACACCCACCACCTGCATGTTCTCTCTCACCATATCCATAAACCTCCCCTTAGGCCTTCCTCTTTTCCTCTTTCCTGGAAGCTTTATCCTTATCATCCTTTTCCCAATATACCCAGCATCTCTCCTCTGCACATGTACACCTCGCCTCTCTGGGTTTATCTCCAAATTGTCCAACTGACCCTCTAATATACTCATTTCTAAACCTATCCACCCTTGTCAAACCCAATGCAAATTTTAACATCTTTAACTGTGCTACGTCCAGCTGTGTCTCCTGCTTTCTGGTCAGTACCACTGTCTCCAACCCATATATCATAGCTGGTCTCTTTACCATCCTATAGACTTTCCCTTTCACTCTTGCTGATACCCATCTGTCACAAATTACTCCTGACACGCTTTTCCAGTCACTCCACCCTGCCTGCACTCTCTTTTTCACCTCTGTTCCACACTCCCCATTACCCTGTATTGTTGATCCCAAGTATTTAAATTCAATCACTTTCTCCAGCTCTACTCGCTGCATCCTCACCACTCCTCTGACCTCTCTCTCCTTCACACACATGTATTCTGTCTTGTTCCTACTGACCTTCATTCCTCTCCTCTCCTCTCTAGAGCATATCTCCACCTCTCCAGGGTCTCCTCAACATGCTCCCAACTCTCATTACAGATCACAATGTCATCCACAAATATCATAACACTTAATTATGTTTATGTACAAGACATCAGCATTCTAAGTTATTTGAAGAAAATAAACAGGAACTAAAAGAGTGATGAAACACAAATGACAATAGGAACATGTAAACCATATAAAGTGTGCAGAAAACACATCTGTCTTAGCCATCAGTTTTTTCAATATTTCATACAGTACCATCAAAATGTGCATCCTTCTTGTGTTTTAATTTTCAGACCTGAAATTAAAGTATAAGGCTTTTGAAATTTCTTGAATGTAGTAATTGTTTTTTGCTAATGCATAACAGCTTTCAATTAAACTAATATTTTCTTTAAAATATAATGTTCTTTCTTCACTGTACTAAAACAAAGCATGCTTAACAATCAGAATCTTGTTGAACTGCAGCCCAGTGCAAGCCAGGAACGTACTCCTTCAGTGGCCTTGAGACATGTGAATCCTGCCCACTTGGAAAGTTTCAGCCTGCATTTGCTTCCAAATTGTGTGTGCCCTGCCCAGAAGGCATGTCTACAGTGAATCGGGGAGCTGTTGATGTATCAGAGTGTGGAGGTAAAATATTTGTGTATAATCCAATATGCTGTGGAGCTGTCAAATACAGGGAATGTTGTTTTTTTTTTTTAACTGTGGCTTCCTGTTGAATTGACTTTACAGAACTATGTGCAAAAAGAAAGCTGCCTAATTTAGAACAAAATAGCTGTACAAGAATAGTCCATTTTGAAGTACTTTGGCAGAGATGTATTGTTTGAGACTGAACTGCTGTATTTGTAATTTAATTTGTAATAACAGACAATAAAGCAAGATCTCGAGTAAAAAAAGAGTTAAAAAATAAACCTTGAACTAACAATTTGATTGTCATGGTGCCATTACATAGGGAGACATTCTGCATGACTTTTTGGCACCTTAGTTTCCTTCTCCTGTCATATTCACTAATATCCTAAGACATGTAGCCCAGATTTAGTTGTCAAGTTTAAATAACAGACAAATGGGATTAAATCAACATTGATGAGAATATAGCATATAGAATATAGCAGTTGCAGAGATATTCAGATTCTCATTGTGTTTATGTTTGTTTATTTAGGGTCATTAGGAAAGCACCCGGCCTTGACCTGGCTTGCACACACTCTTATACAGAGGCATGAAAACAGTGTAAGAAAGAAAGAAAGAAAGAAAGAAAGAAAGAAAGAAAGAAAGAAAGAAAGAAAGAAAGAAAGAAAGAAAGAAAGAAAGAAAGAAAGAAAGAAAGAAAGAATATTTATTAAACAACCAATGCATAAGCAATAGTCCTCCCCAATAGCCCCAACAGTGATAATAATTAACCCCTTAACCACCCTCTGCCGGATATATCCGGCATCGTAGCTTTATTGCTGACGCCTTACTGCTGGAATTATCCGGCACATTTGCCTGTGGTTATGTGAATGCCTGGCGCGTAGTATAACTGACAGTTTGGCGTGGGTATTATTACTACGTTGTATTTCGACAACTCTGCGGTTGTATTGGCCGCTCACGTGATGTGATTCGAAAGTGAAAGCTGTGAATATGGCGAAACATAAACTGACTTCAAGTGAGGTTTTGCAGGCGATTTTGGACAATAATTCTGATCATGATTGTAGCAGTTCTGAAGAAGATTTTAGCGACAATGATGATCAGCAACGTGCGCTGCATGATACTGTGAATGACGACGCATCGGATGATGGCGATGAGTGGGTGTATCCCCAGCATCTGAACTGGACTGCTGCCCGTTATCTGAGCCAGATATGAAAGATCCAAACCGTGACCGCTTGTTCAAGCTACGTCCTTTGATTGACAATTTATTTGAAACATTTCAGCAGGTATTTCAGGAGGTAAATACTGCTTGAATAAATGTAAAAAAACGAAAATTGTTCAGATTTCTCCTGGCATGGGGAATATTTAGGGAGTTGGCGGTTAAAGGGTTAACTAACACAGAACAAAACACTAAGTGCAAAACAGTTAACAATAAACACTCACAATATAGTCCACAAACAGTACGGTTCCACAGATGCAATGATGGTGAAAATGAATTGAGATGCCAAGTGAACAGTTTCCTGAATGTTATGAAAGTTTTGTCCTACCATGTTTCAGTTGTTGCATTAAGATCTGTAGAAATTGGGAGAGCTCAAGGCATTTTCCAACTCAAACAAAATTGCACAAACAAGCAGGCCAGTGACATGCACATAAACCCAGAAAGAAACGGTAATCCAATGTATGCAGGGCCGGATTAAGAGCTTTGGGGGCCCATAGCACATTTCAAATTTGGGGGCCCTTTTGGTCTGCATCATCTGAAGTTTAGATTCTGAACAGTTCAAACCAGACTAAATAATTATTTTACTCTCGATTATAATAAGAATCTTATAATATTTATGTGAATTTTATGTGTTGGGCCCCTAAGGTTTTGTTGTGTAAGAAATTTACAGTTTAAAAACATAAAGATAATATTTTTAAAGACCAGTTTTTCAATGCCACACTTTTTCATTAAATATTTGGTCCACCATTTGGGGGCCCCCGAAATTGCGGGGCCCGTAGCATATGCTACATGTGTCTATTGGTTAATCCGGCACTGAATATCCATCCATCCATTTTCCAACCCGCTGAATCCGAACACAGGGTCACGGGGGTCTGCTGGAGCCAATCCCAGCCAACACAGGGCGCAAGGCAGGAAACAATCCTGGGCAGGGTGCCAACCCACTGCAGGACACACACAAACGCACCCATACACCAAGCACACACTAGGGCCAATTTAGAATCGCCAATCCACCTAACCTGCATGTCTTTGGAATGTGGGAGGAAACCGGAGCGCCCGGAGGAAACCCACGCAGACACGGGGAGAACATGCAAACTCCACGCAGGGAGGACCTGGGAATTGAACCCAGGTCCCCAGATCTCCCAACTGCGAGGCAGCAGCGCTACCCACTGCGCCACCGTGCCGCCCGGCACTGAATATATGATTTGTAATCCAGAGTTGGGGTTGAAGTATGGAAACACAAAACATGGATGACTGAGCTTTTTTTTTAGCCATGTACAACCGAGGCTGCTACCGATTTTTAGTTAATTTAAGTAGCGCTGCTACAAATGTCTTGCACCTTAAGCACATTTATGTTAGGCAGAATGCCCAGTTGATTGTCCTTAAACCCCTGCAGATTCTGTTTTTTTCTCCTCCAACCTAACTGTAGTTTTTCTTTCTGTTTATTCATTATTATTCATATTATTCTTATCTAATTTTAATTTGTTTTTCTTTGCATGTCACTAGTTCTTTGACATGTTGTAAAGCAGCTTAAGCTCCATACTTTGTATGAAAATGTGCTGTAGTAATCCATGTTGTTGTTGTTGGAGACTCATTCAAAGGTGCAAAGTCTGTTAAACAGAAAAGGAAAATAACTAAAGTTGTTTTAGGAAGTGGCTTTTACAGGCATCACAGTGTTAACTGCCTGTGGTATCTCTTAACTCTTCAGTAAGGACACACTTCCCTTCACTGACAAAGATAGATTTATTTCTAATTTTAACAGCGTTGAGCTTTGAGGTACTGTACTGTATATTCAATGGTCTCGTCCAGATTTAAATACCAAAATGTTCTGTTTTTAAGCAAAGGATAACCTGCAAAAAGAATAAATAATATAACCTCTTGGAAAGAAAGCTCAGTGAAAACTTGAAGCATAGAGTTTCAATAAAAATTAATGCTTATTAAAACCTTAGAAATACTGTACTGTTTTTCTGTGATTCCTAAGAGGTACGGCTGATTTTTATTTTAAGCCTTTCTCAGCTGCTCTACTGCCAAGTTCTTTGCTGCCTATAGAAACGTTATCTCAGATAAAGGAGCACTGGAGTCATTGGGTAGAAGGGTCCTTTCATCAGATCGGCTGGTTCAGCACTGACTCAGGGGTTTGGCTTGTTGGCTGAGGTCTCCAGGACTCTGACTGTGTTTGGCTTGTCTGACTCCTTTTCTGCGGTTTGGTTGTGGTTCTACATTTATCTAATATCCACCAGAATACATTGTAATATGTTGCTGAAAAGACCTTTCTCCGTTTTTGACATAAACATAGTGAGATGAAATATTCAACTCAAGCCAATGAAAATTAAATCCAATGTACAATTTAGTGATAAGATTGTAAGAAAGGTTGTAAAAGTAAAAGCCATTCAGCCACGTATACTGTAGCTCATTAATTTGAATGCATCTAACAACTACAAAAGATTCTTTGGTTCCTGAGCTGATGCTTTTAGCTATAATGCTTGGTGACTTTTCTACATTTTGACAGCGCTCAGAGTGACAGTATACTTTGTATTGCTTGTGTCAAATTGACCATAAACCAACTTCATCTGTATCCATTGTGCTATTTTAGAAAAATCGATTTTAAAATGGCACATGATAAATCTGACTTATTCCCTTCATTATTTTAAATAATTTTTTTCATACCTCCTCTTAAATGTAATTTGCCAAAAGTGAATAGATTTAGTTCCTTCAATGTTTTCTCATTTCTGGGACCGTCACATTTTTGAGGTAGTCGAGTAGTTCTTCCCTGGACATCCCATCATGTAATATAGAGGCCAAAGTTCTACACAGGGTGGCACGGTGGCGCAGTGGGTAGCGCTGCTGCCTCGCAGTTGGGAGATCTGGGGACCTGGGTTCGCTTCCTGGGTCCTCCCTGCGTGGAGTTTGCATGTTCTCCCCGTGTCTGCGTGGGTTTCCTCCGGGCGCTCCGGTTTCCTCCCACAGTCCAAAGACATGCAGGTTAGGTGGATTGCCCATTCTAAATTGGCCCTAGTGTGTGCTTGGTGTGTGGGTGCGTTTGTGTGTGTCCTGCGGTGGGTTGGCACCCTGCCCAGGATTGGTTCCTGCCTTGTGCCCTGTGTTGGCTGGGTTTGGCTCCAGCAGACCCCCGTGACCCTGTGTTCGGATTCAGCGGGTTGGAAAATGGATGGATGGATGGATGGATGAAGTTCTACACAGTACTCCAGATGTGCCATCCCATGCCTGCTACCCAACTCCAACTAAGCAATGAATTATTGGACAGATATTGTTGGTTTACACTTATGTTAATCAGTTTCTACTTTGTTTGGTGTGTTTTAAAAAATAAGTTTATTTATGTGTACTAATTTTGCTGCACTACAGATTAAAAGCTTGCTACTGACTTTTCATGCAAAGCTTTGGAAGAGCTAGTAGACCTAACATTATGCTGTATCAGCTGTAACTTGAATCCTTTTTTTATTGTTCACAGTACCCTGTCCAGCTGGAGAGTTTTCTCGGTCCGGTCTCGCTCCATGTTATCCATGTCCTCAAGATTACTATCAACCAGATGCAGGCCGTTCCTACTGCCTTTCCTGTCCATTTTATGGCACAACAAGTAAATCAGGAGCTACTTCCATCCAGGACTGTTCAAGTAAGGCTCTTGTAAGACAAAAATGTTATTATTTTTCAATACATAGAAAGGTGATAGATATATCATTTGAAAAACATTGCATTTTTGTTGAAAATTGATTGAACATGTTACATAAATCAAATATGTGTAATAAAATAAAGTTTACACATTTAATTGAAAAAATACGACATGATGAAACAACAAGTATAAAGTAAATTCTCAGACACAAAGATGGATGGAAAGCATAACATTTCATGTTTTTGTGGTATCATCCATTCCATGTTTGCATTTATTCTGAACCAAACATTTATAAACTATTAAGTAAAGTTACCACATAGAGCTTCATTTAAGATATAATTTAAATTTCAAAATGTAAAATTTGTATGTCAAAATGCTAAATATTGTAGCAGTTGCAGTAATTTAGAAGGTATTTTCATCTCATTATATAACAGCAGATGGAATTAATAAATTAGGCCTGGGCAGCTAATGTGTATGTAGCTAGCAGGGCAAACAAAGGAGGTACAGCATTGTGGCTACGCTATGACTTGCAGAAAATCGTCTACTCAGCCCTTTTCAAAAAAGAGGTAATAAAGTGCTGATACTTAGTTCTTAATAGAAAATATCAATGAAAAATAAGTAATGAAAAGCAATGTATGTGATGTAATGGGCTTTATAAATAATTTATTTAACTAAATGTATGTTCAGATGCCATACCCATGACTTAATTAAAAATTAAAAATGATATGGTTTTCAAATACAGCACAAACTGCAATTTCTTTGTTAAATCCTCATACTATTATTATAATATACAATACAAATTAAAATCATTTGTGATTCCAAAACATCAAAAAGAATTACGCTCTAAATAGTGTAATTTTCTCTGGTGTTTATTAAGGTTCTTATATTTTTTACTGTATGTTACAATACATATCGTGAAATTTGTTACTTTTGTATTATGAACAGGTTTTGGTTCTAGCTACACTGCCAAAGAAGAGACATTGTTGTTGCCGGTGGTAGAAGAGAACATCAGCAACACGTACCAAGCCAGCAGCCAGGTAAGACATCTGTTGGTCATCTAAATTTGATTTGGGTCTTTATCCACTTTAGCCCAGTTTTCAATATGCTTAGCTCAATTACATTTTGGGGCAAGTGTGAAGATCATGCGTTCTTCCTTTGTTTTAAGACAAGTCAGTTACTACTTATGTTGGCTTTTATGACTGTGACCAATTTTTGCTTTTACAATGTCTTTTATGACCAGTAGAGGGGCTTTCAGCAAACCAAGAGACATAAAAATGACATCAGACATGTCAGTAGTGTTTATTTGTATTTGTCACTTTGTTAGGGTACATATATCTCTTCCCGCTAAAAATGCAGAATTCTCTTGAGTAAATAACTGCCTAGAAGGCAAACTATTTTGGATGTTCTGACTAAAACAAATGAAGTCAAACAAGAAAAAGAGTAAGGATCAAGAGAAAGAGAGTCAAGAGCGCAGCAAAAGTCAAAACTGAAAGCTAGAACAAGAGGTGTCAAAAAACCAAACTGCAAATCAAAATTTAAATTTAAGGAGCAGAGCATATTTCAAGAACCAATAATTAAAGAAATTAAGAATAGCTAGATGTGGTGGGTTGGCACCCTTCCCGGGATTGGTTCCTGCCTTGTGCCCTGTGTTGGCTGGGATTAGCTCCAGCAGACCCCTGTGACCCTGTGTTCGGATTCAGCGGGTTGGAAAATGGATGGATGGAAGAATAGCAAGAAGTTCGATCTTAGGTATATTAGGACTGCTCAGGGAACCTTTATGTAGTTTTACCAAAGAAGTCACCACCGCATTGTCCGAGTGCATCAAAAAAGCATCATCATAGAAATGGGTGACACGAATATTCCCAATAGGCAGTGACCAAATCATATGGCATTTGAAATAAATATTCTTTTAAACTGAAACTCCTACCACAAAACTAATGGCATAAATCGATTCTCTAGGTATCAAAACCCCAGAAACAACACAACATTTTTAAGTCAATGCAGAGCTGATAAAATATTTAATAAAACCACCAATCACAACATTGGGAGGTCTTCCTCTAGTACAGTAATCCCTCGCTATATCGCGCTTCGACTTTCGCGGCTTCACTTTATCGCGGATTTTATATGTAAGCATATTTAAATATATATCGCGGATTTTTTGCTGGGTTGCGGATTTCTGCAGACAATGGATCTTTTCATTTCTGGTACATGCTTCCTCAGTTGGTTTGCCCAGTTGATTTCATACAAGGGACGCTATTGGCAGATGGCTGAGAAGCTACCCAACCAGAGCGCGTATTACGTATTAAATAAAACTCCTCAACTATATTGTGAGCACGGGGGCTGTTTGCACCCCTAGAGGATACGGCCGCTCCTCAAAAAACGCTGAAAGATTAACTTCACATTGCTCTCATCCTTGCTGGGCTTACATATGGCTGCTTTGTCAAGCGATATGCTTCCTGCACTGTGCTTCACATACTTGAAAGATCAAACAGCACATATTGATTTTTGATTGTTTGCTTTTCTCTCTCTCTCTTGCTCTGACATTCTCTGCTCCTGACAGAGGGGGTGTGAGCAGGGGGCCTGTTCGCACCCCTAGACGATATGGACGCTCGTCTAAAAATGCTGAAAGATTACCTTCACGTTGCTCCCTTCTGTGCAGTTTCCCGCACAGTGCTTTGCATACTTAAAAGCTCGAAGGGCACGTATTGATTTTTGATTGTTTGTTTTTCTCTGTCGCTTTCTCTCTCTCTGACATTCTTGGTCATGATGGAGGGGGTGTGAGCAGAGGGGCTGTTCACACACTGGCCTAGAGGATACGGACGCTCCTCTAAAAAATGCTGAAAGTCTGCCTTTACATTGTACATCCTTGCAGCTGCTTTGTGCGGCGGTGCTTCACACACTTAAAAGTCAAACAGCCCTATTGATTTTTGATTGTTTGCTTTTTTCTCTCTCTCTGTCTGACATTCTCTGCTCCTGACGCGCACTCCTTTGAAGAGGAAGATATGTTTGCATTCTTTTAATTGTGAGACGGAACTGTCATCTCTGTCTTGTCATGGAGCACAGTTTAAACTTTTGAAAAAGAGTTTAAGTGTTTAAAAAATGTTTGTTTGCAGTGTTTGAATAAAGTTCTTGTCTCTCTACAACCTCCTGTGTTTCTGTGCAAATCTGTGATCCAAGCATGACAATATAAAAATAACCATATAAATATATGGTTTCTACTTCGCGGATTTTCACCTTTCGCAGGGGTTTCTGGAACGCAGAGGAGGGATTACTGTAATCTAAACCTGACCAGGGCAGTAGGGGCCTGTTCCTTCTGTCCCAGCTTCTTCACCTTCCTGTAAGGAATAGAACTGGAAGTCCCATCATTTGTTTTTCTACCCTTATTGGATAGGGTTATGGAAATTATCTAATGGTTTTGCTGAAGCATAGACCCTGGTCTGAGCTAGGGCTTTGGGCTTGTTCTCTTTCTCTGTAGATCTTCTATTCTATCTTCTCAAAAAAAAAAAAAATGATGTAATTTTAATTTGCTGTTTTTTTATCCTCAGAATTTCTTGGCCGTTTCATGTAACTATTTTTGTGTTAGGCCTTTTGTATTGTGTGGCCATTAAGAATTACATGGCCTTTTGTGTAATTTAGTCCTTTCTCCAGTTTAGTATGCTTGTATTGCTTGGTCTTTTACTTACTATTGTGTTTTTGATAGTTTTGTCTACTGTATATATTGGGGTTTTCTTCATTCTGTGTTATGGCCTTTGTATTGTTTGGCCTTTTTGTCCCTGAACTATTTTTGTATCTTTTGCTGTAGATACTGATTGACCTTTGTCTAAATTGTATATTTGCTTTTTGTTTTTTTGAATAATCTTTCATCAGTAGATTTGTTATAGTAGAAGATTAACAAACCAATCAAGCTATTATCATTTTTATAGCTCACATTTGCCCTGTGGCATTAGATATCTCTATACATATTCTGTTGTTTTGACATGTGGGGAATCCATTTCAGGTGCTACTTTCATGTGTTGTCTTAGAATTTACAAATTGATTTTTGTTAATGTTTTCTTTATTTACACAGTAAACGTCATTTGACCTTGATCAGCATGCTGATGGTATAACAAAAGTTATGTTATAAATATGGCACCATTCACACCATGCATCAACACTATGGTGAATAAAACAAACTCAAGAAACCTTTAGCTTTAGTTGGCTTATTTCTCAAGTAGGCACTAGTGATGTGATTTTTGTTTTTGGTTTCAATTTCTCTTTGTCTTTAACACTTAAGTCTTATCTTGTATTTTTGTTCTTGGTAGCCCCAGTTTCTTTTGTTCTCCTACTTTTGACCCTTACTTTTATTCTTATGATCTTCTACTGATTCTGTGTTTTCTTCTAAACTTACAATAATCCATGGGCACTTCTACATGTCCTTAATACCCTTTTTCTGCTCATAACCTAAAATTGTAAAATGCATACTGTGTAATAATATTTATACATAGAAAGTGCAGATACGTATATGAAGAATTTACAAAAGTAAGTCAGTATAATATGGTCAAAACTAAAATGGAAATGTGAGCAGTAAGCTCCTTAATCCTTTTAATTGTTTCTAATCCTTTCCACAGGAGGGAGCAGTTTGATTAAACAAAATCTTTGCAGACCAAGAAAAAGTCATTTTTGATGGAGTAGATTTTCAAGGGTGGTGAAGCAATGACAAATAATAACCTGCTTTCCATTAATTTGTAGGTTTTTCATGAGTGTTTTTTGAATCCATGCCAAAACAGGGGCACATGTGAAGAAGTGGGAGCAGGATATATCTGCTTATGTCCCTCTGGATTTACAGGTAAGTACAGTTTTGTTTTTTAATTACACTGAACAGTCAGTCATCATCCAACTCACTATATACTGAACTAACACAGAGTCACGGTGTCTGCTGGTGCCAATCCCAGCCAACACAGGGCACAAGGCAGGAACAAATCCCTGGGCAGGACACACACTAGGGACAATTTAGGATTGCCAGTGCACCTAACCTGCATGTCTTTGGACTGTGGGAGGAAACCGGAGCACCCGGGGGAAACCCACGCAGAAACGGGGAGAACATGCAAACTCTGCGCAGGGAGGACCCGAGAAGCGAATCCAGGTCTCCTTACTGTGAGGCAGCGTGCAGCCCTTACACTGAACACATACATTTATATATTGCTTTCAATTATTAGAATACGCTAAAAAGTATGAGTCAGGAAGAACATATACATGGTGGAAATTGTTTTTCTAAAAATTTGTAACCAAAGGGTTATTTTGTAATAGATAATGCATCTGTCCACCCACAGTTTTTCTGATCTAGGTGTTTCATTACAAGGTCAGTGGACTTCAAGTCTATCTGTGCAATATCCAATACAATGTAGAATCAGCTCAGGATGGAAGGCCAGTATATTTCAAGTCATTTACTGTTGGTCAGTCTACACTGCTAAACACCTAAACATTATGTCTTTGTGATGTAAATCGAGGGTATCCAGAAAGAAAAGTCCATGTACTGTAGACTTCAGGAAAAGCATTTACTTGGGCATTGTTTTTCATTAGTTAAATTCACATGTTCTGCTGGCTGATCCTTTAGCTTTTCAAGGTTCATTCATTTCTATGTCTAGCCTTTTTTATGTGAATGCAGAATCTGGGGGTAATAAGGGCAACTAGTATACCACAACTAGGTTCTTAAAATCCACATTGGCTCTAGCTCTTTTAAGATGTCCTTCTGTATTTAGATTTCCTCACTCCATGACAGAGTGTAAACCCTAAAACTGTACAGTACAAACTATTTTATGAAAAGCCCAAAACACTTAGTTGGTGTGCAGCGCAGAGGTCAGATGCAATACCAGAAAAGATCTATAAGCAGAATACTGTTTATTATATAAAAATTGTTCTGTTTTTTCATACAGTACCATTTTTTAACCTTCCAACATGGTTTTCTATGATCAAATTCAGCTTTAGTTGTTTTTCGTCATTTAAAAATAAGTTTTTGCAAGTCCCGTAAGCCATAAATTAAGCCTTCTGAGTTATTATTATGGGGACCATTTTTTACTTTTTGCAAATTCCACTACCTTTTTTCTTTTTCTTTCTGTATTTCATTTATCATGATAATGAGGTAAACCTTGTATCTCAGTTTTTCAATACTTTCCCAGGTATGAGAGTTTGTATTCCACTCTTTTGAAGTTCTAGATTCATAAACAAATTTTTAAGAAAAGTATTTGATTCTCCTTGTAAATGTTGTATCTGACATCATGTATTTAAAGAACTGATAATTAAGTCAATTCAATATTTTGTTACCTTATTTTTTTAATTATTAGGAGCCAAATGTGAAAGCGACATTGATGAATGTTTATCAATGCCATGTCAAAATGGTGCTATCTGTACAGATGTCGTGGGAAACTTTTCCTGTCAGTGCCAGCCTGGTTATGTTGGTAAGTTCTCAAATGACTGTTCATCAGTACCAGTGCTAGGCTGACAATAAATACTGTGTTGATTAGGCTGCAAAGTATTTAGCCTAACAATATGTAAACATATGTAAAATTACTCGATTGTTTTAGTTTTTTCATATTATAAATTAGATATTTTAAATATACTGCATGAAAGCATTTACTTTTGGCAGAGATCCCAGTTTGTAGCCAAATATTCTAACAGTCTTGATCTTGTTCTTAAAGATTATGAGCCAAAGACACTAATTCTAAATAAATATCATAAACAGCTGTTAATATAACTATTTTATACAATTACCAAGACATTGTTATTCTGAAATAGTAAGAATCTAAAAATATGCTTTTGTAGTTTAAAATGATTTTACATAACATTTACATTTGATATATTTAAGCCATTTTTAATATCACATATTTATATTTGACAGTTAATCTTGAAAAAACATTTAATTTATATTATAATGCATTCAAATATTGAAATATTGAAAGTGTAAGATGGTTTTATTTTCAAATTTGAAATGCCCCTCTTATTTAGTAGTTAATAATCTATCCATCAGTTATACTTAGTTAAATCAGGATTTCAAGAAAGCCATTGGGTGGGACTGGGGAGTTGCTGTGATCCACCAATTTGGCCATATTCAAGGGAAGAAAGAAAAACATTGCAATGTAGTATCGGGGTATGCAATACGGCATTTTATTGGCAAAACACCATTCTTTAATAATAGCAATGAGAAAGTGAATGATTTTATGCCGGTTTTAAAAAAAATTTGCATGACTGTTCAGTCAGTCATTTAAAAGGGTTAAAAGAGAAAGCTGTTACTATAATTCTGGATTAGTTTTTTAAACATTTTTTGGTGGTCGTAAAAAGAAAATAAATGTTTGGGAGATTAAGTACAGGAAGTCATCAAGTGGAACTGTCTGTGAACAATGTTTAATTAAATCTGCTGTTTCTGCACATTGCATTTTGCACTTCAGTCCTAGAATGGGAGCAACATTGTAGTTTCACACCTTGAAATGTACCCCCAAGCGAATCAAGCGGTACTTTCGAACACCATCCATCTTAAAGGACATACTGCTATTGCTTGCAGGTCGTCCTGTCATTGAATATATACTGTAATGATTGTTTATAGGCATGAATAAAATGACCTGGTATATAATAATAAAAAAATAATAATAATAATTTTCTTATAATATGTGTATTTAATCAAAGGTTTGCCTTGTTCAGGAGTAATACAGCAATACTGATGAAGTTTACCTTTCTTAAACAGGGGCACACTTTTTCACAAAACAAATCAGACATCTTGTGTGTTTTTTGGTTAATGTCGTTTATTGCCCCCTTTTCTAGTATATCATCTGATCATAATCAATAATTTATCATTTACAGAAAGAATTCTGTTTGTATGCAGAAATTTCCAATAATCTTTTATTAAGAATTTGTTCAGAGGTTATGGGCTAAAGCAAGCAAGAATGCCATTTTTGTCAAGGTGATTTGAGCAAACCGTAATCCTGAGCATAACATCCTATTATTGCAATCAACACTTCTACTACAGAAATCTCACCTGTTGAGTGAAATTAATGTTGTACTTTTTTATTATTATTATTATTGAAACACAGTGCTTCTGATTTTCCTGTCATAAGTGTTCTTGCTGTTGGCAGAAGGGGGCACTCCAGTTCCTCAACACCTGACACAGACAGACACAGGGACAAGTCCAGCAACACACAGGCTTTTATTTTCTCTTTTGAAACTCATCACTTAAGCATTTCCCACAGTACAGTACAATAAATAGAGTGTCAAGAAGCACACAACACTTTGTCTGCTTTTCTTCTTCTCGCTCTCTCTCTCTCTCTCGCTGCCTTCTCCTTCCTCCAGCAAGCTTCATCTTCTCCCTCCCGACTCAGGCGCTTTCAGCTGAGACAGCTGGCTCCTTTCATGCTGCAACCAGGAGTACTTCTGGTGTCCCATAAGCGTAGATTGATAGAACCTCCAGGTGAGGTGGGAGCTCAACAAAGCAGGGCTCAGCAGACCCTACAGCACCCCGTGGTGGCGCCCACAGAACCCAACAGGGATGAGTCACAGAACTCCATGTCCCATGGTGCCCTGTGGGAATCCGTGGTGCTGTAGACTTGTAACGCCTTGTGCATGCTGTGTCCTCGGTTCTTCCATTGAGAAGGCATCCCGGCCCACACGTTACTCCAGCAGGGTACTATTTGGCTTTGCTGGGATGTTCCGGTGATTTCCTGAACATATAGTGTTTTAGCCATTAGTGTTGTACCCCTGGTCTCACCCTAAATTTTGTTTCACCCACTTCCCATTCTAAATGTAGAGACCCTCAAAGTTCAAAAGTTCATTGATTCTTGTCATAGAAGATGGCATGTTAAGTACCTTTCTTAATGGTATGACTACAGTCCTAAAAGTATTCTTGGTTATCAATTATTATTTTTTTGTGTGCAGACATTATTGTGTTTGCTTCATCTGCATTTTTTTACTCTTTTGGAAACCAGCTGGTTTGCTTATTTGGAGACCTTGGATTTTGCAATCTGATAGTAGCCATTTCCTTTCTATTTCCCCTTGACTATGATTCTACAGCAGTTTAGCATTTAAAATTCAGAATGCTACCAGTCACTGACTCTACCCGTAAATACTGTGTTTAAAATCTTAGCCCCAGGGTGAAGTAATCTGTCATTGTGTGTCAACAAAATACATGGGAGGAATTTTAGTAATGTATACTCAGCCACAAATGCAGAAAATTCCTGATGGGAAAGATTCAGTCACTTACGATCACAGATGAAAGGTTTTTCATACTTTTTGGTAAATCGCATTACAGTAAAGCCGGAGTCAATTTGCACCCCCATCACCCAAGAGTTACGAGAAATTGAAAATGTTTATGCAAAAACCATTAATACATATGAGTATCTTGGTATTCTTAACATTACAGACAGAACTAATCATTTATTGCTCTTTAATAAATGACCTGTTTTTCCTGATGCAAAGAAAAGAAAGAGTAAAAAACTAAGTATTGTGTTTCATGTTTTTAACTCATAATTTAATTAACCAAACTAATGCACACTTTAACACATTAACTGTTTCCTTATGTATTGCATTTTAATTTTGTAAATATTCTTTCTTTAGTATCTTAAAATGTATAAACTTAATTTGTTATCAAGAAATAATTTAATAGTTTACTGTTTGTTTCAGTTTACTCTAGAAATGAATAAAAATCTGAACTTTTCTGCTCTCTTAAAATAACTTTAGTTCGATTCACATTTAAAATAAAGTGCCAGTGCCATTGGTGCCCCCACTTTCACACAACTACACACAGGCACACAGATACACATGCAATATGCTACTAACACAAGTTAATTACATATTTAATTAAAAATAAATAGGCGTAAATAGAAAAATAAAATAATAATAATAGTATAACAATAAAAGTCTTTTGCATGTAAATTGTGCATGTCCCAAAACATTGAAAACTTATATAGAACAATATAATAACAAAAATAGAGCCACTTTGCAAGCTAATACATGTAACTTTTTTAACAGACTCTACAAACTTTATATAGGAAAAGGAAGTACAAGAAGTGAATAATATTAGAAACACGTCATTGGTAAATGCAGGGATTTAACAGTGTAAATAAAATTCTTTTTACAGTTGGACATGCCTTGACTTTCTTGCAGCAAAATCATTTATAACATCATCATATGACATATTCCTAGACATGTCTCTGTTAATACTTATCATTGCAATGCCATCTTACACGGACCAGCAGCAGCAAGCACATAACACCCATCCTGCTTCGCCTTCACTGGCTCCCTGTGTCTTACAGAATCGAATATAAAATCCTACTAATAACCTACAAAGCCTTAAATGACCTTGCGCCAAACTACATCAGTGACCTCCTCCATCACTATGTGCCTGTCCGCCCACTAAGGTCCTCTGATTCTGGCAATCTTGTTGTGCCCCACACTAATCTACACTCCATGGGTGACAGGGCCTTCAGCTGTATAGCGCCCAGACTCTGGAATGACTTACCAAAGTTAATCAGGTCAGCTGACTCCATGAATTCTTTTAAAAAACAACTCAAAACTCATCTGTTCAGGAAAGCTTTTAGCTCTACTTGACTTTATTACCCTTCTCTCAGTTCACCTCTATGTCAAGATGCTCATGTAACCTGTGTGTGTGTGTGTTAGACCATCAATTATGTTGTCTGTTAGGCTTTTCTCTGAATTTACTATCTTACTCTTCTTTATTTATTTATCTGGTTTAGTACAATGCCATATAATGTATACCTTGCCGTTCTTCCTTAAACTCTGTGAAGTGCCTTGAGCATAGGAAAGGCACTATATAAATAAAATTTATTAGTATTATCAAGTATTATTGTAGACCTCAAGTAATTTTTTTTATGAGCTTCCATTCTGAGAAGCTTCTCTCTGCAGAAGCTACAGTTATGGGAGTAGTGGCTGCAATTCTGAGGGATATCCACATATTTGGATAAACTTAATTTAATTTAGTTCCTTGCAAGAAAAATAATAGTTCCAGTGTGGTCATGTTAGCTTTAGGAAAATCTGGGAAAACTTCAATTTCTTGTGTCAGTGCTTCTCCATCAAGGACTGACTAGTCATTGTAGTGTCACCACCAGGGCCTTTTTGGGGAGAGGGGCAACTGCTACTTTGGTTGTGTAGTGCTTCATATGTCTCTGTGTAATGTCCCCCTGTAGTGTATGTATTGGTTAAAGATCCCTGGTGGTGTAGTGGCCACAGTGTCCCTGCTGCAGTGGCAGTGCTCCCGCCTTCAAGACCTCCTCTCCTCAGGCTCCCTCTGTCACCTTAGTACCCCCCAATCCGAGGAACAGGCCAAGTGGGCAGTGGCAGTGACTGGAGGAAGCAGCCTGGACTCAGTCTCTCACTAGAGTCTGGACTACTGTAGAGTCTGCTCTTACCAACCCTGCGGTGCCACGCTTGAGGAGGAGGGAACTGGGACTCAGGTGTGTGCCCAACTGGCAGGCTGTGCGTCACAACAACAACATTTGTTTATATAGCACATTTTCTTACAAACAATGTAACTTAAAGTGCTTTACAAGATTAAATAAAAAGAAAGTTAATATTAAACATAAGCAAGATTTGGCAATAATAATATACAGTATGTAAGAAAAAGGTCAGATGTCCAGGAGGAAAGGAAAAAAAAACTCATTTTAGGCTGGAAAAAAAAATCAAAAATAAATAAAAAAGAAGGGTGAGTCTTGACTGGTCCAGCCGAAGTTGAAGTGGCACTTTCTTACGGTCATGCACATGCAGGTAGCGAGGAGGCCGCATGTATGCAACAGCACACAGATAAACATTTCTTTGTGCTCCAAATTTTTATAAACGAGATAAAGATAGGAATCTCAACAGAGGGTTGCAGTAATGCATCCTGACCGCTAGAGGGGGCCCTAGATGCTTGCCTAGACAGCCTATGCCCAGATATGGCCCTGTTTGCTGGCAGTTTTCTAGGACAAATTTAAGGAGCTTTAGAAAAAGCCTACAACAACAAAGTGGTCATCTCGGCGTTGACTGTGCGGCATCTTAGTCAAAGTAAGGCTGAACAGATAAATATGTTTACCAAATAACTCAGATATTACTGCAGAATAGAGCAGGCATAACAGTTTTTTTCTGGAAATGCAGTGGTTTTCAGGAGTCGGGGAATCGATTACAAAAACTAATTAATTAATTGCATAAATGTATGTACTTAATCATGATTAATCGCATCTAACATTAAAATGTATAATTATAAAATTAATACATAAATCATGAAGTAAATGCACACTGAACCACAAATTTAATATAGAATCAATACAAAGGAATTAAAGCAAAAATGAGTGGCATATTTTAAATTTAAACAATGACCTTAAAACTGAATTTTTAACTAAATACTACTTGAGCATGTACAACCAGAATTTGAATACCTTCCTAAAAGGCAAGTTGAAAAGAAGGCAATAAGAAAATGAGGACAATGTATTAATTCTCTAATTGGCATAGCATATGAGACACAGATAAGGCAAATTAAACAACTAAAATGGCTGTTGACTTTGAATGCACTGCTGAAGACTGATTTAAATGAAAGAATAAGCATCTCTTAAATGGACATGCATTAAAACTTGTATTAAAACTACGTAAATACTATCCTCAATTGTTCATTACCATCAACAACTTGATAACTATACTCTACACATGTGTTTTTCAACTGGTACACCATGGAAAAAACAGTGTAGTGCCCCTGGGTCCTGACCTGAGAGAGACACGATCCTCTGGTGGTCGAGACCTGGGTGAAGAGGATAGGACTACCTGGAGAAGCCGACATAGAAGGAGCTCTGTTATCACCATTTTGCAGACACGGCACTTAGAGAGCACTTTAGCAGCCAGGGGACATATCAGGGATCTATCTGCCTGAGCGCGTATCTGCCAGTGACTCTCATAGAGCTTAGGGACAGTGGTCACTCAAGTTAATTCAAATCCCAAGTCAGTGGAATGAGGCAGAGAGGGGACTGCCTGTATGAGTGGGCAAAAGGATGAAGCAGCTGGAAAATGTGTCCAAAGTGGTCAGTAAGTGCTCTGTCTGCAAACGTCAATCTCCCAGCTGCTTTTTTTACAGCACACCCCCAACCCCCGTTTCATGTCCAAGAAGCTTAATGTTTTTGTGGTTGGTAGAATCGTGGTGTGCCTTGGAATTTTTTGGGTTACAAAAAACGTGTCACCACAGAAAAATGATTGGAAAACACTGCTCTACTTACACCTTTGCTCCTAGCATGCTACAAAGAGATCTCTGTCGCTGCTATGTTGCTTAAAAACTGACACTGTGCATTACTTGGATGGTTATGTTGCGTTCTTTGCATAAATTAGCGAAGATACTGCAAATTGGAATACAGTAATGGGTAGGGATAATCATTACACTTCTGTTTCATAGAATTTTGTCCTTATATTAGGGCAGTCAGCACTCTAAGCTGGCTTGCAGACTGGCAAGTTAAATACAGAAGTACTAGAGAGTTATTTTTGGTTTTTGTGTCACTCAAAGATAACTTATTTAGCACTTATGTGATATGACTTTCATTTAATCTTTTTACAAGAACAAGAAATGAAAATAAAAAAGAGAGCGTAGTTTTTGCCTTCACAGCTTTTCTCTAGCATTGTACCTGGACTGACATAAACCCCCTTCTCCAACCCCTCTCCTCCCACTCCATTGCACCTATGTCAGTATGTGTAAGTCAAGAAAATAAACACCAGTGCTACACATTGACATGTATCTTATCATTGTGAACCGTGGAATGCGAAATGTTAAACCTTTATATGATATAAATTTGTATTATTGTTTTAGAATGTTTAAAAAAAATTATATATATGAAAATGCCACTCTGACCCAAGCACTGCCTGAGACATTTGCTTCGTTGCCCGACCTGGATGTGACAATATTTTTGAACACATTACATAGGCCACATTAATTACAAAAATGGATGCATTAACTTTCCCAGGCCTAATTAAAAGTAATCACTGAGCACACCTTAACTTGTACAGAACAGCTAAGGTGGGCTTAAAGTAGAGATTGTATATGATAATGTGCAAAAGCATATCACCATTCTGCAGAGAACAATCAAAAATTGTTTGACCTAATACTAGACGTTTTATTTATTTATTTTTCTTTTCCTTTTTGATTGTATTGGTTTTATTAAAATCAAATAACATTCCATACAAATAAATCAAGTTTAACAGCACTAGGTTCGAAACAAATCAACCCCCACACCCTGAGAAAGAGAGCTAGGCCAGCAGAGGAAAAGGTTAAGCTAGTAAGAATAAGTAAATAGATAAATTAATAAATGAATAAAGATAAATGGAGTAAAAAAAAGAGGGAAGAGAATCTGCTTCCTCAATTTAAATGCTTATTCTAAAATGTTATTGATTAGATCCTGCCAGGTTTTAAAAAAATTTGGTACAGATCCTCTAAGTGTGAATTTGAATTTTTCCAATACTAGACGTTTTATAAAGAAAGCTTGTGTAATGGCAATGTCTACAGCTGAACATAATGTAAATATAGTACTTTGAAAACAGAAACCAGGCTAAATGTTCAAAATGTTAGTGACAGTAATACAAATTGATAGGTGTTGGTTAGAAATGGTAACAAGCTCAAATAAGCAGAGGCACGACCATGGTCTAAGTGAAACTTACAATACAAGTCTGAAATATAAATTTGTAATATTTCACATCTTAATGAGGCTATTTGTGTTCAATTATAATCAATGATCATACTGTTAGTGGTGACATGTTACATGTTGATTAGCACATGCAAAAAAGTATGTCACTTTACTCTGTACACTCTAACACTATAAGCCTATTTCATTTTTGCTCAACAGCACTATCTACTGGGAGAGGGGAGTGTACTGCCCCACATGCCCTTAATTCAGGGACCCCACTGTCCATAAGTAATTGCCAAGTATTTTTAAATGATCGTATATGTTGGTACTTTACTAACTAATTCACTCAATAAGTACCAGTGACATTTGTGTAAAACACCATATCTTAGGATTTGATCTCTTTTTCTTCATCAGAATAAGTTTTATGCCTATTCAAAGGTAGGGTGAAGGGGCCAGAGCCAATACTCAAAACTCAAGGGAGAAGCCGACCTTGGATGTAATGGCGCTCTTGCTCAAGACATTCTCACTGACCCTATTCACACTAAGCTAATTCAAAGAAGGTGTTATTAATAACCTTCACATTTTTGGAAATCATAAAACCATAGTTGTGCCTGGATTTATATGAAGGACTGAAGTTGTGAGGCAGTGGTACTAATTACCAAGGTGCTGCACAACAAAAAAAGAACTTTTAACATGTAAATAATAAATTAATAACAATAATAATAATAATATTTATTTTTCTTTTCTTCCCCGAGGAACACTATGTGAAACTGAAATTAACGAATGTATTTCGGCTCCTTGTGTCAACGACGGGACATGTGTCGATGGTATTAACGGATACACATGTAATTGTGCAAATGGATATACAGGTAATAAACAGTTTTCGGTTACACAGCTTACTCCAACTGCTTCTAAATTAGTTACTTTTTGTCTCGTTGCTTAATATAAATGGATATCATTTAAATTGAACAGATTCTTATTGTAAAAGCCTATTCTGTTAATAATCGGCCATGCTTTAAACGTGCAAGACCTCTTTTACTTGTAATTGTTTGACTTCATTTCTCATTCTTATTACTGGTCTTCCCCCATTTTTAAACTATTTTTCTTTTAAAATGGAGTAGTAGTAATGCCAATTAATTGGCAGAAATATAATATGTGCATTTGACCAGAGGTTCCCAAACTCACTGTAAGCCAAGCCACCCCAAAATGTTGTACCTTCTTGTCAGGCCCCCCAATGAATCTAATGCTGCATTATTTTAGATCTTGGTTAATGTTACCAGTAGCCACACTACATGATTTTAGATAATAGCAAACCAATTAATCAACACAAATGTTTGACTGCAGCAGACTGTTGATGATTGTGTGATCAAATGTGCGGTGATATCACTGGGCGAGGGGTTCTCAACCTCTTTTTTTTTGCTTTGCTTAATGAAAGAATTGAAACATTTTTAAGTTAAAACCTTTTTATTTTGGTCTTGAACTGTTGAGAATCAAATTCTTATTAGGCACAACTAAATGTCTTTAATGCCACCTTCACTGCACTATCCCCAGTGTTGTACAGTAATCCCTCCTCCATCGCGGGGGTTGCGTTCCAGAGCCACCCGCGAAATAAGAAAATCCGCGAAGTAGAAACCATATGTTTATATGGTTATTTTTATATTGTCATGCTTGGGTCACAGATTTGCGCAGAAACACAGGAGGTTGTAGAGAGACATGAACTTTATTCAAACACTGCAAACAAACATTTGTCTCTTTTTCAAAAGTTTAAACTGTGCTCCATGACAAGACAGAGATGACAGTTCCGTCTCACAATTAAAAGAATGCAAACATATCTTCCTCTTCAAAGGAGTGCTTGTCAGGAGCAGGGACTGTCACAGAGATAGAGAGAAAAGCAGACAGATCAATAGGGCTGTTTTTCTTTTAAGTATGCGAAGCACCGCGGCACAAAGCTGTTGAAGGCGGCAGCTCACACCCCCTCCGTCAGGAGCAGACAAAGTGAGACAGAGTTTGTTTTTCAATCAAAAATCAATACGTGCCCTTCGAGCTTTTAAGTATGCGAAGCTCCGTGCAGCATGTCGTTTCAGGAAGCAGCTGCACAAAAGATCACAACGTAAAGATAATCTTTCAGCATTTTTAGACGAGCGTCCGTATCGTCTAGGTGTGCGAACAGCCCCCCTGCTCAATCCCCCTACGTCAGGATCAGAGAAAGTCAGCGCAAGAGAAAGAGAAAAGTAAGCTGGGTAGCTTCTCAGCCATCTGCCAATAGCGTCCCTTGTATGAAATCAACTGGGCAAACCAACTGAGGAAGCATGTACCAGAAATTAAAAGACCCATTGTCCGCAGAAACCCGCGAAGCAGCGAAAAATCCGTGATATATATTTAAATATGCTTACATATAAAATCCGCGATGGAGTGAAGCCGCGAAAGGCGAAGCGCGATATAGCGAGGGATTACTGTATTTGATGATTTTAACAAGAGATGTATTATATAGTTTGTTTTTTTTTGTAGATCTGTGTCTTCATTTTTTGGAAGAACAGTGGTGTGGTTTGATATGTAATAAAAAACAAAAGCCTAAATGTCCATAATTAATTAACAAAACTTATATAATTACAAATGAATTCAGATCAAAAAGAGTAGAAAAAAATTAACAAATTACACATGACTTCAGGTCAAAAAATATGAAAAATAACTCAAAGTGAATATAATAATATATATATATATCCATCCATCCATCCATCCATTTTCCAACCCACTGAATCCGAACAGGGTCACGGGGTCTGCTGGAGCCAATCCCAGCCAACACAGGGCACAAGGCAGGAAACAATCCTGGGCAGGGTGCCAACCCACCGCAGAATATATATATATATATATATATTATAATTTTATAATATATATATAATAATATAATATTGAGAAAGAATGCTCAAACATTAATTTATTAAAGGTGGTCCTTTTATTTATACTGCTTTCACCTCAAAATAGCATGCTTCTACCGTCCATGATTTAAATTAGAAATCATCCATTAAATTGGAAATATTTCATTTTGGAAACATGCATTATGATGCAGCTTAATATTTAGGCCGCTTTAAGGCACTTTGCTTAAGGCATGGGCATTTTTTTCCATATATTATGATGGGTTGCTTGATGGGCAAGGGGTTACCCAAAAGGAAGAAGGTTACACTTGACAGTGACAAGGCAATGCAAGGCCCTAGCAGTTTGCAAAGATGAATTAGTAAATTCCTTAAAAGAACAGCAAGCAGGGGGCACCAAGGCAGGAGAGTGAAGAAAAATGAGGTACAGCACTTTCTTTGCTTTCTTCTTGGCTATCTCTCTCTCTTTTTTTCTCTCTCTCGGTCGCCTCCATTCCTCCGGCAAGCAGCCAACGTCACTTCCGGTTCCAATCCTGATGACATCACTTCCCCTGCGGGGGTTTAAAAAGCCACCATCTTAAGAGGATAGTTCTGTTTTGGGCTCAATTGTGCGAACATGTCTTTGCTTTTGAACAGATTTTGTAGCCAGGAAATATTATATAGGTGGCTGCCCCAAACCTTCCCAATGTCTCTTGGTCATTCTTGTTACAATATATATATTTTTTTTTTGGTGACATGGAATTAAACTGGGTTTCAGAGTGCTGCCTTACCCAGCCAGAAGGCCATAATGAGTGGAGAGTGTAATGGAAGAAGCAACATGGCCAGGATGGCTAATGATTCCTATCTGAGTCTGGGCAGTTGGGGTGTAGTGGTTGGACTGGGAAAGTTTATTCCCCCAACAAGGGAGGTGGCAGTCCTTCACTGGTCGGCTTCCAATTTGAACATCCACAGTGTATCATTGGAACCTATAGTCTCGAAGGGGAACCCTGTTAGGGTCCCTAGGTGCCGCCAGAGGGCACTGCCCATCTTCCACCTGATCGGGAAGCGCTTCCCACAGGCAACACCCGGACACCAGAAGTACTCTCAGATCTTTTATAAAAAGAGTCACATCACGTTGATTTGGAGAGTCAGAGTTGAGATGCAGAGGATGAAGCTCACCTAGAAGAGTATAAGGAGAGGAAGGAAAAGAAAGAGGAAGGAATTGTGCTTGCGTTTGTGTTTGAGAATGACTTGTGTGAATTTGCTAAAATAATTTTTTATTATTTGGACTTATGGTGGTGCCATTGTGTTTGGGGCTTGGGAGCTCAGTGGCACACCCTACAGATCACTATATATATATATATATATATATATATATATATATATATATATATATATGTATATTGTGGCACCCGGCTGGGGTTCATACTCAGCCGGGACGCCCAGGAAGACAGGAGGAGGGCTAATGCCTCCTCCAGACCACAAGGGGGTGACTGTCCTAGTTGTATTGGGGGCCATGGGTACAGGGCTTGGAAGTTCAACCCTGTAGGGGCCTGTGGTCACCGCCAGGGGCGTCCCCATGCCTGGAGGACCCTGGACCCCAGCACTTCCGCCACACCAGGAAGTGCTGGGGGGAAGAAGAGAGGGGACACCCGGAGTGCTTCCGGGGAGACAGCTGGTACTTCCTCCACACTAGGGCGTGTCCGTGGGAGATTGCCGGTGCACACCTGGAGCACATCCGGGTGGAGATAAAAGGGGCCGCCTCCCTTCATTCAAGGCTGGAGTTGGGTGGAAGAAGGACGAGGTCTGAGAAGAGAGAGAAGGAGGCGGTCCGAAGAAGTGGCATAGTGTGGTTGGCCTGGACTTTGGGGGAGATTGGGGTTTGTGGCACAAGAATTGTAAATAGGACTATGTAAATAAACGTGTGGTGGTGCTTAAAAACATGTCTGCCTGTCTGTGTCCGGGGCTCATTCCACTATATATATATATCGATAGATAAAATAGTTATATTTAAATCAGTTGTTTTTTATATGAGAAGTGGAGTGGCTTAAGTGTAAATACAACATCATTAAAACATGGATTCACGTGCATTAAATAATAAACAAAAAGAATTGGTGCATTACAGTAACAAAATTTTTTTCACCATTTAAAAGAAAAAATCGAAACTGCAGGCTTTGTTGCTTTGGCAAAATAATAATTTAATTTATTTCAGAGTGGATGGGAATCTTTCAGAGTATTCTGTTGTGTTTCGTTTGATTGTTATACATAAATCTAAATAAGTTATATAGTATACAAAATGATTACAACAAAGTAAAAGCCAACAATGATTCTCTCTGGCACTGCAGCTGTCTTTTCCATTTCAGATTCTTACCATCCCTGTGAACTAACAGCTATTCATGTCTTAAAAGGCATGGACTTACTGATTCATAGCATGATGTTATTTTATTTTGTAAGATCTATTAAAAAGATTTTAAGCTTTATTCTTCTACTGTTTCTAATGCAAAACAGTTATATATTTTGGAGAAAAATATATCATTATTATAATTACTTTCTGTTTTTTTCAAAGGTATCCATTGTGAGCTGGAACTTAATGAGTGTCATTCCAACCCTTGTTTAAACAATGGGGTCTGTGAAGACCTGCCTGGGACCTTTAAGTGCACATGTCCGACTGGCTTATCTGGAGTCAAATGTGAGATAAATATCAATGAATGTGACAGCCAACCCTGCTTAAATGGAGGAGTGTGTTCTGATGGCATCAACAACTTTAGGTAAATGGATTAAGACCTAAGGTGAACTTTGTGGTCACTTTGAAGTTGGATTATTTTGATTTTAAAAAGTCATATTGTTTCAGCATTCCACCAAAACTGAATTGGATTAAAGTTTAAGAATGTTATTATATTATGAGGACAGTTTTCAGCCCCACCAGCTTGACAGTCTTGTTCAAATAATTCTCCAAAGTAACATCAAGTGAAGTTTTATAAGTCATGTCACATAAGGAACAGACAGACATAGCTTCAAGTATTAAGGTACAAATTGTGTAGGCATGTTTATTAATGTTTTTAAACAAAAATGAAGTCAAAAAACAATAGCCATTGCCATGCATTATCTCCTAATGTTGCAAACAGAAAGACACTCAAAACCAAGTTTTTCTCCCTTATCTGGTTGTGTCATTCTGGTCCAGGAGCTTCTTATAGAGATCCCTTCAGGGTAGGGGCAGAGTGTGTGAAATGAACACAGACTTGTCTGTGCGTCTTCCTCGTATGGCGGCTCAGAGCTGCGGGGAAAGATAAGGTGGTGAGCAACAGCTCCCCCTCTTGCTCTGGGGTGGAAGTGCTTACCTTGAACGAGCCTTGAGTGTTACCCCTACATACACATGAGTAACAGTCCCCAAAGTATTACCATACAGCACACTACTTGCTAAGTTATGCTATATGTTTATGGTTCTCTCTGTAAAGAAAAACTTTATAATATTTGTGAAAACTCTACTCCATTGCATCTGTGCCCCATATACTTTTGAAGAACTCATTTTAAAATAGCAGCTGGGATCCACAGTACTAATTCCTATCATAATTTAAAATACTCAACTCTTAATCTTCATTTGCTTAAACTGGAAAGGTTCAACTCCTTGAATGTGTCCTCATTGCTCGTATCCCTCTGTCCTGGAATCAGTCTATTTGCTCTTCTCTGGACGTCGTCTAGTGCTGCTCTGTCTATTTTTGTAATAAGCAGACCAAAACGATACAAAGTTATGAAGTTGTGTTATACAGATTAACTATAAACTCCTTTAACTTGTACTCCGTACATCATGGATGGTATATAACCTAACTTCATATTAGCCTTCTTAAATGCTTCATAGTTTTTTTTAAATGTGTCATAGTTTTCCATTAAATTATAGCCATGTCTCATAAGTTATTCAAACTGAAAATGTTGTAGCAATAATGTACATTCATTACTTGATTTATTATTTGACATTGCATATGCCTTGCATGTCAATAGATATTATTAAACGTTCGCGTAATGAACATTTTTTAACTCTTTTGTGTTTGCAATTCACATGGGTCATACTTAATTTAATGTAGCCAAAAAGTGTTGATTAGTGGCATGGTGGTTCACAGCTCCACAGTCGTTTTCTACTCATATTTCAAAGATAGGAGTTTTTCCTGTGGTGGAATGGCTTCCTGCTTAGAGTTGATCTCCCCCTTGTGCCCTATGCTTCCAGGACAGGCACTGGTGTCCTCAGATCAGCAAACAAAGCCATGTTGTTTCACTCACCTCCCTGCTTTAAGGAAACCAAACTTAATCAAGAGAGTGGTAGGATATTTATATTAGGTCATGCTATAATTTACAGGGTGATAGTCAGAAGAACTTCAGGGGCATGGATCTAATAAAGTGTCATTACCCCTCTGCTAGTTCTAAGGTACACTGCACCATGTTTATTGTTCTTCAGTACCACACATCATCAGCTGTTCCCTGTCTTCCTGCCTAATATATCAGCCAAAAAGGCAACTAGTATTTTATCCCTATGGTTTCTGTTACCAACCTTGGGGGCAATGGAACTTAGTGTAATCTCTATTCATAATTTCCCATTTGCTTCATATTCCTCAGAGAATCTACTGTAAATAAAATAACAGTTGTCCCATATTAGATCTTTTTGCCCATATTGTATAGACTTCTTAAGGAAATGTGACAATCCGGGTTTGCTTCAAGTTGCCTGGAAGCTCTCAAACCCATAACATAATATCACCAAGGATGAGCCAGGAAAATGAGGACACAGTGTCAGTAAGTGGCAGCAAAAGTACATTAGTGCTTTTAATTTTGCAAACAAAGTGCTTCAACTAATCAATATTCAAAATGCAGTGCTCCAAATAAAGTCTTCAGTAAATGAATACCCTTCATAAAACCAAGTCTTTTTCTATGAGCTACAACCAGCAGTAACCAATCCATAATAAAACCATGCAGTTATCGGACACTTTCTGCACTCTACATCTCTCTTAGCAAACCCAATGCGTCTGTCTTCCTTGTCTGCCTAGCTCACAACAATGGTCTTGCATTGGGTGGAGATGTCAGCAGCAGGGACCCACCTTGAGCTCTTGACCCAACTGCCTCCATCAGTGTCTGCTGGAAAGCTCCAAGCTGGTTTGTCCTCCTTCTTCCACTATGCTTCTCTCAGTATCTTCGGAATCCTTCAAGGACACCATCATCGTACCCCACTGCTGTTTGAAAATTCAGCAGGGGACGATTCACCCCTAGAGCACCAATTGTTTGTTCCTGTGTGGGGCTACCAACCGCTCTACCTCTTCTCCCTCTCACTGACTCAGGCACTTGATACTGCCCTCTCTTTCATGGTGTTATCCCTCTGCTTCATCTCAATTACAACCCATGGGAAGTCAATGAGACAATTGTAACTAACCGCACTCCCATAAAGAAATGCAAATAGCCCCAATCATCCCATCAGACATCTTGGGGCCGCACAACCAAGTACACCCAAAGAGTTTGAGTTGCACAGTTTGTTAATTTATTTATTTAAAAACATATAGTGCCTACCTCATCACAAGAAGCCAGCCTCACTTGTGTGGCTCCACTTAACATTTCAGCATATTTGTGTAGGGCAATCTTAACCCATGCCTCTCTTCTTGGGATCCAAAGCCACCTTTTGGACCTCTGATCTTGTCCACAGTGTGGGTAACCTCATGACACAAAATCTTGCATCTCTAATTATTTAAATTAAACTATGCCGCTTGACAGGTCTTTAATATGTGAAAAAATAAAGAATGCCTTAACATCACAAACATAATTTATTTATAGATTAAATGGAAGTGAACAATTGTTTTGTGGTTTCTAACATTAATCTAGAAGAAGCCTATAAGATTACTGTTCTCAAAAAAAGTATCAAAGTTTTTTAATGTCTCATAGGTGTCAGTGTAAAGCTGGATACACAGGACTGCTCTGCGAGACGGACATTGATGAATGTGAAGCCAATCAGTGTCTTAACCAAGCTACATGTGTGGATGGCTTGAATTCATTCACATGTAAATGTCCACCTGGGTTTAATGGAACAAGGTGTGAAACAGGTGAGTATTTAGCGTAATAAAAAATGTAAAAATTAATAATGCATCTTAAACTACTGTAGTTTCAGAGGCAAGAATAACTGTTACAGTCAAGAAAATTGTACAGTATTTCTTGTGTTATGTGATGTCTACATTTTATCTCTAATTGACGATTGAAAGTATAATGTACTGCCTTACAACACTGTCAGGACCGAGTTGTACCTTCAATTACATACAAATATCTTGACCTGCTGTAGAAAGTTGTAGTAACAAATAGAAGCATAAGCTTTTAAAATATACAAACTCCACAACACAGTTGTCCCAGCCTAGATCTAAAGTGATCTCTCACTTCCAGTTTAACAGCCATTTTCTGGGTTCACCCTTGTTGGCCTGTTACAACCCAAATTTTGGCAAAACTTTAGCACAAGTTTTTACAGCTAGATGCTTTCTGTGATGTCAGCCTTCTTTAGTTAAATTTAACAACACCCAAGAGGAATGGTGACCTTCTTCTAATCTTAGGTCACAGGGTTTTTTGAAGTGATATCTTCAAGGATTTCAGATTCATTTGATCAGAATTATATTTTTGAAAAATTAGAAACCTCCTAAAGAAAAAAACAAAAGAATGTACATTAGTTACAGCTGTACCTGTTAGCTTTCTTAGTTACCCTCATAACCTTAGTTTAGAAGAAGTAGCTTTTTTAGAACAGACAATTATCAATGCAATAGTTTAAATAGAGCAGGTAATACTACTAGGATATGCAAATAAAATGTTTAAAAAAACAGTCTATAGTAATATGCCAGTTATTTTGAGTCTGGTATTACTATATACTGTATGTTGTGTTTAACTTAAATATGCTTTCAAAAGTTATTAATCCTTACAGTACAGAGGATAATAAGCCTTTCCATTCAGTGGCAGACATCATTTGGCAAATATTTTAGTAACATTACTTACGTAATTTGATATACAGTATAACAATAAATGTTTTGGTTCGTAGGATGCTCAGATGTTCTTATTTAAAATAAAATGAACAATTATATTGAAATATGTTTGCTTCTTTTTTGAAGAAAGCAGTTTCAATTAAGCTGTTTTTGATTGCATTCATACATTTTGCCAATTCTGAAATGCCACTAAAACAAATTCTTGCATATACACTTCACAATGTGCATTAAGAAGTGCCCTTTAAGTGGATGAGAAAGCAGTTTTCACATGCATTTGCAGAAGCAATGGTAGCCTAACATTACTGGGTAATGAGTTAGGTTAGAAAAAAAAATCAGAACTAGAAAATGAGAGAAGAAAGACAAAATTATAAATGGGGTTAGATGTAGAAGTTACTGAAACTTATTAAAATGTTGTATATTGACTCAGGTGTAAATTGAAGGTGAATGGGAGTAAGGATCAGGTCCAAAATAATTTTTGGGACACCAGCTGGGTCATCCTGTTTAATTCAATAAATAAACTGAAAACAAAACAAGCACATGGTGGTATTAAACAACAGAAATACAGGCTATAACCTTCTCTTGGTTTGTAAATGCTGCTCAACTGAGCAAGTCAGGATTTAAGAAGCTCTGTTTTCTGGTCTGGCTTAAACTAAAGTGTGACGCCTATTTACAGGGATGCCTGGCTCTATAGGCCTTAGCCCAGAAGGACTGGAGTCAGTTGCCCTCACTGGGTGTCTTCTTGGAGCTGTGGAGGCAGAAGCAGGTGATAATGTTAGTAGCAGCACCCTCTCTCATCTCAGAGTGGTATTACATATCTCTGATGAGCATGGCTGGGGATCCTCTGACGTGCATCCATAACAAAATAAAACATTGCTAAGGAAACAAACATGCAACAGTGAACAGCACTCTTGGTTATTTGGCTCAAGTTTGTCAGGAAGAATGTTAATGGTTTTCATTTTATTTCATCAACAAAAGCATGGGGGAGAAAAACAGAAAGTGACAAATCCAAAGGGAAAATTGCACTCAGTGACAACTGCGCTCAATAATGTTTAAAAATGTAAAGTAAGGTAAACCCCCCCTTGGTAGCAATGAGCATTTAAGGTAATGTAATACTGTAGTAGTAGTATTGTCACATGTGTGGAGTACAGTACAGTGAAATTCTTACGTTTATGTCCAACCATCATGTAACATGTCACCACTCTCTGGTGCCAAGATAAATAAGAATAGATTAAAATATGGAAATGAATTTTTATTAGACAAAAACCTGTCTGGGTAATAATAAACATTTACAGTAAGGTAAATCCCCTAAAGTAATAATGTCTCGAATACAGACACAGTTCACAAAGAAGTATAACTTCAGCTATGATATATAATTGTGATTTTATCACCAAAAAGATAAAAAAAATAATAATAAATGTAGTAAATAAATAAATAAAGCAAATGATCCAAAGTGAAACACTATACACAAAAGGATAGAAGGCACAAAATCAAGTAATTCGTAGAAATTTGCACAGGCTCCCATCCATATGTCAGTTTTAACTGTTGCTGTAGCCATTATGTTTATCATACTTTCCCCATGAGACACACAAATTAAAAATAATAATAGTTTAGCATGCAGGCAAACCTTTTTGTCATGTCCAGTATATTAAATTCCAGCATTTTTCTTCACTAGGTACATCACTTGGAAGACAGTTTTGCATCCATTCTGGAAAATGTGAATTGTGATTACCTTGCAAGAAAGGCGAGGTGATACTTTGAAAGTGAACACATTTGTCACTCTGTGTATTTTATCCTGTGTGCTCTAACTGTACCACCTTTCACTTTTTTCAGACAATTACTGTATATCAGAGGTACTCTGACTTACCTAATAAATGACATATGAAGTTGTTTGATGATTCTAAACTGACACTGTACATTTCAGGGTTGATGTGCATATGAATATAAATAAACGAATATATGAATGATATATTAATTCATACACATGCTGATCTTTTTCATATTCCATTTTTGATTCCTGCAGAAATGTCATCTAATTTTGACCTGGAATTTGCAGTTTCTGGTATTTACACCTATGTTATTTTGGAGAATGTTATGCCTCTTCTCTCTGCAATAACGTGCACATTCTGGATGAAATCATCTGACGGCATCAACTATGGCACTCCTATTTCATATGCAGTTGAAGGAAGTGACAATGCATTTTTACTAATTGACTACAATGGGTAAGAGTTTTTTGGAAACATATAATTGCATAAAATACTTTTTTGTTTTAACAGTGAAGCATTTAGTATTCTTGACTATTAATTATGACATTGGTTTAATATATAAGAATATGACTGAAATATTCATTTACATTGACATTTAATATTGTATTCTAATAGTAAGCAATTCTTGACAACATAATCAAAGATGTGTCTGTGGATCTGTGAGGAAGTGCAACCCAATGTGACTTCCTAATATAGATATCCTTCACATTGTATTTTATCGAATAACAAAACAGCATTCAGAATTATGTAATAAGTCACATGAAGTTATTTTCCATAACTGTAAAATAAAGCTAGGTAACACTAGTTAAGCTACTGCAAAAGGCATCTACTTCTAATTTACTCTTATGTAACAAGATCTTAACAAAGGCTAATAAAAACCCTAATAAAACATCAGTAGATGAGTTATTCATCTCTGTGCAGTATGGCATACTGACATTATGGTAAAATTACTTGTTAATATGAAGGATTCACAGGTCTTGTAGTAAATATGCAATATCAAGAGAAAGGTGTCTCAGCTAAGCCACCTCAGGCCCTCCAAAGTGAAGTTTTGTTCGCAGGTCACATTGCAGAGGTGAATAAACACTTCACTGAGGCTTTTTAAGTGTTATGAAGACCCAAAAAAGTGTTTGTTAAGGTCTTGCTACATAATAGTAAATGAGTAATAGATGCTAAAGTGTTACCTAATGCTGAAAGTTTGCAAACTTCTGCTCAGCCCATAGTGTACCAATATAACCTACATAAACTAAAGCTCTTATTCTAATTTATACCCTATTCAAATTATGCCCAAGCGTACGTATTGTACAAAGGATATTTTAGAGCAGAATTTGATACACCCTTAAGTTTGATGTAAATGATAGACAATTTCTTTAATTTTGATGTCTGTTTATGGTGCACTAACATACTTGGTCTGAAGACCTGGCACAATCCTGTCCAAACTATCAAATGCTCTTATGTTTACTAAACAATCAGCGTCTACTGCTAGGTGAGCTCATGTTGCAAAAATGGTATGTAATTTCAATACAAAGAGTTTAATTAAAAAAATAATAATTTATAACAGCATGAAAATATTTGATCTTCTTCAAGTGAAAGACAAGAAGTCACAAATTGTAGTCCTGAAGTTTAGCAGTACCTTCCAAGTTTACACCACAGTCAATCTGCTAATTAAAGGATGAATGTCCTTTTAACAGTTCAAAGGTTAACTTTTTTCACATTTACAGTAATCCCCTGCTATATCGCGGTTCAGCTATCGCGCTCCCGCTACATCGCGGATTTATTAATACAATTATTATTACTAGGGGGCGGAGCCCGCTGCTCACTTCGCTCGCCCACCCCCGGGTTTGGTTTACTGGATAAACCATTTAAAGAGATTGTTATTTTCATGGGAATTGTTACATATGCATTATTTTAATTTTTATTTTAAAACTTTTGTAAATACAATATTTATCCTTTATTTCCTGCCCCAGGCGTGGTTAAATCTCTTTCTCGCAGCACTTAGAACGCTGCTCGCGTTGTGAAGAGGGGGTCTGAACGCATGCTATAGATATGCAAACGGTTCAGCTGGTTTCTTGCTGCTGCTGCTGGCCAGCTGTGTGTTGTGCTTGTCACACTTTGCGTCAATCACTTAAAAGCCGTCCTTTTGCCACTTCGCGTCACTGCCACTCGCTTTGTGAAGGGGGGGGGGGGGGGAGCTGAATGCACGCTAAGCAGAAGTGGACAGATCAGCCACTGGCTTTGTGCTGCTTCTACCAAAATGCCAGTTCTGCTTTTCGCTCTGTGCGTTCTGAAGGGGGGGGGGGGGGCGGGTGAGGGCTTAACGCACGCTAAGGAGAAGTGCTGGGATTATCTGCTGGGTTCCTGCAGCTGCTGCTGGCGAGCTGCATGTTCTGCTTCTCGTCAAAAGCATTCCAACAACTGCTGGGTTAGATGTCAATGAACTTGTTTTAAATTGTTTGTAAGTAGGGCGTGTCATCAAAGTGTCTGTCCGAGATGATCCGGTCTCGATCGCTTCACTCAAACAAAGCCCTGCCCCCCGCTACGCTCCTGCCACTTTGCGTTGTGAAGGTCGGAGCTGAATGAACGCTAATGAGAAGTGGACTTTGTGCTGGCTTTGTGCTGCTTCTGCCAAGATGCTTGTTCTGCTTGTCAGATGGCTCGTTTAAAAGCCTGTACAGCAGCTGTCCTTCTGTCTCACTGCCTTGTCTTGCGTGGCGTTAAAATGTTTTATAATAGAGAGATGTTACTCATATCCTTAGCCCGACATCCACATTTCATATGTGTTTACAAATTGTGCTTTAATAAGTTTACATGTGTTTAAAGTGGTTGGGAGGGGTATTTTAAGGCTTAAACTATAAAAAAAATGTGGTATTTCTATATCGCGGATTTTCACCAATTGCGGGTGGGTCTGGAACGTAACTTCCACGGTAGGCAGGGGATCACTGTATTACATTTTGCACTTCCTAATTAGATTCAAAACACACCCTTAACATACAGTATGTTTAACTTTCCACAAAGCTTTGAGACAACCAGGGACATGCACTGAGGGGTTGCTGAAGTGGCTCATGCTCCTGTCCCTCTTTTCCCTTTATGGCCCAGTTGCCCTTTTCTCACATTAAGATTGGTTTGAAGCACAAGAAACAGTCATAATCATTGTTTCTTGTTAAAATAAATAGGCTACTGTTTAGAAACCCTTATGAACAAAGTATGAATGATAACTACTGCTATTAAATCAACAAAAATATACAGTAAATATCTGTTGGTCATGTGGTTTGTATGACGTGGATGGTATAGTAGCAGTAATGTCTGCACACAAGCGACACTTATTTACTTTGCTTGTAACACCAGCATTTCTAGTATGCTTGTTATGATTATTAACTACTACACACTTTATTCACATGATAAATATAAACCATAATAAATATAATTATTCTGTGGAATAATGAAAAGAGTGTAAACAGATGTGTCGTGTTGCTTCTAATATTAATACATTTCCCTTTTTTAAAGTTGGGTATTGTACATCAATGGAAAAGAAAGAATTACTGACTGCCCATCAGTGAATGATGGAAAGTGGCATCACATTGGTGTCACGTGGAATAACACCGATGGAGACTGGAAAGTGTACATTGATGGGAAAATGTCAGATGGAGGCAAAGGATTGGCTGTTGATTCTGTTATTCCAGGTACCATGGTATTTTATTTGTGCTCAATTTACATCATTTTTATCATTAAATTTTCAAAAAGAACTATCATTTTATATGCATCCTTAGGCTTAATAAATGTGTCTATAAAGTTAGCTCAAATAATTTATTTTGATTAGAACAGCAGTTCTTAACCCTTTACCTAGCAGTGGCTTTTTCTGGGACAAGACCACACAGCACTAATACTCCCATCCTACTCGAGTTTGCACTGCACATACAGAAAATTCATAATAAACATTAATGCACATCCTGTCATGCTTGGTTGTGTCACATGTAGGAAATTTCTTGTAAAAATAGTCAATTCTGCCAAAAGCAAAAAGCATTTGTGATTTGTGGTACCACACACTGCTAAGGCACTAAAAAATGTGGTTACTCTTCATACTTTATTGTAACACGCTCAATAAATACATAACGTATCAAAAACACAGTCCTTGAAAAAAGTCAATGAAAATGTTTCACTCATGTTTTATGGTGCTGACATTGGGACCATAAGCATGCCATCAACCAACACAATATGGTTTTCTACTAAGTGCTAGAGCAAATTCAAAATACCTGAAAAAACACTAAACTACAACACACTTTTCCAGCTGGGTTAACAAAAGGTAGGAACTAAATGTGGACCAGGAGAAATTCATAAAGTCAAAGAGCTAGGCAGTGAGTCAGAGAAATCACAAAATCCAGAATACCAATGCCAAAAATACTAAACCAAAATTTAATAAAATTAATAAAGTGCTATAACTCATAACACTCAAAAAAACTTGAACTAGAAGCTCCAACACTTTTAATGCTTAGTGAGATAATAAAGAAGGTATTCCTCTTTTTATTAGGGAATGAAAACCTTTATTTTATAACTTTATTGCTTCCCTCACCGCAGATATCTACCTGTATTGCTACCTTTGTGATAGATACTAACCACCTTGCCACCGTTTCATGTTTCCATCTCCACTAAGGTTTTGAATAAGCTCCGTTCAAAATCCATATCTGAGGTGTTCCTCACAAGATGTTTAAGAAGCTCTTCCAATGAAGACATTTTGTGATTTTCCAGACAAAAGCTCCTACAAGCTATTGTCAGTATGCTCCTACCTTTGGGTTTCCCAGGTCCCTTCAGGAAATGGTTTCTCCGCCTGAGCCAACTCACCCGTAAATCATGATGAGCTGACATTTTGGCACTTTGAGTATCTGGAACATAAAGCCCCAGATCAGGTTAATCAACTACTATGATAATCATTAATCCTTGGCTCAGGGTTCTCTAGTACATGTGTGTTCAATCATGGTATCTGTAGTCAACATCCAAGACTTAACTCTGAAATCCAGGAACAAGTTACCTCTCAAATTCAGATCAGTCTGAAAACTCATTCTAATCACACCTGTCCTGACGCTGCTGTCATTTCCCTAATTATGTGTTCACATCTTCCAGGAGACTGCAGACTTACTAGGTGGTAAGAAAGCTGAATACTCTAGTAAACAGTTAATGTGCAGAAACTCACAAGGAACATTTCTTCCATCAATTTCAATTATAACCTATGGCAGCACCTAGCTGATGGCCGAAAGTAATCATTACCTGTGTTATGAATAAGGAAACAACAGTAAAATGTTGAGTCCAAACAGATAAGTCAATACTCAATGTTTGATTGGTTGAGCTTCAGTCAAATGACAAGCCTGACAAACTCTTAACAGTTGAAATGCTGTTTTTATCATTGTGTTATTTAACCCAGGGGTGGGCAAATTCATTCCTGGAGGGCCGCAGTGGCTGCAGGTTTTTGTTCTAACCCAATTGTTTAATAAGAAGCACTTATTGCTCTAGAAACACTTCTGCTTCATTTTAGTTATCTCCCTCGTTAAGATTATGAACCCTTATTGCTTATGTAAGTCTTAAACAGCTGCATTCTCGGTTTTTAATTGCTCCTTATTATCAATAAGATGCAAATGACAAAAGAAACCAGCATTTCTCCATTTTGCTTGTTACCCTTTACACCTGTGTGCATTTATTGTGCACTATTTGGTTTAATTAAATACTTGGAAGGAAAGAGAAGAGAAAAAAGTGAAGGATTGAGAATTACCCATCCATTTTACACTTCAAAGTATTTGGATGATATCCTTAGAATGGAAAAAAAAAATCTAGGATATGAGAATGACTTGACATAGCAGAGTTAAAGCACTAACAAACCATGAAATGTAATTATTGGCAAGGATTGTTTTCGAATTAAGCAACTGGGTTGGAACAAAAACCCGCAGCCACTGCGGCCCTCCAGGAATGAATTTGCCCACCCCTGGTTTAACCTATTACTCTAGTTTCTTCATTTCAGGTTGTTTAAGGCATTGGAACAGTGTGCTTTGCATTACACTAGAGTGTTCTTTCTCAGAGTCATATTTAGTTTTACATTTTAAATAATTTAAACCATTAATATTTTTAATTATGTTGAATATACAACATAATGGATATGGTGCTAGAAAAAATTCACCTATAATCATAAATACTACAAGAATAATTTTATTTTGGCATTTTGCTTTACACTAGGTGGAGGTTCCTTAGTTCTTGGACAGGATCAAGACCTAAAAGGAGAAGGGTTCAACCCCGTCGAATCTTTTGTGGGCTCCATTAGTCAGATGAATGTCTGGGATTATGTTCTTCTCCCTGAGCAGGTATAGTTTTGTTGCTATGGATTTTACTGTAAACAGAAATACTATGTTATTTCAAACATATCTAGTTTATTCTTTCTCTAAATTTTATAAATTGTTCACCTTTAAAGTCTGCAGAATGACATTTTTAAACTATTTTTGTTATATCAATTAATATCTTAGGTGTTGGTTTAAAGTTAACCCAATTCAACAGTTTGAACATAATCATTTTGTAAAAACAAATTCAGTGATTCAAAGTCCTTGCACTTCTTTTCAAATTGAAAATGATTTCCATTTTACTTTAAATTTATCTGCATTTTTTTGTATATTGTTTTTTTTTTTCAGATTAAGGCATTAGCCAGTAGCTGCCCAAAAGAACTTCACAGAGGAAATTTATTTGCTTGGTCAGATTTCCTCAAAGGGACTCTTGGAAGGGTTAAAGTAGTAACAGACAGCATTTTTTGTGCAGGTGAGATGAATTTCTTGGAACTCCTAAACATAATGGAAAAAATAAACCATATTGTATAGTCACCATTTGTGTTGATCAATGAATTTCACCAAATGTTATTCACAGAAAATTTGCTGTGTTCACGTTCGCCCTTGTTCGTCGAATTATTTACTAAAAATTCAGCCAGTTTAGAAGAACTTTTTTCTCCAGCACCCATACTACTTTGCAAGGCCTGTGCAACATTTCCTGGAGCTGTAACAGCCAACATTGGATGGGACTGCTGATCATTTAAATTACAGAATCTGTGGGACCTACTTAGTGGTAGAAGAAATAAGTAAATAATGCTGGTTCTCAAAATTTTATTTTTATGAAACATGTACAGCATAAAAAATTAGTTATCTCTACTTGTTGTCACATGTGCAGGTGATCTGCAAGTTTCATGTCAGTATAAAATAAGGAGACATGTGCCTTATGCTTCCATAACAAACATTAAAGGAGCCTGACGTCCCAAAGCAAATACAAGAGACTCTATGAAATAATAATAACAAAATATTTATTAATATTTACAAGACGTTTCTATCTTTTTGATAGAAGAAAAAGTGCAGAGCATCAGCACAAACAGTTTGGAGAGCCTTCAGTGCAAGTTCACAAACAGAACGAGCCAGCAGCTTCAATATTGACACACCATTTTCAATTTTCTGCCTTTAAAATACCTATTTTTTGTGATATTTGACTACGATTTTGGCATTTCCGCATTGTTTTGGTGAAATATATACATGTGTCTGACTGCGTTCTTTCTTCTTTGATTTCACAGAGGCATGGTGGTGCAGTGGTTGGCAATGCTGCCACAGTTTAGTTGTTTTAGTGATAGCCGAGTCTCTAAATATTTTTATGAGTGTTACTGTTTCTGATTTCAAATTTGCATGGCACCAATTCATTTCTTTGTTGCTTCACCCTTTGTTGGTTATGAAGGCACCCAGATCATTAAATTGGTTTAGCATATCAAACTAACTACTTGTTCATGTACATGTTCTTGGTTATTATTGGCTTGATCAACTATCATCACCTTTGAGTTCAAGATGTACTGGGATTAATAAAGTATCTATCTATCTATCTATCTATCTATCTATCTATCTATCTATCTATCTATCTATCTATCTATCTATCTATCTATCTATCTATCTATCTATCTATCTATCTATCTATCTATCTATCTATCTATCTATCTATCTATCTATCTATCTATCTATCTATCTATCTACTGCTTGTCAATTTAAGTTCACTAGTTATGCCATACAGTAGGGATGCACCGATACCACTTTTTTGGAAAACGAGTACGAGTACTAGTACTAGTACTTGCATTTCAGTACTCACCGATACCGAGTACTTAATAAAAACATGATTAGGTATACCCCATGTCTGGAGCATTTCCTCAAACACATGCGCTATAGCCTGGCTGGAGTGCGAGCCGCGGAATTGTTTCGCATGTAATATGGCTCGTTGCGGCGTGAAACTGTCGTCTATCCACTGGGAGGTTAGGCTAATTAGCGACACGGGGCTAACACGGCTTGTCCAAATATCCGTGGTGAAACTAAACGCAGAGGAGGCTTGCAGTAGGCTGTGGATATGTTTTTTCACGGAGTCGTGTAGTTTAGGCAGCTCCGTGTCAGTCATGTAGCGGCGGCTTGGGACATCATATCTGGGCTCCAGAACATGGAGGAGACGCAGGAATCCCACATTTTCTACCTCCGAGAGTGGCTGGTCACTCAATGCAATGTACTCAATAATTGCCTGTGTTATTTTCACAGCACGTGGATTGTCTCTGGACATTTTCTCTCGTCTTGCAAGAGTTTGATGCAGCGTGGGTTGTGTTGGTTTAGAAGCGTGGGTAAACTCTTTGTACTCGTTGTCGTGTTGGGATTTTAGGTGCTTGATTAAATTACTTGTGTTAAATGCGCTACCTTTTGAGCCTCCTCTGGACAATTTCACTGAGCACAATTTGCAGTCCGCCTTTGTTTTGTCGTCTTCATTCACTTTGAAATAGTTCCACACGGCTGACATGTCTCGCCTCGCCTTCTCCCCGCTCTGAACTGCAGCCGGGGCCTGGGGGCGGGCACTCGGCGCCTGTGATTAACCCCTTACATGCCGCTCAAACATAGACATTTCTCAGACCGTGGTTTCGGTCCCCGGTATCGGGGGACTTTTAACGAGTACGAGTACTTTAGAAAATGTGGTATCGAGGCCGATACCAGATACTGGTATTGGTATCGGTGCATCCCTACCATACAGTTTTTCCTCATTAGTCACTACTAGCTTGTCCCTCGCAGCTCCACCCACATAGTAGTGAAACAGGACAAACTTTACAAATCAATAAACAAACAGGTATTGCTAGCTAAGTGGAGGCAAGGTACACTCCAAAACATGGCCAGAGGTAGACCCCGGCTCCACACTCCTGATGTCATGCTTCCCCTTCCCCTCGGCCCGCAGCCTCTGTCTCAGATTAGTGCAAATATATCGCTCCAGCAAGTGAACTATGATTCTTAGCAAGATGAGAGAAGTCGCTAAATCAACCGGAATGTTCATACAAATTGTAGAAAGAAACCCGATCTAAATCTGTTAAGTAGTTCTTTCATTTGCTAGCTAAGCGGAAGCAAGGTAAGCTCCAAGGCTGTTGCGTGAGAGAGGAGGGCCCCACCCCCCTTCCCTCACCCGGCTGTGTCTCTCTAGGATTTGCGCAAATAAATCGGTACTGCAAGCAAACTATGATACTTAGCACAATAAGAGAAGTCGCAAAATCAACCGGAATGTTTAAGCAAATTACAGAAAAAAACCCAATCTAAATCCATTAAGTAGTTCTCTCATGAAAGCAGATATACATACAGATAGTCAGACAGAAAGACATTGGATTTTATATATATAGAAATAATGAGTTTGTCATCAGCACGTCAGCAATGATGATGAAACTGCCTACAGGAGGGAGGTAAAAGACTAGACTGGATGGTGCCACAACAAACTCTCCCTAGACATTGACAAAACATATGAAGGCCATTGGTGACTTCAGGAAGAACCAAAGACAATCATGCTTCACTCTACATCAATGACTTCCCCATTCCAGTCAGTTATCAGCTTTAGGTTCCAGGGTGTCCAGATCACTGGTCTGTCAACATCTCAAAATGGCTCAGCAAGGGCTCTTTTTCCTGACGAGGCTAAAGAGATTTTTGGTGGGGACCAAAATATTGGCAAATTTCTACTGTTACACTATTGAAAGAGTCCTGATTGGATGCATCACAGTGAGGTTTGGCAACCTAACTTGCCAGAATTGCATGCACCTCCAAAGGACTGTCCATACTGTTTCTAAAATCATTGGAACTGATCTACTATAGCTTCATATTATCTGCTCCACTAGATGTCTGTGGATGGATGAATCCATCATCTCTAATGCCAGCCAACTCATCTCCTGTTTTCACTTCTGCCTTCTAGTAAATGCTACCAGAGCCACCACATGCTCCACCCATTTCAGGGAAAGCTTTTCTCCCAGACCACAAGGTCACTGAATTCTTGGTAACCTGAACTTACCTTCCCTGCACTGTACCCACCTGCTGGTTTATGTTTAATTCTTCTCTGTGTTGAAGAAGGGCTGCACTGGACTTTTTTCTTTTTCCAAATATGGTTTTATACAATCTATATGTCTGTACAGTTCTGTTTTGCACTATGCATATTAAGTCCTTATTCTGCAACTCTTATTTATTGTATTTATTTATTTATATTCTTCCCTTAGTTTTTGAAAATTAATACGCTTCCTGCAGTGCTAGTAAGACACTGGACCAGTGGGCTTAGAGCAGGGGTAGGCAAACTTTTCTGGTAGCTGGGTAAATTGTCAATAATAATTTACACATTGGGCCATATAAGATCTAAAGTGTGCCTACACACATAGGCAATCTAGCACAAGTTAAACACTAGCTCCACAAAATGGTTTAATTGTAAAGCATTTTTAAAAAACTGTCAGAATTAATACTCAAACCCAATGCCCAATAAGAGAGGAATTTTAGAATAAAATGATTTCTAAAGATGGGTGGATAAAACCCTTTGAAGCTTCAGAAGCCTCATTTTAATTAGTTGGAAAAATATAAAAAGCATTGAAGGTTTGAAGATTTGAATGTACTGACATCTGGTGGTTTGCAAAAATCATTACATCCATAAGTCTGACAGCCAGCAGAGGAGGCTCACATGAAAGCCCCTGTTGATCACATAGTACAGGTACATTGTAAAAGCATAAGAATGCTTTCTGTGGTCATTTTGATGTCATGATAATTATTAATTATCATTATAATAATTAAAATGCTGAAATTAGTGTACATATTAGTGTAGGCAACAAATTTCTACAACAAAATAAGGTTTAAATATGTTGTTCTAAGAATATTATTTGTTGCCATTATGAATATTGCATCACCGTGCCAGTGCTCATCTGCACTGAGCGTCAATGGGTATTTGTTCTTTTAGGTAGCTCACTTCTCTTAGAAGGGCAGCTCAATGTTGCTGTAGTTGTTTAAATTCATTTGAGATGTTGCCAGGTTTGCCATTGCTTTTGGCTCCCCTACAGCTAGAAGTAAATCTACTCATTTGTACGACAGAATGCCAACAAATAGTGTTGCCAATTCTTTCTCAGGCTGATGACACTTGTAGACACCAGTAGAATCGCAATGTAAACAACAAAAATCCATTGTCACTCAACCGGTCAGATCTTACAATACATCATAAGCTACGACTGATTCACAGTTATGTGACAGCTTTTTCACATTGGGGGGTTTTTGATGTGAGGCAGTGTGAAAGATTTTTCCATCAGTGTTTGCGGAACAATTGCAGTAAGGGGTTTAGGGAATGTGCTTGTGGAAATGAACACAGATAAGGGAGTTGGAGAATGTGTCTACACTAATCTAGAGTATTGAAGAAACATTAGAAGTTCCACTGCAGAAGAATAGTACAGCATGGTATTTACTCTGCTTTATAAGTACCACATTTTTGTACTCCATATTTACTTCAATATCATCTCTTTATAAAATAAGACACTTTCACATCCCCATTCGTACCATGTGGAGCCCAAAACTTTCAAGCAGTCAGAGCACTCCCTGCGCTTCTTTGATGTTCAAAGCTATCGACAGCTTCAGTCACGTAGTAATGAAGCTTTGACAGAGGCTTTGATACACTGTTTCGACAAAGTGTGGTTCATTAACGCAGCACAAACTTCGAAGCCTCTGTGTCAAACGTCTCTTCCCTAGTGATTTCACTATGACATTTGTGACAGACGGCTGGGGCCTTTGCCTGGCTGGGACATCTTAATGGTAGGACTGGGAGGGAGACGAGACCTCCCTCGAGACACAAGAGGGCAGCCCCCCTGGTTTGTATCGGGGCCACGGGATTGGAGCGTGGAAGCGCAACCCTGCTGGGGCCCATGGCCACTGCCGGTTGTGGGGGGTGCTGGTCAATAGCGGAGCCCTGGAAGAGGATCCGGGTGCACCTGGAGTTCTTTTGGGTGTCCATGCAGCACTTCCACCACACCAAGAAGTGTAATCAGGGAGTACCTGGTTCATTTCCATATGCAATATAAAAGAGGCCGCCTCACTCCATTCAGGGAGCCAAAGTCGGGAGATATAGGATTGAAGGCGGCAGAAGAAAGAAGAAGAAGAAAGAGAAAGGACTGAGCAGTAATTGTGGCCAATTTGGGTACTGTGTGCTGTATTATTAAAGAGAAGCAAATAAAACGTGTGTGCTTGGGACTTGTGAGCCTGCGTGTTTGTCTGTGTCCGGGGCTGATTTACCAAACATTGTTATAGTAGTCTGCGGTGGGCTGGTGCCCTGCCCAGGGTTTGTTTCCTGACTTGTGCCCTGTGTTGGCTGGGATTGGCTCCAGCAGACCCCCGTGACCCTGTAGTTAGGATATAGCTAGCGGGTTGGATAATCGATGGATGTTATAGTAGTGAACATGAAACTGCTGGTTTCTGTATAGAATGTTAATATCATGCATGAATCTTGCTTGCAAAGTCTTGGAAACAAACAATAATGTACAGTTTGTAGATATTAAGCAAACATTTGCTGGTAATGATGTTTTTAAGTTCACTGTTGCACTGAACTTCACTTGCTTCTGGCCTGAAAGGTTCTGCAACATTAACAGCAAAATGAGATGAAACATTCTTGCAAAATCTGTCTTGCTGTGCCTAAAGTCCTGAAAGCAAGATTCAAATTCACCACGAATGATATCAAGCTGATTTGCATTTCTGGCACACATCTGTCTGAACACTGCTTCTTAAAAATGGAAAGATGAATAGGTTTTGCTTGTTGCACCTGACTCAGATTATTGTAAAGTTTGAAGAACTGGAAGAAAGATTAATTAATTATCAGTGCTGTACCAAAACTGAAATGAGCTCACCCAGAGGGTCGCAGCTATCATTCTCTTTTTACTTAGCGATGAAACATTTGAAAAACACACAAATGCCACAGCCGGTACATGCATTTTAGTCCTCATGTTACCAAGCATATGGGTTGAAGGACAGTGATAATCCATTGTAGTCGATCCTCGACTAGAAAGCCTTTATCCTTCTAACTTATTTCTTTCACATTTATAAACTGTGTTCGTTATCCTAATTTGTGCACAGTCCTGGAGTTACACTCGAAATTATGACTTCAGAGATGTCAATGACAACCAGATCCATTACTGATAAAGTCACCCATGCACAAACTCGTATTCTTTAAAAATGCACAACAAGACAAAAGCAGATGATGTATGTGGCAGTGTTACAGACTGTACCTCTGTGTATAGTAAAATCCGGGTTTATTTAATTATTTTTTTGACATTGTATGGTAACTTACTGTGCTTACGCAGCCCACTGTAGCATCATCTTGTTAAAAACACCTCACAAAGGCCGGAGTATTATTATTTCCATTAGTACCCTATGGGCTGTTCACACTCGTACCATGGGATGCATTTGGCCTGAGAGTTGTAGTTTACCCACCCTTTTCTTACAGCCTCAGACTCATCTGGAACTGTAATTAAGTAAAGATGGGTGTTGTCTGCATAAATAAGGTGGTTCACCTTATGTTTTGAAAAATTTGCGAAAAACAGTGGCCAACAAAATGATGCCGTATATCAAAAATCCAGAATCAGAATCAGAATATCTTTATTGTCATTGTAACAAATACAACGAAATTAGGTGCAGTCCTTGCGGTGTCAAAATATAAATAAAATATAATTAAAAAAAAGGATAAGAAGAAATAAGGTAGAACACAAACATTCAACATAAGACCTTAATTGCACATGAACACTATCGCACAAGATGTCATCTATTGCACTGCTGCATTGTAGGTTATTAGGTGGCATTCAGTGCCCTAATAGCAACAGGGTAGAAACTGTTTTTCAGTCTATTAGTCTTTGTTTTGATGCTCCTATATCTTTTGCCTGATGGCAACAGTTGGAACATATCATGAGCGGGGTGTGAGGAGTCTTTTAAGATATTTTCTGCTTTCCTGAGGCAGCGAAAGCTGTGCAGTTCATCAAGAGAGGGTAAAAAGCGGCCGATAATCTGCTGGGCAGTCTTTACTATCCGCTGAAGTGTTTTCTTCTATGCTGTTGTGCAGCTGGTAAACCACACGCCGAGGCAGTAGCACAGGATACTCTCGATAGAGCAGCGATAGAAGGACACCTGCAGTTTTTGGGGAATGTTATTTCTACTGAAGACTCTCAGGAAATGAAGTCTCTGGTGAGCCATCTTCACCAGCTCAGCTGTGTTCACACCCCAGGATGGTTCTTTTCAATAAGGGCGCACACAAAAAGGCGACCTTCAAAAGGGCGACCTCAATTAGGCGCGGAGAATAAAAGCGCACATAAATAAAAGCGATCTTCAAAGGGGCGACCTCAATTGAGCGCCGAATAAATGCGCGCGCAAATAAAGGAGCGCTTCAAAAGGATGACCTTCGGAGCGAATTAAATTAATTGTCCTTGATTATGCTAATAGACCGCATCTCGAATATCTATGTGGCATTGCACATAATCTACAGCTTCAAGTGTAACTTGCTTTCACCTTTTTATACATTCAGTCATTGCCTTAATCTAATTTTCTGTAATTTTGAAAACAAGGAAATATAGAGAGCTTTAGAAATAGTTCGTTAGAAGTAGTTCGTTAGAAGTTCATGCATTAATTAATTGGATGTTTTAATATTCTTGCTTTCACCTTTTTATACGTTCAATCATTGCCTTTATCTAATAAATTTTCTGTAATTTTGTTGCGTTTGCCTTTATTCGCTGCACCCAATTGACGTCACCCTTTTGAAGCACTCCTTTATTTATGCGCGCATTTATTCGGCGCTCAATAATTGAGGTCGTCCTTTTGAAGCTCGCCTTTATTTACGCGCGCCTTTATTCGGCGCTCAATTGAGGTCGCCCTTTTGAAGGTCGCTTTTATTTATGTGCGGTTTTATTCGCCGCGCCCAATTGAGGTCGCCCTTTTGAAGGTCGCCTTTATGTGCGCGCCCTTATTGACGGATACCCCCCAGGACAGGTCTTCCATGATGTGGACTCCAAGGAAGTGAAAGTCTGGCACCCTCTCCACACAGTCCCCTCCGATGTAGAGTGGTTTGATGTCCGTTTTCACTTTCCTGAAGTCCGCAACAAGCTCCTTGGTCTTACTTGTGTTCAGGAGCAGGTTGTTGTCAGTGCACCATGCTGTCAGCCGCTCCACTTCGTCCCTGTAGGCGGATTCATCCTCCCCAGAGATGAGCCCCACCACAGTGGTGTCGTCTACAAATTTGATGATGGTGTTGCTGTGGTGGGCGGGGGCGAAGTCATGTGTGTACAGCGTGAAGAGCAGGGGGTTCAGTACACACCCCTGAGGAGAGCCAGTGCTGATGCTGATGGCTGAGGAGATGTGAGGGCTCACCCTAACCCTTTGTGTGCGGTCTGTCAGGAAGTCTTTAATCCATATACAGGTGGAATACGGGAGTCCCAGGGCTAGCAGCTTGCACTCCAATCTGTGAGGGAGGATGGTGTTAAAAGAGGAGCTAAAATCAATAAAGAGGAGACGTGCGTAGCTCCTCTGATGCTCCAAATAGGACAGGGTAGCATGAAGAGCAGCAGCAGCAGCGTCCTCAGTATGTACAATGATGTACAATCAAAACCACTTACAAAGAATATTTTTTCCTGTCATATATAGTACAGTATAAGACTGAAATCAGCTTAAGGAACTAGAAGAAAGATTACATCGACTTAACCAATCAATATCTGTCATGCACAATAAATCCTGCCTTTATTCATTCTAACTTTCAACAGATGTCTTCTTCAAAAATAATTTTCAGTCAAAAGAAGCAATACTTTACAAAAGTAATACTTCCATGTAATGCTTTGGTAAGCACTAACAGTTAATTTCTTCACTTGAAAGATCATAGGCAAATTCCAAACTGATCCTTCTGTGTAAATAATGTGAAAACAGTTGTGTTCCATCAAAATGCTGAGGCTCAACTCTGGGTTCAACAAAATTGTCAGCAGAGGTCACCCGGAGATTGACATATTTAAACTGTGAACAAAGCCAGAGCAATATCAGGTGCTGAATCTCAAAACAGCCTAGAAAAAAGCAAGCAGCTCCAGGTACATACTCCAAAGAGTAATATTTTTCAAGATAAGAAATTACGCTGAGCCAATCATAGAAAATTGGAGAATTTTGATAATGATTAAGTATGTTGAGTTTGCTGGTACTCCGGTTACCTCCCACAGTCCAAAGACATGCAGGTTAGGTGCATTGGCGATCCTAAATTGTCCCTAGTGTATGATTGGTTTGTGTGTGTCCTGCAGTGGGCTGGCGCCCTGCCCGGGGATTTGTTCTGCCTTGCGCCCTGTGTTAGCTGGGACTGGCACCAGCAGACCCCCGTGACCCTGTAGTTAGGATATAGCGGGTTGGATAATGGATGGATGGATGGATGGAATTTGCTATGAACATTTTAAAAATGATGTTAAATTATCAAGGTGAGTTTACCACATATTTCTTATTTCTACTTGTTATACTTACGTCCCACCTGTCCTTAATGCACAGAGATCATGCTGGCTGTGAGGCAGCAGTGCTATTTGATCTGCCATTGTTCTGTTTACTATAAAAGTTATATAAGCTAAAATTAATTTCTTAAACAGATTATTATCAAAACACAAGTTCACACATTGATATACTTTGAAACTGTTCAAATAGGTGAATTTATAAAATCATTTTGCTATATTGCTGTGTTTTCAAAGATTTCTTGTCCAGAAAACTTTCTTAGACAATCTCTTTGCAAAGCAAAACATTAAAATGAAAGCTTCTTCTCTTGTATGATATGCTTAATATAATTTTAATGTAGCATGTCATCTGTCATCCATCAGACATTTACCAGAGATCCTTAGCATTCACATAAAATCCACAACTTGAATGAAATGCTCCTACTTTGTATGGTCCAAGTCATTAGTAATATTTTTACAAATACGTTCATATTAGTAGATCCTTTAATTACATTATAAAGTACAAATATGAAATGAAGCTTTATCTTCATGCCATTGAAGCGACTGAGCCCATAATCTGGTTAATGTATTTTTTCACAGATTGTCCTGATTTACAAACTCTGATCCCTCATTTGCAAACATCGAGTAGAAGTGTGGCACCGGGGTCCCAAGTGAAGCTCTCCTGCAATCCTGGTTATTACTTGCAGGGAAATGAAACACAACAGTGTCTTAACCTGGGACAATGGAACCAACCTCTCCCAACTTGTGAACGTAAGAGATGTGAGAAATGATGGTGGGCTTTGGTGTGCAGTTTTACAATTCATGGATCAAAAAAATTACATTTATATGAAAAAATATGCTTTAAGAAAAAATAAAGTTTGGGCTGGGAGTTGAATTACTATTTCATTAAAAATGTATATACATATCAAAAATGTTTATGTTTTGTTGTAGTAGTGCCATAAATGTAAATACTTTAAGTGAAAAGTATTTCAATATAAGTGCAGGTTAGTGAAGCACTGGTAAGTAAGAAGCATAGGATAGCTCAGTGTAAGAGTTCAGATAATGCAGTAAAAATGAATATTAAAAGCACATACAAACACAGAAAACTAATATTAATATTTTTAAATACTATAATTATTGAAAAGTAGTGAAAAAAACAAATAATCAGTAAACATATCTGTTAAAAAAAGTAAAATAGCCAAACAGCATTTCTGTAGTGTATATTCAATTATTCATTTTCCCAACTGTAATTCTTATGGAGCGCAGCTAAAGCCTGAATCAGGTTAGTATTCCTAACCTGCATGTCTTTCGAATAGAAAAGGAAAAACAGAGCATTCCTAGAAAAACACACACAGACATGAGGAACATATGTAAACTCTACACATGAACTCTTTCTTAAAGCCCTAAGGAAACAGTGACAATGACAATAAACAACTCTGTAATAACAGTTAAAAAATTTGTTTAAATAAATATATACCAAAAAGTAAATAGTGTCCACACCCTGCCCAAGGCTGAAGCAATGCTTAAAATGAAGACATGAAAAGAGGATACGATGGCTCGACAATGTATAATCGTAGTATCAAACTGACTAAACTCTCCAATAGGAATGGCTTATAATGAATTTGAATAAAATGATTCCTAAAGGGGTGGCACGGTGGCACAATGATTGCCCTGCTGCCTCACAGTTAGGAGACCCAGGTTCGCTTCCCGGGTCCTCCCTGCGTGGAGTTTACATGTTCTCCCCGTGTCTGCGTGGGTTTCCTCCGGGTGCTCCGGTTTCCTCCCACAGTCCAAAGACATGCAGGTCAGGTGCATTGACGATCCTAAATTGTCCCTAGTGTGTGAGTGTCCCTAGTCCCTAGGGTGTGGGTGTGTATGTCCTGCGGTGGGCTGGTGCCCTGCCCAGGATTTGTTCCTGCCTTGTGCCCTGTGTTGGCTGGGATTGGCTCCAGCAGACCCCCATGACCCTGTGTTAGGATATAGCAGGTTGGAGAATGACTGACTGACTGATTCCTGAAGTCATTGACACATGATGTGACTTCTAGTTGTTGGTTATGTTAGACTTGTGGACTGAAGTTGCTGATCTTGTTGCCAGACCATATTAGATTAAATGACTGAAAATTGTTGGGTATGCCACATATAAAGACTGAGTGCCTGCCTTGCAGCATTGTCATGCTCCTTGCTCGCCCCTTTTTCTGATAGCCAATAGCATGCTGATGGAGGCAGTGCTATAATAGATACTGAGTGGTCAGCTCCAATCTCTGCCCTCTCTTCTCTTTTCTATTTTGTCATATAAAGTAAAACATAAGACATCAGACAGACAAGTTTCTCTTCTGTTTGTGAGGTCCACAAGATCCACGTTCCTTATTCCTCATTGCTACGTTATATGTATTTGTACTGCTTAACAAGCATTCATTGATTGCCAACTCTTATGCAAACAGAGCTTGCCATTACAACTAAAGAGAAAATCAAACCTGTTTGAGTTAATGGGAGCAAGTCACAGACTAGATGGTCTGAATCACTAGGCACATCACATTATGCAACTTAGCTTCAATGGAGGGTACTACCGACTATATTCAAACTCTCAATGTGACGAAGCCTTAAGATACAACCCAAACAAACAAAATGAGAGTAAATATGAAAAACTAAATTAATCATTTAAAGAGGTGTATGATTTAAAATGATGTTTAATTTATGGGAAAAATGTGAAATGTTGCTGTGTAAATTCTGAACCCCTTTTTTTAGTTTTGGCAGCAATGATGTGTGGCAGATGGTTTCTGTTAATGAAAACATTAAAGAGCACACTGAGTTCAGGCCAAAATAATCTTACAGTAATATTTCAGGCTGTTCCAATGCAAAATGTTGCAAATCAATCTGTTAAACTGCAGTTTCACCTGTCAGTCTTTAAATATTTAGCAGTATGTTCAGATGATTTTTTTAAAATTTTGTTTAGAATTTGTTAAAATGCACATTTTTTATGATTATTCTGCCTGCTGCCTCGCAGTTAGGAGACTTGGGTTCCCTGCGTGGAGTTTGCATGTTCTCCCCATGTCTCTGGGTTTCCTCCAGGTACTCCAGTTTCCTCCCACAGTCCAAAGACATGCAGGTTAGGTGCATTGGCGATTGTAAATTGCCCCTAGTGTGTGCTTGGTGTGTGTGTGAGTGCGCGCCCAGAGGTGGGCTGGCACCCTGCCTGGGGTTTGTTTCCTGCCTTGCACCCTGTGTTGGCTGGGATTGGCTCCAGCAGACCCCCGTGACCATGTAGTTAGGATATAGCGAGTTGGATAATGGATGGATGGATGTTACACTTGCAAGAAATCACCCACCTGTCACTTTCTCTTGCCATTACAATTCTATGAGATATGGCCATCGTTTCAGGGCAACATGTGAAATGTGCATTGGTATGTGATGTGAAAGTGGACATCTTTTTAAAAATCCAAAGCTAAACAAAATTCTAGTGAATATTGTAACACTCAAAACAATATAGAACTTCAGTATTACAACTTAGGAACTGTTACTCACTTGACGTTTGTTTTGCATCTTTTTACTGTGAATGTACAACATTTATAGAGCAGCATCAGGGAAAGCAGGAAGGCTTGGAAAAGGCTTATGATAGAGTGCAATGTCAGTAGATCTGGAGGTGCATGAAAGAGAAAGGATTGTCCAGGATATATACGTATGAGGGAGTGAGGACTTGAATTAGAAGCAGACAGGATCCCAGTTAGAGTAGATCTGCACCAGGGATCTTTTTTAAGCCCTTATGTCCTTGATTTGGTTATCGATGTATTGACGCAAGATAAAAGATCAGTCCCCCTGGTGCATGCTTTTTTCTGATGACATTGTGTTGTGTAGCACCAGAAAGGAGGAAGCTGGAAGAATGGAGAATGGTTTTGGAAGACAATTTGAAGAAGACAGAATACTTGAGGTTTAATTATGATCAGGACTCAGAAGTCAGCCTGCAGGGAGAGCTATTGAAAAGAGTGGATACGTTTAAATATCTAGGATGAGTGGTAGCCCAAGATGGCTGAATTGGATGCAGAGATAGCCCACAGAGTGCAGTGTGGATGGAACAACTGGAAGAATTTATCAGGAGTATTGTGTGATTGAAGAATTAAGGTGAAGGTTAAAGGTTAAAGGTAAGGTGAGAAGACCAGCAATAATGAGCGCAGGAGAAGAAGTTGGATGTGGCAGAAATGAGAATGTTGAGAGGGATGTGTAGAGTTATAAAAGAGGACAGAATAAGAAATTAGGTCATCAGAGGCACAACATAAGTGGAAGAAATACCTAAGAAAGCACAGGAAAGTAGGTTGAAGTGGCATGGACATGTGGTGAGGAGAGACAAAGAATATGCAGGCAAAAGAGTGATGGGGAGGAGACAGCAGGGGAGTCAGTAAGATTTATAGGAGAAGAGTTTGACTGGAAAGGTGGTGCGTGACTGAGCTGTATGGAGAAGGTTGAATGAGCATTTCAGCCCCACATAGAAGTGGGAAAGGATGAAGAGAAGCAAGAAGAAGACTGTAGATGATTTTGCCTAACTTTTGACCATGTGTTTATCTAGCATTACACTGTAATCTTTGCCGCTTATAGTATTTGTTCTCTGTGTTTTTATAGACAGATCAAAATGGTTAGAGAAAAGGTGAACACTTTCACAAACAGATTCCTTCAAAGCAATGCATTTGCCATTGTCCTAATCTGTTTTGTCTCATTTGTAAATGTGGCAGTATAGAAGTTTTAATTTGTATCTTTTATGTTGTTGTCTATGAGACATTGCATCACCATTTTGGTAGCTGTGTTTCTATGGGCACCATTGTTTTGTTAGTTGGTTTCATTGGTCTCGCCATATGGTTTGTTGCTAGTCTTGTGGATTGTGACCTGTGATGCTATCACACTTACCCTGTAAAAAATGAAAGTAAACTCTGTAGTTTGTGTGACGTTTGCTTGAAAAAAAAATAATATAAAACAAAAAGCTAGCACTAAACAGAGATTTTGACTTCTGGCTTTATTCTGGATTTGAAGATCAGTGCTTTTGATTTTTACACACTTGAGAAAAGACTATCCTTTTGGTTTCTCCCCATAAAAGCTCATCATTTTCCAGTCATCAAAAGCACAATTTAAAGGTCCACTGGATATGCAGAATACCCACTGCAGTCAATAAAATAGCTAACCAAGTATAAACGTAAATGCAAACAATAGTTCAAACAGTGTTCACATTGGACTTTTGATTGCATATCCACCATTTAATTTAAGTTGAATTGCACTTGTTAAAAACTTGTTATAAACAGCCAGGACAGTAGTACTATGGTTGGTGCTTCAGCCTTGCAGCTGTTGAAATATATCATTCTGTTTTTAGCTAAGAAGTGCTTTATAAATGGTAAGATGTCTGGCAGAGGAGATTGAACTCAGAAAACATAACCGAGCAACAGGCCATGAGAATCATCGAGGAGAATGTTGGGGTGCCAATTGGTTGAAACTCTTGTTTAATTGCACAAAAAGAAAATATCGAGTGCTTGATGACATGGTAGCCCAACACAGTGCTCTGTGTGAACTTGGAATTAATACAAACAAAAGCCCCATCTCTGTCTGTGGCAAGGTTCAAAACTTCATAACACCAGGACCAGAAGGGTGGGGTTTGCACAGAAAGTTGTAGGTGGGGATAGGTGGACAACCTCTCAGAGCTGGGGGCAAAAGAGAAGAAATTGTAAGTGTTAGTGCCCCCCTCTCATCCCAGAATAGTATCGCTTACCTTAGCAGAGCCATTAAGGTGACCCCCAAGCATACGTGTGACAAAACCCAACACTAATACACATTTCTTTTGTGTTTTCTAGGAGTTACCTGTGGTCCACCACCTTCCTTGAAAAATGGCTCTTACAAAGCAGAAGGCTTCCACACAGGCAGCATGGTTACCTACCAGTGTAACAGGGGATTTTACCTTTTGGGAGACTCCAGAGCAGTCTGTGGTGACAATGGAATCTGGAACAGTAATACACCCTCCTGCCTTGGTAATGTTCTTAAATTACTTACTCAAATTATTTAATTTATTTTATTTCTTCACAGGATGCAATAGGTAACACTGCTGCTTCACAGCTCTAAGGATTTGAATTGACAGTGTAGAGTATACATGTTGTTCCTTTGCTCTTATATGGTTTTCTATGGAGTCCAGCTTCTTCTTACGCCCTAAACGTGTCCAAGTTACTATATGGTAAATGGTAAGCTGAGCAAATCAACATGTATTTGTGTATTATATAAATCTAAAAATTGATACAGGGAACGTATAAAGTGTTGGGCTATCAGCCGGTAACCCTGTTTAATGACAGTTTAGAGAAAAAAGTGCAAAAGATGCAAAACAATTCACATCCAGCCAGTCAAATCAAAAAGGTGAGAGATTGATCCTTCCACCTTAGTTAATGGTCCTAATTGAACACCTGCTCCTGGTGGCTTCAAGGTTTTTACAGTGCTGAACCAAAAGAGGCGGAGCTTCACTGTGTAAGTAGAAGCCATTTGTTGTCCAGCTGATGAACGTCTGAACTAAGGAGTTGGTATTAGTGAGAGTGCCCCCTGTCTGCTCAGGGTGGTATTGCTTACCTTTTTGAAGCATTGAAGATGTTCCCTAAGCAAAATGCTTACACAAAGTATATATAACATACACTTTTGGTTTCTCTTCATTTTTGTTTCCTGACTTGTGCAATGGGTTTGATAAAGTAGTTTGTGGTATTTTAATGAAAGTACATGAGTTGCAATATATGTTTTTTAGTTCATTAATTAGATATCTGTATCTGTAATTGCAAGTAAATACTTGACCTGCAGAAGAGAGTTGTTATATCACGACAAATCCAAAAAAATACACATATACTGCAGTTTAAATTGCTTCAATCTCAAATGTTTTCTAGTCTCCACTGCCTTATGCAGCATAAACTAAAATAAACCGTTTGTTAGTCATCTACCATCTCAGAACATAGTTCAAGCAGACTGCTACAACAACAATGATAATAATTTTAGAAACCATGCTACTTATTTGTGGACTCGACGTTTTGATTGCAAGTTCTGTTGACTTATTGGAATAAATCACATGTTTTACTTGTGTTGGAGCCCATGAGGAGTTTTCCCATTTTTCCAGTGTTTTTGTGAGCTTTTCTCCAGGGATTTCTTTTTCTTATATAATTTAAAGTCCATTGATTAGTGACACTAAATTAGCCCAATCCTGAGGGGTGTGTGCCTAAGTGTCCTCAGCGATAAGTCGGTGTCCCATCCATGGCTGCTTCCTGCCTGAGACAGGCTTAGCCTGTTTATAAATTCTCTAATGGGAAGAAATTAGTTAAAATACTGGTGGATAGTCATAAAATAATTTTAACAATTTGTTTCTTTTCCTTTATGTGCAAATGAATTAATTTGTTCAGTTGCGTCTCATATTATCCTAACAATTAAAAAGAAAATCTTACTTGTTTAAGCATTATTTACATTGCACCTATGGATTTCTGCACTATTAAGTTTTACTAAAATATGTATAATGATTTGTTCCTCTAGATGTAGATGAATGTGCGGTGGGATCAGATTGTGACAAGCACTCCGAGTGTCACAACACTTATGGGTCTTATACTTGTACCTGCAGGCATCCCTACACTGGAGATGGTAAAAACTGTACAGGTAAGAAACAATTTGTAATTACCCTCAGTTAGGTGAAAATAGGAAAGTCATATATTCTTATCATTTGGGACAATTATATATTATATGCCTGTTTATCTTTGTATATTACTTTTATTAAACCAATTTGAATACATAAGCATAAATTATATTTCTCTGTTTTCAGTACTGTGCATGGTGATAACAATACAGTAAATTTAATACAAAAGAGAACCAAGTGGACACCTACACCCACCTATGGGCTACCCTGAAAAACATAATTAACAACAAAACACTGTATTAATGGTACATTCACTAATTATTATTATAGGGATTATGTGGAGAATAAGGGCGGCACGGTGGCGCAGTGGTAGCGCTGCTGCCTCGCAGTAAGGAGACCCAGGTTCGGTTTCCGGGTCCTCCCTGCGTGGAGTTTGCATGTTCTCCCCGTGTCTGCGTGGGTTTCCTCCGGGTGCTCCAGTTTCCTTCCACAGTCCAAAGACATTCAGGTTAGGTGGATTGGCGATCCTACATTGTTCCCAATGTGTGCTTGGTGTGTGTGTGCCCTGCGGTGGGCTGGTGCCCTGCCCGGGGTTTGTTTCCTGCCTTGTGCCCCTGTGTTGGCTGGGATTGGCTCCAGCAGACCCTGTAGTTAGGATATAGCGGGTTGGATAATGGAAGGATGGATGGATGTAGAGAATAACAGTGAAATGGGTGGTGCTGGTAGTTCTACTTCCTCATGGGTCCATATGCTGCATCCAGTCACTGGGTGGTGAATTTGGCCTGTGTTTTGGCATGTCAATGTAAGATTTCCTCTCACATGTGAAGTTATTTACCAATTTAAATTAGGCCCTCTAAATCTGTGGAATTTTGCAAGACACTGGGCTTTGACATGCCACAAGACATTTTGGTAAAGTATTTTGACATGTTATTGCTGATGATATAGAAAAACACCAGGTCAATCTGGCACTGGCTTTCTAATGCAAAGGGACATGGTCAGTGACCAGTGGAAAGTTTTGCCTTAGTAGGTAGTATTAATAGATGAGTGATGAGGCTATTCACCATTACAGCTTTGTGTTCCATAATGGTTTACTGATGGTTTTCAGCTGAAGTACTCTGTGACAACACTGTGCCAAGTCATGTCTCAGGCACCCACCTGTAAAAATGAATTCAGATGTTACCAACAATGCAGCCATATGGGGGCTTCATTTGTGTTTTTAAAGGTAAGGGCATTCTCAAATGTCCAAGCACATGGTTATTTACAGTATTAGATCTATCACAGGGCAAGTTCTCTAACCTATCTTTTGAACCTTTGATAATAACTTACAAGACCAAGCACAGTCTGTAACTGTCTTATATTAGTAAGCTTGGGCCAGTCTATGCCACTTTGTACTTTAAACACGGAATTGTCCTTTCCTATGACATACACATGGTATTTTGTTTCCATTATGCCACCTTTTGAGATAAATGTGCCAGCCAGAATGCTTTAACTTACAGTATTTAAAATATCCACTAGGTGGTATATTTGTTCTTCAGCTTTGTCCAGAAAGACAATAATACTATTTGGATATGTGGAACAGAAGGCTTGCTATACATTAGATGTTAAAAAAATTCCTATGACAAAATACTACAGAGAGAGTACTATATTTAGTTTAGATTACATATCCATCTCATGTATTTGTGAAAATCTTTGGTTTCATCAGTCTTGATTATAAAACTCTGCGGTGGGTTGGCACCCTGCCCAGGATTGGTTCCTGCCTTGTGCCCTGTGTTGGCTGGGATTGGCTCCAGCAGACCCCCGTGACCCTGTGTTCGGATTCAGCGGGTTGGAAAATGGATGGATGGATGGATGATTATAAAACTGATATCACCTATTTTCTCAAAAGTTAATTAATCCTTTCTGTAGAGCAGGCATGTAACTGAAAGACATAGTGATCTTGTAGAACCGTTCAACTTGGTGTGTGCACTGACAAAATGTGGTTGGACCAGGGATTATGGCTTTCTTCAATAACCCCTAACTGTTCATCTTTTATTTAAATGTCAGTGTTTTTTGCCACATAGACTTGATATGTACATTTCTTGAACATAATCAGTATAAATGATTTGAGAGATAAGGTTATGCATTGCTTTCTTTGTTTTCTTTTAAATGGGCCCTGCTGATAATGTAGAAATGTAAAGAATGACGTGGGAATTAATACCATGACGTGGTCTACCTCAGCTGAAATACAGAAATGTTTGTTTTATGCCTGCAAGCAGTGAGCTGCCTGTGGCCTTTCGTGGGAGAGTGTATTTGATCAAATTACTCTCAGAGGAGAGCAATATACTCAATTGCAATAGTTTGTATCTTAGTGTGTTTCTTTAACACCATCTCGCCAGGATTCTTGAAGGTTAACATTCATACTGCGCTGAGATGGCTAGAAAACCTCTGTAGGCCTGCAACAGCTCACTAATACTTGTACTAGCCTTCTCACTACACAACTCAACCTGATTTTTAGTCAGAGAAATGTCTAATTTAATGACTTCCTTCTTCTTTCGGCTGTTCCCGTTTGGGGTTGCCACAGCGGATCATCTTCTTCCATATCTTTCTGTCCTTTGCATCTTGCTCTGTTACACTCATCACCTGCATGTCCTCTCTCACCACATCCATAAACCTTCTCTTAGGCCTTCCTCTTTTCCTCTTCCCTGGCAGCTCTTTCCTTAGCATCCTTCTCCCAATATACCCAGCATCTCTCCTCTACACATGTCCAAACCAACGCAATCTCGCCTCTCTGACTTTGTCTCCCAACTGTCCAACTTGAGCTGACCCTCTAATGTACTCATTTCTAATCCTATCCATCCACGTCACACTCAGTGCAAGTCTTAGCATCTTTTTCTAATTTAATGACTGCAGTTACTAAGTTCATTAGCTCAATGTTTGGCCAACTATAGTACTAGGAATCGTATGGAGTGAAGGATTCCTTTAAAACTTTTCAATACAGTTCTAAGACTTCCTACAGCACAAAAGTATCACAAGATTACTTTATTTAAACAGCCAATCAACGTGAATTTCTGCAGTGTTGGAATAAGCACTTACCAGCAAGCTCTTTAGTAGTCAGCAATAATAATATGAAATCAGTGTTAAAGCTAAATTAGGAAATAACATACTATTTTTATTTAAGATGACAAACTGTTCCCAGATGTTCAGAAGCAGTATTTCTCTGACTAACCATTGAATTTTATAAACTGGAATGGGTAACAATTCTCATACCTCAAAAACTTAATGGCTAAGATAGTATTTTTACAGGAGGCATTTACAGGACCCGTTTCAACTGCAAAGAGAATGGATTGGCGAAATTTTTCATTCTTGCTCTAAAACAAAAACCAGAGGTGTGTGAATTTGTATACATAAGGTAATCCCATTTGTAACATTAGACATAGTATCCAACCCTGAAGGGTAAAGTATTCAATTCTAAAGTAATTTTGACAAATATATATGTACCTAATGTTAATGATAGTGATTTTATCCAAAACATATTTGAATCTGTCTCCAGTATGAGCACTCATAAAATTATAATAGAGTTTTTAATTACGTTTTATATCCAGATCTGGATAGATCTTCAGGTACGGTGACAATAACCTCTAAAACCATAAAGACACAGTTTGTAATGGGTCATAATTTATCGGACCCATGGAGCTTCTTATATCCAAATTCAAGAAAATATTCCTACTTCTCCCCAGTACTTCATAGCTACTTGAGAATTTATTATTTCTTCATCAATAATAATTTACTGCTCACAGTCAAATCTTGTAAGCTATTGTTATCTTCGATCACGCTCCTCTTATCTTGGAGCTCCAATCATTATGCCCTACACATTCATGTCATAACTGGAGTATCATGTTATATGCTCACCCACAAAATCTCACTTACCAGAAATTGAATTATCTTTGGGTGCAAGAAAATCCTTTGATAGAATTGAATTAGGACAATCAATTCACTACATTGCACAAATTCAGGTTTGGAACAAATATTTCCACATAGATAAAATTGCAGTCTTGAAGCCTCAGTTTGTTTTAACAACACACACTCTGACTTCTTCAAACTATAATGTGGTACTCAGTAACAGAGCCTTCTATCACTATTTCTTTTCTCAATAGCCATTGAGCCACTGGTTATTCATGTTTCAAATATGTCTCACATAAAGGAGATTGCCAAAAAAGGACTCAAGAAGAAAATATCAATATAAACAGATAATTTGGTACGTTATATATCAGACACACAAATATCTTCTTACCATTAGGCCATAACACATTAGCAGAATTTCAAAAGACATCTGGGCTCAAAGACCTGGGGACCTGGGTTCACTTCCCGGGTCCTCCCTGCGTGGAGTTTGCATGTTCTCCCAGTGTCTGCGTGGGTTTCCTCTGGGCGCTCCGGTTTCCTCCCACAGTCCAAAGACATGCTGGTTAGGTGGATTGGCGATTCTAAATTGGCCCTAGTGTGTGCTTGGTGTGTGGGTGTGTTTGTGTGTGTCCTGCGGTGGGTTGGCACCCTGCCCGGGATTGGTTCCTGCCTTGTGCCCTGTGTTGGCTGGGATTGGCTCCAGCAGACCCCCGTGACCCTGTGTTCGGATTCAGCGGGTTGGAAAGTGGGTGGATCTGGGCTCAAAGTTAATTTGAATAAAAGTGTGCTTTTTCCAGTGAACTCTCTAGCACACCATACTGCACTGGATTTCTATCCATTCATTCTGTCAAAACATTTTAAATATCTAAGGATAAACAACACATGTAAATATAAGATTGTTTTCAACACATTTTTTGTAAGAGTATGGAAAAAATCAATCAAGACATTAACAGTTGGTCTACGCTCACCTTAGCAAGGAGAATCAGTACCATTAAGATGAACATTCTTCCTAAGGTTCTATTTGTATTTCAGAGCATCCCTATATACATTAGCAAATCATTCTTTTAGAAACTACACTCAATTATAACCTCATTTAACTGGCATTCAGGGCGTCCATGCATTCAAAAGGTGACTCTACAAAGACCTAAAGCAGAAGGTGGCATGGTATTACCTAACTTGCAATTTTATTACAGGGGATAGGAATATAAACACTATAAACACCTGGGATTTGGCAGTGGTGAATGAATTTACACCAGCCTGGTCTGCAACAGAAATTCCAGTCTTGCTGTATTTTTTCTTTATATACCCTGCTTTGTGCTCTAGTAAATACTAATTTTCATCAACATACTAATAATCCAGTCATCCACCAATCACTTATAATATGAAACTAATGCTGGATGCGCTTCAAGCAGAACACTTCAAACATGAACATCCTTCCAACTTTTATCTGTTGCTCCTCTACAGTCTTAAAAATTAAGGTTCCAGAGCAGCTCTTCAAAGCGATGCCATAGGGGAAAAATGTTTGGTTCTTAAAAGACACATCCACTTGAAGGCTCCAGAATGAACCGTTAGAACTGTAGCAGGCTCCAAACAGTAAATAACGATGAATATATGATCATCTTCTTCTTCTTCGGCTGCTCCCGTTAGAGGTTGCCATAATAGTAGATAATAATAATAGATTTAATAATAGCAGGTTAGGTGGATTGGCGATTCTAAATTGGCCCTGGTGTGTGGGTGTGTTTGTGTGTGTCCTGCGGTGGGTTGGCACCCTGCCCACGATTGGTTCCTGCCTTGTGCCCTGTGTTGGTATTAATAATAGATTTGTGAAATACTAATGGCTCATGATTTTAAAAGGACTCTTGCTGCATACAGTAACACAGACTAAGTTCAGGTTTGCTAAATCTGTTAGTATCCTGCTAGGTAGCCTACCATACATTAAAGATTTCTATATATTAGGAAGTTTTTCAAAGCATAAAAAATCTTCATAAGCAAATAACTTTTCCCAGTATGAAATGGTGCTTTGTCAAGATGTGGTTCTAGGAGGAACCACACAACCCAGTAAAGAACCATAAAATGCCATTAAAGAACTATTATTTATAAGAGCGTACACGGTAATCCCCTTTTTCAACCTTCTCAAACCTACTCAGTATTTAATCTATGGAAAATGCTCTGGATTATGACACTTGGAGAACTGTATATAAATAACGTATTTTTATATTATGAACAATTACGCTTTAGATGCAACTTTTCAGCAACACAATTTTCCCACTATTTTCAAATTTTAAATTTTGTTTAAAGAAACCTTACCCTAATTTTCCACACCTCCCACCCATTTATCTACCAGAAGGCAATCAATCACACTTATCTCATTTAAATTGTCCAAAATGTTCCCAGGGCAGGATCCAAATTGCGATTACTGCCATCTAGTTCCAGCATCACTAGGCTATATGTTTTGGAAATGCACCAAATTAACTTCGTTTTGGAGAAAAATCTTTAAATATTTATCAGACAGCCTTGGTGTCACAATCACTTCTAACCCATTAACAGCTATATGCAGTATGATGTACTCCCAGATGGGCTTAAACTGGATAAGGACACATTTTTGGTCATAACTTATACCACACCATTAGAATGTAGTGATGCTTAACTGGAAGAGTCCCAGTCCACCTTTTTCAACTCAGGGGTGTAAGTAACATTCTATGTTATTTGACATTTGAAAAAAAACAAATTCACACTTAGAGGATCTGTCTAAAACGTTTTTAAAATATGGCAAGACTTAATTAAAAAGTTCAGACTAAGCATTCATATGGGGGGAAAGGTGGGGTTGTTTCTTCTTGTGGCTCTCCTCCCGGCCTCTTTTTCTTGGGTTGGGGTTGAATTCTTGTTTTGTTAGGTTTAGATTGTATACTATGTTAAAAAAATAAAATTAATTAAAAAAAGAAATAAACACTTATTTCCAAATACCAAGACGTCTATGCCAATCTTTATTCTCAATTTGAATGATCTGACATATGTGCTGGCTCCAAAGTTCAATGGTCCTCTTCTCCAATTGCACAGTGCAAAACGATCACTTTCCTTCTTTTCTTGCAGCAGCTTTTATTCTTCACCATTTGTGGCCATGCTATGCATTACACTTCCATGTCAGTTGCTCATTGGCTACAAACTCTGTAGCTACAAAATAAGAATCCATCACTACAACTAGCATCTTCTTAAAATGAAATCAAACCACAAGTCCACTATGACTGATTTGCTGGAGATGTCACACTACTTGACCAGCATTATCAGGCATTTACTGGGCCTATCTACTACTTGCTGTAATTTTATCTAAATTATGTCAATGAAGGCTATAACTGAAAATCAGAAGGAAGAATTGAAGGGTTGATTTGGGTCCATCAGCTAAAGTCCAAATTGGTCTTGGACTTCTCGACTCTTTCTCTGTCTTTTCCAAACCTCAAGTCCGCAATCTTGGTGTTACATTTGATAGTAACCTCTCTTTTGAGAAACAAGTTAATTCTGTAGTCAAGAGTTGCCTTTTCCAACTTCGTCTATTAGGTAAGATAAAGCCTTTTTTATCTTCTAGGGATCTTCAGATAGCTACTCATGTGTTTATTTTTTCTCACCTCGATTACTGTAACTCGCTGTATTCTGGGATTAACAAATCCCTGATACACAGGTTACACTTGGTTCAAAATGCTGCCGCTCGCTTTCTGGTTGGGGCAAGAAAGTATGACTCTGTTTCTCCTAATTTAGCTTCTTTACACTGGCTGCCTGTCAGTTTTCGAATTGATTTTAAAATCTTGCTGCTAGCTTTTAAATCTTTACATGGGCTTGCTCCTGGTCAGTTGTCTCTTGTTACCCCTCATACCAAGTACAAAACCAAGGGGGACAGGGCTTTTGCAGCTGCTGCACCTCGCCTGTGGAACGCTTTACCTCATCATATGAAGGAGTCGTCTACAATTGAACTGTTTAAAACAAGACTAAAGACTCATTTCTATTCACTTGCATTCCATGACCTTCAGTAATACTAATGGTTTCCTCTTTGTGATTATATAACATTACTTCTATTTTTTATGTATATAACATTACTTCTAATTATTATGTATTTTATTTTATGTTCATATGTTTTATTTCTATTTATGTTTTATGTTAATTTGTTTTGTTTTTCTTTTATTCTATTATTGTAAAGCACTTTGGCCACAGCATTACTATGTTGTTTTAAATGTGCTATATAAATAAATTGACATGGACATTGACATTAATGTTGGCGTAAGGGAGAACCTGGCACACCTCTACCAATTTATGTAATATGAATTTTAATGTCTGGCTAACTTTTCATTTGATCTAATTATGATATAGAGAGGTATTTACTTTTATTTTCAGCACTTTAGCAGCTTGATTATAAATTTTGGACATGATAGTATTCCCTGATAAGTTTAAAGCTCTACTTACCTAAAAGATCTCGTCTGTCAATTCAATTCAGTATATTTTTGTTCAGCACTCCTCATTGAGTGCAGGCCCAGAGTTCTGTATATATCCAGACATATCTATCACATATTCTAGCTTTGGTATTTGCTGTCAGGAGCAGTACTGTTTTCTTATTTTGGGCGGCATCATCTACTATAACTAGTATATATTTATAGCTACATAGTAATTTATCAAAAGGACCCACTATGCTCATCAACTGGTCCTTGTGTAGATCATTTGTCAGAGGAAATGCTTGTTGGCACCTTGGAATGTTTGTTAATTTGACATTCAACACAAAAGTCAGAATATATTTTTATTTCTTACTTGGTTCCTCATTTTAAGATAACTTAAAAATAGTTTGTCCTCTGTTTAATGAACTTTGAAATGGCTCCCCATACTCCAGCTGAAGCAACACTCTCTGATGCCCTCGGGGCACAAGCAGCTGCATTTTTAGCTTAACATATTACTTGATATAGCTAAGGTTTTCTACACTAAAGTCAGAGCTTTGTGAACTTGAAACCAGATTCCTGGAATTTTGAAGTCATCAAGTCAAAGCATGTCATCATTCCACTATTCTGTTTTAAACAGCAGTTTAGGTAGCATCCAAGGGTGATGTTTTCTTTCCTCCAAAACTAGAGACCTCTGTTTGTTGTGGAACCCACTGGGTATTGGATGAAGTACACTTCAGTATCAGAAACATGGATCTGCTTAACTTACTGTTAATTTTTTTAGCCAGTTACAGCCAAATATTTCAGCGTGTGATTTTGCAGGTATACCATCCCCCATAAGAGTAGCATCAGTTCCTTTCAAAGCAGAACGTATTCAGTGTTGCACAGGCATCCCCATAGACACAAGTGATGTTATGATTTATACTTTGATTCGTCAGTCTAATGAAGATGTTCTAACATCTGGGTCATGACAATGGTAGTTTCAATCTGAATTATCAAGCAATACTTGGCAGAATGCTCGTCAGGACATTTAGTCTCATATTTATGTGGGTGTGTATGTTTCCTTAAGCCTCAGATACTTAAGTTCTCCCATCACCCCATGTTGACCTAACATTCTTCTTCTTTCGGCTGCTCCCATTAGGAGTTGCCACAGTGGATCATCTTGTTCCATATCTTCCTGTCCTCTGCATCTTGCTCTGTTACATCCATCACCTGCATGTCCTCTCTCACCACATCCATAAACCTTCTCTTAGGCCTTCCTCTTTTCCTAAAGTTCCTACCCTCAGTTCCACTCTCTTTACTTTCCTCCTCTCCACCTGCCTCCGGACATGTCTCCCACCTCTTCTTCTCCTTCTTCGGCCAACAGTAGCCCAATTTTCACCAGAACCCTGTTGGCTAACAGTACTGGTGGTGGCCATCGTTAACCCGGGCCTTGACCGAACCAGTAGGGAAATTCGTATTGTTATCTGCATATTAATTAATCTGGCAAAATGTTACACCGGATGCCCTTCCTGATGTAACCCTCCCCATTTATCTGGGCTTGGGACCAGCATGAAGAAACAAACTGGATTGTGCATTCCCTGTGGCTGGGTTCCATGTTGACCTAACATTATAGATGCTAATTCTGGTAAAGCAACTTCCCTGTTTTTCCACATGTTGCCCCGGAGCTCCAGTACTTCAGAAGTTCGTGGGTCCAACTTTCTTATCTCCAGAGAGCATTTACTGCCCCTGGCCTTTCTTACCCTGGTCACAACTACTGAGATGCAAGCCTGGCCTATTTTTTCCACCATAGCAAAATACAGTACTACTGTTGGACCAGGCTGTAGATGGAAGATGAGAGAAACCTGCAAAAACCTTTTAATGACTACCGCCTTTGGGATTCTTTTCCACTGGGATGGGCTAATGTTGGAGCCACCTTGTTACAAGTTTCCAGGTTTGGAATATCTTAGCTTATACAGTGTAGGCCTTTTATCATCAATATGCTGTTGATCCTCAAGAATCTAATAAGGGGAGCTTTATGTCTAAGACATGGCATGTTTGAAAGTCTACACTGTTAAAATTTTAGTTGCCAGCAACGGCAAAAGACATTTCCTTTAAATACCCATAAGAATCACTCGTTTTGTAGTGTAGCACATTAGCAAGTTTTGTTCTTTGCCTAGAAAATGAGCTTTGGGTGAGCCACAGATACTTCCAGTACATCCTAATGAGTAGCGTTTGGCACAGCACTTTCTCCAGTGCAGATCTACCTGCAATATTAGACATAATTCCATTGGGTGTGGTTATTGTGATTATTGTGATGTGGATTTAAAAGCATTCAGAAAACCAACCCACCTGCCTGGTTCACAAGTAAGGAAAAAAAGAAACCAATGAAACCATTCATTCTTCTCCAACACAGAGATACTGTAAGTATGGGTTACTTATAACCACACTAGGTACCAAAATAATCACCTCCATAATAGTTGCTCCCTCTGTCTCTTGATCTTGTTGCTTTTGTCTGTCCCTTCTCTGTCTTCTTCATTAAATTGCCTTATAAAACAGGATAATGGCTTTAATTATTTAAAAACGGAGCAGAATAGAAATAGGAGTTTAAAAGGTAGGTCTTTTTGAAATGCATTGTCCTTTTCATTGATGAATGAATAGACAGGTGCATAAGAGTTATTGTTGGAGTCTGCACTCCCTCCTGTGTTTCATTTTAAGTAGTCCTCGTAGGGGCTAGTCAAAGGGTTTGTCTGCAGAAGTTATCATTAATAAAGGGTGCATTTTCCTTTTACTTGACCCAATTTTAACAAAAGATTTTTTTTCATAAGCATAAATCAATATTATCCTCTAATCCTCTTTTAGCCTGTAACCCCATTAACAAACGAATACATTTAAAATATACCCATATATATTAAAGTGCTGTCTATACTGTTGGATGATCTGCTGTCAATCATATGCTACGTATCTTGTGTTGTTGACAATCACATGGTATCTGGTCAATCCATGACAATATAAAAAAATGTGGTAGATCTAATATATAGACCTCTGCTTTATTCACTAATACACAGTAAAGAACAGTAACAAAGCTCATGTAAGAGATGATGTCTTCTGTTTTCTAAAACACACTTGTCAAAATAGAAATTACCAGAACATGAAGGTGTTACCCAAGGCTTACCAAATTTGGTATGCATAACATTTGTAGGGAAGGTCAAGTCATGGTGTAGATTAGAGGATGCTATTGATTTATCCTAGTTGAAGTTGGGTCAAGTAAACCTATTTTCTCAAATAGTCATGTCTGGGAAGAGAACAACAGCATGGCCTTGAGCAGCTGTTGGGTTCTGAGGGGGGTCAGATCATTGGTATCTGTGAGGGAGGCATTTCTTTCAGTATTGTCGAAATACCACCACTGTCATATAATGATGTTAGCCAGTAGGGGCTGATCATAGCATAGTATGCTAATGTGACTGGCAGACATTCCTAGCAACTCAATCAGAAAAATCTGCGGCTCAGCCCGACAAAAACTAAACCATTTTATTTTTGTCTTAAGTCATAGGGATAGGCTTATATGTGCGCAACAGCTGAAAAATAAGTGAACGCTCATCCAGTAATATAATGCATATAATGCAGTCTAAAAAATGGAAGAACACAGATGTTTTGAAACACGCAACTAGAACAGAGGTCCATATGTCTGATGTCTCACGTTTTGTATACCATGACAGAACTGGAAAAAAATAAAAGGGTCAAGTTCTGCTGATCTCTTCATACCTGGAAAATCCTTTACAGGTATCAGTGCTGTCAGGCAGCACATTATTGTCTGTCAGAATGCAGTGAGCTCGTAAAATTTTGGAAATGTAAAAACTGACCTGAAAAGACAGCAGCATCGAGTCTGGTAGTTTGTCATCCCTTGTGATAATTCATGTAATGTGACATGCTCAAGATGGTGAGATCCGGCAAACCATGCCAAATATGATTTAAATTGGACATCAATTTTAATTTCCATTTTCACCAGTGTACTGTTCTGAAGGTATTTCAGTGCAGCCTTATTTTTTATGTGTATATTACTCAATAATATTGTACTGTTGCTATTGTAACTGTAGCATTTCTTATAAAAAATATAAATATTAATTTCACCTTCTTTCCTTCCTCCTATAATGTTTAGCACTGCTTCTGGCTTCCATTTCAAGTGTTTAAATATGCAAACTAACAATTGCACAATTTAAGAGAACTTACCCTAAAAGGCTTGTGTCCAAATTGTTTTTGTTTTTCTTAGAGCCTGTTAAATGTCCAAATCCTGGATCCCTGGAATTTGGCCTTGTGAATGGCACCGATTTTACAGCTGGTCAAAAAGTTTACTTCTCTTGTAAGGAGGGATATCATTTAATAGGCGCCACTCACATAACATGCTTGGAATTTGGAATATGGAGTGAACATGCCCCACACTGCCAAGGTATGTCATTTATGCTAGATGTAACAGCAGTTCCTGTGAGTATCACATACTGTATACGTATGTCTGAATTTCATTTCAGATATGTGATCAAATCAAATTATGTGTGTGATATGTGTGTGTATCAAGTATATTTAGATAAGTTCTCTCCCAAGCACATGTGTGTGATAACATATAGGAGTATCATGCTGTTTATTTGGAAAATGCCTTAGCACAAGTAGAATTACACAATCAGGATACATTTTAAACTGTAAAACACATCTCATCTCATTTTCTGAAACTGCTTCTACTGGTGAGGGTCCAAGCTGGTCAGCCCAGACTTTCCTATACCTATCTACAGATCCCAGCACTTCCTAGAGAAGCTGATAGATATACTGTAATCCCTCCATTGTGTCCTAGTTCTGCCACAGGGTCAAGATCCAGTGGGACATACCTGGAGCAGCACAAAGGAGAACTGGTAGGGGTGCCATTCTTCAAATATGCCCAATAAAGCTCAACTGGCTTTTCTCAATCCGAAGAAGCAGCGACTCTACTCTGAGGCTCTCCCAAAATTTCTGAGCTTCTCACCCTATCATGGAGTGTCAGCAAAGCCAAAGGCAGTTTAAATGACTTGTTCACAAGGCAGTTCAAAAATTAAGATGGAACTGAAAGCCTTTTACTTTAATTTTGAATGTCCCGGGTACTTCTCTTCACTGCCTGCCTGCCTGTCTGATGTATGAACATTAATGCATATCCTTCTGCCCATATTTCCTTATGAAATAGCTTCACACTGTTCCAGTGTGGTGCTGAGACCACATGGTTCATTGTGTGGTGTGATGTAATCAACACATGCTCCCAACCTTTATATAGTGTAGGGTTGTGTACTGTATACCCTCAGATTTATGCATGTAGTGCCAATTTAGAAACACTAAATAATCTAACATCTACAGGTTAGGGATGTAGAAGGAAAAGCAATGTATATCAAGACAAACTTAAGCAGATGTTAGGAGATATGTGGACTCTGACAATGACTGGATCAAAATTCAAACAGTGTAAGCAGTAAGGGTGCAGACTCAACACTGTGCCACCAAGTAATATATACAATTACACCTAGAAGATTTGGTATGTTATAATATAATATAACCTAGGTGTAGTTAGGATATAGCAGGTTGGATAATGGATGGATGTATGGATAGGCTAGTTAAAGAAGGATGCATATTGCAGGATACATTGCAATTAGTATAAAGCAATCCTTAATATTTTCAGACACACAATAGCCCAGCTACTTCTTTGCCACTGATCCAGCACTGGAACTTGCTAGAGGTGTTACCAATTCTGCACAAAGTTGTTTGCCAAATGAAGCTGACACATTGTATATGATCTTGATGGGAAAACTGAACATGCCTGAGGGTCTGAAGATGAGATCACATAGTGTTTAATGATGCAGATCTGACATTTCATTCATTCAGTTGCTTATATTTTGGTGACAATGTCTTTATTCCATGCATGTGTTAATATTTCTCGTATGGGTGAATATACCTTATTCTCAGGTTTATTATCTAAACTATATTTTTTTTATTAATTTTCTAATTTTCAGTTGTAAATTGTGGCAAGCCCACTATCCCAGAGAATGCTATAATGAAAGGATCTGACTATACTTATGGAAATAAAGTCATTTTTAGGTAAATAATTTAAATTATGCTGTTTTATTTTTGCACAGAGAAACATAAACACAAAGGTGAATGAAACAATTCATCTTATAAAGCTTGTCCAAATGAATAAGTAGATAAGTAGAAACTGAGATGGAGTTGTGCCTCAGTCATTTGGTGTTTGATAATTGTGGCTTTTCAAAAATCCTCTGATGATCAACTTCACAGCCAAATAAGTAATGTAAAGGAAATCAGGGGTTTGCATTAAAATGAGAAAATAAGTTTTGAATAAAAAATTGTGTAATTGGTCATCATAACACTGGTGTAAAATGCAACTATCATGGCTCAACCAGGCCTGCATCCCTGGTCTCTGTTTTCTTTTCTTTGTTTATTTTATTATTTTTTGTTCATTATCTTATTATATATTTTCAATGTAAATGTTTTGGGTAAGTTCTTTTCTCACATCTGCTGCTTTTAATTACGTTTTTTTTTACATTTTTAAATTCTTTTATATTTGTTAGGAATGTTAATTTAGTTTATTGTGTTGTTATTGTGTTTTATATGCTGAGCCAAAGGGTGCGGGGCCTCCTAATTCTACAGCTGTGGCTGCAGGCCACTACTTTAAGGCCTGAGATGCCCCAACATGAGGCATTAGCTATTTCTCTTGTTGTACGGCTCTAACTTAGATTCCAATTGTTCTTGTTGAATATTGTTTTCATTTTTGATCTCTGTTTTTTGGACTTCTGGCTCATGCCTTTAGTTTGGATTTCATTTTGGGCATTGATTATTGCTTAAGTTGCTTCTTGGAGGCAACATTTTGAATACTTTTTCTTTGGATGTATATTTTCCATTTTGAATAAGCGTTATTATATTATTATTAGAAATGGTTTTGTTTTGTGGGCCAGGGGTTTTTTGGTTTTCCTCTACCTTTTGGAGATTTTAAGCTTGGCCTTTTTGATTAAACAAATTATAAGTTTGCTTTAGTTTCAGAGCCAGGCCTGCGTCATGCTTTGAGGCCTACTTAGAGCTTTAATGATTAATTTTTGAAATTGACACCTTTCTGAGTTTTATGGGCCTGCATCTCACAACAATGGCAGCCATTATTTATAAATGGTTTAGTAGTAAGTTTCTTTGTGTTTTAGTAAAACATTCTTTACCAATTCCTAGGCATACTATCACACAAATAAGTTAATATTTCACCAACATGTACTGTAAATGATTAAATGTAGCATTTCTTCTGAGAATTACAGGGAGGTGTAAAGATTATTACAGTAATAATTATGTGAATATACATAAACTGCATTAATGCATGTAGGATAAACAACTTATACAAAAGAGTGATTCAATTCGATGCAAAAATAATTAAAAAGAATGATGTAATACTGAGTTACAGTATATGCTGCTTACCTTATTACAATATTTGAAGGGCAAATTCACAGGGGCCGTGTTTAAACTGTATGTTTTAGCTACTTTCCTAATACCTTGAATACGTTTGCTCTCAACATCATAATAAAGGTAAAAGATAAAAGTGTAGAAGAAGACAAAGTACATGTTGATACATATTAAAAAAGAGATATGAACAACATATTTGGCACCAGTGATTACTTCAGCAATATTTTTAAATAAAACGCATATTGATGACTTTTTTAAAATTGACAATTAATAATCCTAAATGAACATGCTTCATCCAGGTTTACTTCCTGCTTCCTGGCCCTCACTACCCTGTAACTTGTAGCAGACAGCTCCTTAGATAAAAGGAGTCCCTGCTACTATACAGTTTTCCTGAGCTTTTACTATATTGCTGGGATGAAATTGTAGGACACATGTGGTTCTAATGCTTAAATATATTCAAGCCCAAACAATAATTCAGATCCATTTTTAGTGGTATTTTAAAAATAGCACATACAGGGTACATACAGTATACACATACATAAAAAACATTGAATACACCCCTGTTTTCTTTCAAGTAAACAAGCCAATTCAGTTCTCTGTTCTTATAACTATTTTCACTAAAAGGCAACTATGCCAGCACGGGATCTTCTTAAGCAGTAAGTGCAATACCTAAGACAGAAAACTTTTACAGCTCACCAGTTCTTTCTGTCCAGGGAACACATCCTCTTCCCAACCATCTCCAACATCTTCCAATACAGTAGATAGATAGATAGATAGATAGATAGATAGATAGATAGATAGATAGATAGATAGATAGATAGATAGATAGATAGATAGATAGATAGATAGATAGATAGATAGATAGATAGATAGATAGATAGATAGATAGATAGATAGATAGATAGATAGATAGATAGATAGATAGATAGATAGATAGATACTTTATTAATAGTCTCAAAATATCCAATGTCAAGCAATTTAGCCGTTCCTAGTGTGGTGTCCACTGCATTTTCCTTTTCTTGCTTTTTATATACACACTAATCCCATGTTTTTTTTTTACCTGCTTCATCTACATTTTAATAAAATAGAGAAGTCTAAAAGACATATTGCCAAGGGTCTTGTTTTCCCCAAACAAAACCTGCCTAAATGCCTTAAATTTCAGGGTTAACCTTTTAACAGGAACCAATGGAGAACACAGACAAATTACAATATGTAGTTCACTTTAAACTCAGTAAGTAACTTTGAGGAGGGATAGATAGGTGGATGGAAAAAATGAACAACAGTGTATATAGTTATAGTAATTTGGATTGTCATGATGTATAAAAATATCTGAGCATACAGCTAAATAGTGTCTAATTACAATGGACTGAAGCAGATAAAGCAAATACATTTTTAAACAGCAATTTTGTATTTAATTAAATACATTTTGAAATATTTTATTCATTTCACATACTGTTTTCAATATCCTGTTTCTCCACGGCTGTGATTCTAAATCAAAAATATCTACTAGACACTATCAACATTTGAACAAAGACATATTCAAACAAAACGTCCTAACGTCGATACAGTCAATAATGACTTCATCATCTGCAACAGCCGCCATGCATGGTAAGACTTGCCAGAAACACAAGGGACAAAGTGGACCTTCTAGTACAAAGTTCATCTACTTTACACCTGATTAACCAATCAGTTTAAATAAAGTCAATTCTTGGCATTACTGATCCAGTAATTAATTGTGATTAAGTGGCAGTTGTGTTCTGCTACATCATATATATCTATTCATGTATCACTTAAATAAATCTGATCTTTTGAGAAATATCTCTTCAGTATTTCAATTCTTTAAAAAATGTTGCATGATTTTTGAAGTTCAGATCTCTAGTTGTTAACTGAATTTTTATTCAGTGATGTTACTGTGGAAATAACAATATTTTTTTAAAATAGCCTACTGTCCATAATGTTCAGCAACAACACTTAGTCATACAAAGCTGGAACTGCTGAAAAAATTCAATCAACTGCTAAACCCCAACATTATTTATTCTGAAGTGATTCTTAAATTCTGTCCCTTGAATAATAGTTGGCATAATAACTGAAAAGAAAGCAGATCACGTGCTCGGAATGCTTTGTTTACAAGCTTTTACCGCAACCAGTCTGGCTGTGGAGCACCTTTTGATCTATGCCTGCCATTAAAAGATGAGAAGGACTGCTGCATCTGGTTAATGACTCTACTTCTGTAAACTGCACTGCATCAGATGAAAATGAAATTAGCTACTAACAGTGTATGCTCAGCTCTATGATTGTTTCCAGAAGACTATTTGTATCTTCCTTGCACTTGACAGACAAAATTAAAATTAATACCATCCCTACACCACAAACCGGTATGGCTGTGATGCCTATGTTGTGCAAAAATGCAGGCTGGCTGTCAGGGCCATCTTAACAGCATCATAGGCCCTTGGGCAAAATAGCATGCTGGGACCCCCTGTTTTGATAGCAAAACAGAAACAAACATAGGCATCAGAAACATCGTGGACCCCTATGCTCCTGGGGTCCCCAGCCTTTGCCCATTGTGCCGTTACGTTAAAATGGCCCAGAGTAGTATGAAGACAAAACTCTCAAGTGCATATATAAAGTATGTTTCTGAATAGTTAGCCAATTACTAAGGTACTGCAGTTATTTAAATTCTGACAACACAAGTTCATCATAAGCCAGGAATGTATCTTTCTATTTGCATTAAAGTTGAGAACAGAACAGAAAAGAAGCATCACAATGTCCTTTGAGTAATATGTGCCTCATCAGCAATAATTGACACCTGATTAAGAAACTGGGTTGGGCAAAATCCTGCAGCCACTGCAGCCCAAATTTTCAATCTCTCCCTGAGGCAGTCAGTGGTCCCCACTTCCTTCAAGGCATCCACCATCATTCCTGTCCCAAAGAAACCGGTGGTCTCCTGTCTGAATGACTATCGCCCGGTTGCACTGACATCGGTCATTATGAAGTGCTTTGAGCAACTAGTCAAAGGTTACATCTGCTCCTCCCTCCCTGACACGCTGGATCCTCTCCAATTTGCTTACAGAGCAAACAGATCGACAGAGGATGCCGTTGCGCTAACAATAAACATTGCCCTCACCCACCTGGAAAGAGGAAATACATATGTAAGAATGCTGTTCATAGATTACAGCTCGGCATTCAACACCATCATCCCCTCAAAACTCGTCTTGAAGCTTGACGACCTTGGGTTGGGGACGACCATCTGCAGATGGATTTTCTCTTTCCTCACAAACAGGTCCCAGGTGGTGAGAGTCGGCAAACACACATCCTCATCACTCATTTTAAACACAGGAGCGCCGCAGGGCTGTGTGCTTAGCCCCCTCTTGTATTCCTTGTTCACCCATGACTGTGTTGCAAAACACGGCACAAACACCATCATCAAGTTTGCAGACGACACAACCATCATAGGCCTTATCACTGACAATGATGAGACGGCCTACAGAGAGGAGGTGCTGGCATTGAGTAATTGGTGCCTAGATAACAACTTGTCTCTTAACGTCAGCAAAACCAAGGAGATGATTGCGGACTATCGAAAACAACAAGGCAGAGAACACCAGGCCATCTACATCAGTGGCATAGAAGTTGAAAGGGTCAACAGCTTCAAGTTCCTCGGAGTAAACATCACCAAGGATCTCTCGTGGACCCTTCACATAGACACTGTGGTCAAGAAAGCTCGCCAGCGGCTCTACTTCCTGAGGAGGCTGAGGAAGTTTGGCATGAATGCCAACATCACCTCAAACTTTTACAGGAGTGTGGTCGAGAGTCTGCTAACGGGCTGCATTACCGTCTGGTATGGGAGCTGCTCTGCCAGCAGCCGGAAATCACTACAGAGAGTGGTGAAGGCAGCAGAGCACATCACGGGCAAGAGTCTTCCTGCCATTGAAGACATTTACCTCCATCGGTGCTTGCGTAAGACAAGCAGCACCATAAAGGACCACAGCCATCCAGCACGCCAGCTGTTCTCCTTGTTACCGTCCGGCAGACGATACAGGAGTCTGGCTGCTCGGACTACAAGACTTAAGAACAGCTTTTACCACCAGGCCATTCGACTCCTCAACAGCAACACCTGAACACTTACACACACTTACATTACATCTACATTGCACTACATCTACATTGCACTACTCACACACAAACTGTACCTGCACACACTCTGAATACTGACTGGAACATGCATCTGCACTTTATGGAATATGCATCTGCACTTATAAAACATTATCTGTGCAATAACTGTCATTTGTACTTGCTGCTCATTCAACTCATATTGCTCTATAACTTCTTTTAAAACATACACATTTTATTTTATATGACTTGTCTATTTTTAACTTGTAATTTTTTTTTAAGCTTTATTGGATCTAGGCTGAGCGACTTGTTTTTCTCGTCGTACACATTTCATTGTATGTTGACCCTGTGTTAACCTATATATGACAAATAAACCTAAACCTAACCTAAACCTAAACCCTCCAGGACCAACATTGCCCACCTTGCTGTAAAGGACTGTAGTCCAGAAACATCATACCAAATTTTTTGTACGCAAGTATAATGACAAATACAGTTTTCTTTTCTAATTTATTGTGTTCTGTTTATTCTGATGGTGCTGCTGGAATCAGCTGCAAGAGTTCTAAATTCTTTCACATGCCTATTCTTTGCTTTAAACATACAGTATTATTTGTGACTCTGAGTTTAATTCTGGCCTCCCTCAAACCCGACACAGACAGTCACAAGCATCAGTTCAACAACTCACACATGCTTTTATTCATGAGAAACTCTTTCCCAGCAGTTTGGGAATGCACAGCAATGCACAGTACACAGCACATAAATAAAAACACACAGCGCTTTGTCTTTTTTCTTCCTGTCTTTCCCTTCGTCTCCATTCCTCCTCTAGCAAGTTTCATCTTCTCCCTACTGACTCCTCGAATGAAGTGAGGCAGCACCTTTTATGCTGCACCTGAGGCCACTTCTGGTAGTCCATTAACGTTGTCCAGAAGCACTTTCAGGTGACTCAGGGGCCTGATGATCCTTGCAGCACCCTCTGGCAGTGTCCACTGGACCCAACAGGGCTGAGTCACAGAATTCCAATTCCCATGAAGCCCTATTTGAATCCATGATGGTGCTGCAACCCAGGGGGGCTGCCATCTAGCGATCCGGGAGAGATAATGCCCTGAGCATTTTTTTTTTCCCCTGGCTGTTCCATTAAAAAGGCATCCTGTCTGGGTAAGGATGCTGGCTGTCCACCACAAGTAATTCAAATACTGTTTTAAACTCCTTCAGGAATTCTTACTTGTTATATTAGCAGGAATGAATACTATGGAATATGGCAGTAGGCCTTTTCAACGTTTTTCAAACAAAAGTGAAATTCCAAAAAGCCCTATTTCCTTCTATATTAATTATCTGATTAATATTCAGAATTTTGAATACATTAAGAACCAGCCTACAAACTTCCACCATGTCTACATATTTAATCCAGGGTTTGATTTTTGGTTTTCTAAAAGTTAAAACTGGGAATTTCATTAAATAGAGGAGGAATATCAGTAGAAGCAATTAGGAACTGAAGCAGCACCTTGAATTACATTGAGCATTGCAATGTCAAAATCAGAAATCAAAAGTCAGCAAGTGGAATATCAAATCATAGTATTTCTAAACAGCACTGATGTAGTTTTACAGCTAATTTCAAGCACTTCTTGGTTGGAAAAGGTGTTTTTATGGCACCATCACCCAACAATGATGTCACTTCCCTTTTGTATACAAGAACATAAACAGGAACATAAATATAACAAATACTATTCTTTTCTTGTTCTTATTATGTGTTCCTGTATAACATATCATATGGAAAGAAATAAAAAAAAAATAAAAACACATGATAAAAATAAATAAATAATCTATAATAATAATCTACAAGTGACTCAATTTCTGGGACTCATACTATTAGTATTGGAGATGATGTTCTTTTAAAACTTTGTGATTGTATTCTTCTACTGTTGATTTGGGCTTAAGATACCACCTTACTGGCAAGCATCCTGTTATACTGCTGGGTATTGTATTATAATTTTATACAATGTCAAATAGCATTTGATTTCATATAAATGAATGCAGGCTTTTATCGGTTACAAGATACAATTAGCAGCAAATTGTCAATTTGCTTACATCAGTTTTTCTTGACTGCCTGGCATTTTAATTGAAATGATGAGGTTGCTTCCTATACTTTTAGTGATTACGTAAGATACAATTAGTAGCAAATTCTTTATTTGCTTACATATATTTTTCTTGACTGTCTGGCTTTTTAATTGAATTGATGAACTTGCTTCGTGTACTTTTATCGATTGCAGTAAGATACAAGCAGGAGCAGATCATTTATTTGCTATCATCTATTTTTTCTTGACTGGCTGGCTTTTTAATTAAACTTGCCTCTTGCCCAATATAATATTCTTTTCTTAAATGTTAAAGTTGTAACACAGGATTTGTACTCATGGGACAAGCTGAAATTATATGTCTAGCGAATGGCAGCTGGAGTGAACTGTTTCAACAATGCAAGCCAGTAATGTGCCCTGAGCCGCAGAATATTGAGAATGGAAATCACACATTAAATGGAAGGACATACCTGTCGACCGTAACATACACGTGCAACAACGGATACAGGTAAGATAAGCTAACTAGTCATTTTTGTATGTGCTGTTATTCTAATTAAATATGTCTTGTAACATTTTCGGAAGGTGCCTAACTGACCAGATTTAAGGTGCACTTTATAAAGGACGGTGATTGAACTCTACTGGTTTTTAAAACAAATTACATGCCTACACACAGCACCCTTTACCAATAAGGAGATATTATCAGCCTCTTTCTGTCAGTTAGGAGTTCAGAGCCTCAGGTGCCACATCCAACATTGAAATACAAAAAGGGGTAGAATCAGAAAAACAGTCAGGTTCAAAGAACGAAAAAGATGGTATCAAGTCCTGAAAATGGAGAGCCTTTATAGGATCTATTCAATAGAAAGAGAGAGAGGTTAGGAGCATGAGCTGATACAGCGCATTGCTGCACCCACCACATGACAAACCAACTCAGGATCCCAGATTAGGGCATGAATGCAGCCATGCAACGGGTGACACCACAGCACCACACTAGTTCAGGTAGAATGGAACCAGTGTGAGGTTTTATGGTGACTGGAGTGACAATTCTGCCACCAACCCCCAGGTTTTTCCCTGCAGTTTGGAGGGCGTACCTGCAGGGCTGGATGCAGTTTAATGTCATACCCAGGACGGGTAATTCAAGCATAGTTAGAAAATGTTTGTGGTCAAAAATCAAAAAGATAAAGAGGTAAAAAAATAAACAAGTAAATACCAAAATTAATTCCAAAATTGAAACAAGAAGAGCAGGAGGTCCTAACAATTACTATCAATGCTTCCCCTAATCACAATAAACTTGCTTGTATTGAAATCGGTCAAGTACTACAGTATTTTGCCTTTTTGAATGATGCCAATGTGATGACTCATGGAGATCACATGCCTGACATTGGGCATCATTGTCAACAGCAAGTATGGCTCCGACCATGAAAATGAAGTCAGAAAATGGTGGCACCTGAAAGAAAACAAAACACAAAATGGCATTGCAATGACATTAAAAACATACAGTAAAAATTAATAATGTCCAAAAAAATAATATTTAACAATTATAATTCACCTTGCTATGGACAGGTCCCTTGTCTGGTGATGCCTTGCACCCAGTGCTTGCTGGAATAAAGTCCAGATTCCCCATGACCCCACTCAGGCTATGTGAGTTTGGAAGATGGACAGATTTTACAACAGAAAGGACCTTGGACCTTTCCTCCACCAGTAAACTTTAATAGTATTCAGACAGTCCTGCTTTCCTCATGCACTAGACTTGTACAGTTGCCTCAGAGTCCATTTAATGAAATCCTTCTTTTTCACTGAGCTTCCACATCCTCATGAATCCTCACATTACACCTCACATGTCTATTGCGTCTGTGAGTGTCCTTATCAGTATTCCATTTTGCAGATGCAGACCACCAAAACTAAATCTAACTACTTTTTAATAAAAGTTTAAATATATGGATTTTTAAAACACACAGTATAATTTATGCGTCACCAACAGTAGATGTTCTTCATGAATGCTCTCTTCTTGTAAATGTTAAAATGACACAGATTATATGAAATATCATCAGACATGCATTGCGCTGTATGGCTGTATTTAAAAAATATATTCATTTTTTGTTTTTTTAAACCTATATTAAAATTTTGAAAGTATATACAGTAGGGCGGCACAGTGGTGCAGTGGGTAGCGCTGCTGCCTCGCAGTTAGGAGACCCGGGTTCGTTTCCCGGGTCCTCCCTGCGTGAGTTTGCATGTTCTCCCCGTGTCTGCGTGGGTTTCCTTTGGGTACTCTGGTTTCCTCCCACAGTCCAAAGACATGCAGGTTAGGTGCATTGGTGATTCTAAATTGTCCCTAGTGTGTGCTTGGTGTGTGTGCGCCCTGTGGTGGGCTGGCACCCTGCCCAGTGTTTGTTTCCTGCCTTGCACCCTGTCCTGGATTGGCTCCAGCAGACCCCTGTGACCCTGTAGTTAGGATGTAGCAGGTTGGATAATGGATGGATGGAAGTATATACAGTATCTAGAGCATACAGTGCATCCAGAAAGTATTCACAGCGCATCACTTTTTCCACATTTTGTTATGTTACAGCCTTATTCCAAAATGGATTAAATTCATTTTTTTCCTCTGAATTCTACACACAACACCCCATAATGACGTGAAAAAAGTTTACTTGAGGTTTTTGCAAATTTATTAAAAATGAAAAAACTGAGAAATCACATGTACATAAGTATTCACAGCCTTTGCTCAATACTTTGTTGATGCACCTTTAGCAGCAATTACAGCCTCAAGTCTTTTTGAATATGATGCCACAAGCTTGGCACACCTATCCTTGGCCAGTTTCGCCCAGTCCTCTTTGTAGCACCTCTCAAGCTCCATCAAGTTGGATGGGAAGTGTCAGTGCACAGCCATTTTAAGATCTCTCCAGAGATGTTCAATCGGATTCAAGTCTGGGCTCTGGCTGGGCCACTCAAGGACATTCACAGAGTTGTCCTGAAGCCACTCCTTTGATATCTTGGCTGTGTGCTTAGGGTTGTTGTCCTGCTGAAAGATGAACCGTCGCCCCAGTCTGAGGTCAAGAGCGCTCTGGAGCAGGTTTTCATCCAGGATGTCTCTGTACTATTGCTGCAGTCATCTTTCCCTTTATCCTGACTAGTCTCCCAGTCCCTGCCGCTGAAAAACATCCCCACAGCATGATGCTGCCACCACCATGCTTCACTGTAGGGATGGTATTGGCCTGGTGATGAGCGGTGCCTGGTTTCCCCCAAACGTGACGCCTGGCATTCACACCAAAGAGTTCAATCTTTGTCTCATCAGACCAGAGAATTTTCTTTCTCATGGTCTGAGAGTCCTTCAGGTGCCTTTTGGCAAACTCCAGGCGGGCTGCCATGTGCCTTTTACTAAGGAGTGGCTTCCGTCTGGCCACTCTACCATACAGGCCTGATTGGTGGATTGCTGCAGAGATGGTTGTTCTTCTGGAAGGTTCTCCTCTCTCCACAGGGGACCTCTGGAGCTCTGACAGAGTGGCCATCGGGTTCTTAGTCACCTACCTGACTAAGGCCCTTCTCCCCGAATCGCTCAGTTTAGATGGCCGGCCAGCTCTAGGAAGAGTCCTGGTGGTTTCGAACTTCTTCCACTTACGGATGATGGAGGCCATTGTGCTCATTGGGACCTTCAAAGCAGCAGAAATTTTTCTGTAACCTTCCCCAGGTTTGTGTCTCGAGACAATCCTGTCTCGGAGGTCTACAGACAGTTCCTTTGACTTCATGCTTGGTTTGTGCTCTGACATAAACTGTCAACTGTGGGACCTTATATAGACAGGTGTGTGCCTTTCCAAATCATGTCCAACCAACTGAATTTACCACAGGTGGACTCCAGTTAAGCTGCAGAAACATCTCAAGGATGATCAGGGGAAACAGGATGCACCTGAGCTCAATTTTGAACTTCATGGCAAAGGCTGTGAATACTTATGTACATGTGCTTTCTCAATTTTCTTTTTTTTAATAAATTTGCAAAAATCTCAAGTAAACGTTTTTCACATTGTCATTATGGGGTGTTGTGTGTAGAATTCTGAGGAAAAAATGAATTTAATCCATTTTGGAATAAGGCTGTAACACAACAAAATGTGGAAAAAGTGATGCACTGTGAATACTTTCCGGATGCACTGTATATTTTATGATGATAAAAAATGTGTTTGACAATGCTCACTATTGTTTAAATATTGTTTCAATTTTCTTTTTGATTTTTGTTACAAATTATAGTACTAATTTTTAAATATATCAGTTACAGAATGAGTGAGTCAGTAGGGATTCTTGTATGAATGTGCCTGATGGGATGGCACCTCATCCAGGTTTGATTTCTGCTATGCTCAGAGTTCTGCCAGGATAACAGTCAACTGAAGTGTCAGAAACTGGATAAATACATGTATTAAACAAAATTTAAATCTTGTTATTTTACCTTTTGTTTGTTTATAAAATAATTTACCCAACAGAGATTTGAAAAATTCATGAATCCAGCACAACGCAGTTTATGAGGTTCAACGACTGTGTCTCTGATATAATTGTGGGCAACACTGGAGAACCACAAAGAACAGTCCTGTCTCATTTTCTTTTCACTCTGTACACCCTCTGACTATAAATATAACAGCAGATCATCTCATTTGCAGAAATTCTGAGATGATCCTGGACTTACGGGGTGTATTGATAAGCAGGAGAGTGTATTGATGAGAAGCAGTATAGGAATCATTTGGAGAGTTTTGTTTCTGGGTACAGAGAGAATCATTTGCATCTTTACATCAGCAAAACCAAGGAACTGGTTATTGAATTTCACCACACTAAAGTGCTGCTTTGCCCAGTCACTATTCAGGTAGTAGGTATAAAGGTCGTCTATTCCTGTAAGTGCTTGGGAGTCCATATCAGTGATGGGTTGGACTGATCTCAAAACACAGTGGAACTATTTAAGAGGGAGCCGAGTAGACTGCGTTCCTTTAATGCGAGAAGTGACATCTTTCACATCTTCTACAACTCTGTGATGGCCAGTGCGATTTTCTATGTTGTGTTATGCTGGGCTGGTAAAATCACTTCAAGAGAGGCCCACCGAATCAACAAGATAATTTAAAAGGCATGCTTGGTTATGGGATCCACTCTCTACCCCTTAGAGTTAGTAGAAAAAGAGAGAGTTAAAACAAAACAGAGTGCCATTATGAACAATTCTGCACATCCTCCCAATGACACACTAACAACAAATGTCAACAAATTATTCAGCAGAAGTGTGTCAAGAAACGCTACTGAGACTCCTTTATACCGACAGCAATATGCCTGCATGATGCCTTATTGTGACTGTGACTGTCTTTTTTCCTTTTTATTTTCTTCCTTTTTTTGTCATTCTGTTTTGTGTTCAGACCATAGTGTTTGCATGTGTGCGTTCGTTCATGTGTGTGTATATTTATTTATCTGTTTATTTATTTGATGAGCTTCTGTAATCTATCTATCTATCTATCTATCTATCTATCTATCTATCTATCTATCTATCTATCTATCTATCTATCTATCTATCTATCTATCTATCTATCTATCTATCGTTACTTAAAAAAGTACTTTTAATAGTTTAAATTTATTTGACATTGAAATTACAGGAACATATTGACTATAGAAAGTTGTATAAATTATTAACATATTATTGCTATAGTGTAAGAAATAGTCGCACTTTGAACACAACTCTGATTCTTCTGAAGCCATCTGGAGTTTTTTTTTGTTTTTTCAGTCCTCCCTGGCCATCGGACCTTACTTTTATTCTATATTAATTAGTGTTCCCTAATTTTAATTATTTATTTTATCTTTTTTTCTCTTTCTTCGTCATGTAAAGCACTTTGAGCTACAGTGTTTCTATGAAAATGTGCTATATACTGTAAATAAATGTTGTTGTTGTATGTAGTCGACACATTTCCAACAACACATGAACGAAAATTTGTGGCTTTATTTTACTTGTAACAATGAGGTTATCATGCTAGTTTTTAGACGGAGATTATGAAGCACTTATTTCTGTGTTTAATATATGTTAATAATATACAAATTAATACACTGTGAAATGAGTAACTTACAAGGGACTAACATAAAACGCAGACAATAATTCATGAGTTATTGTTGTTCAGCCCATTTCTATTATGGGATAGGGACTCTGTTAACAGAAATCATTAGGAAGACATTGATGAAGCATTTCTCATTAATGTTTGTTTTAGTCTTAATGTTCCTGTGGTCGATGGAGAATAAACTTTGTTTAATGATTTAAAAAAAGGTTTAAACGTTTCCATGAGAATAAATCAATATGCGAGTTATTTAATGGAAGAGTATTCAAAAATAGATATGTTTTGTATGCTAAATGGGGCGGACGGATGGAATGTTATTATTCAAAACCATTTAAAATGACATATTCCAATATGCAATTGTAATTTTTCATTCCCATAGTTCTTCAACAATAAAAGCAGGTGTAAACACTTAATGGATTGCTTCATGGATTTTTTTTTACTTTGTATTAAGATAAAGTAGTATATCACACATATATAAAAGAAATCATGTAAAGAGAAAAGTTTTAAAATTTTCATATGCTATGTGTCTTAACTAGCAGTGTCCATCCATCCATCATCCAACCCGCTAAATCCTAACTACAGGGTCACGGGGGTCTGCTGGAGCCAATCCCAGACAACACAGGGCGCAAGGCAGGAAACAAACCCCAGGCAGGGTGCCAGCCCACCGCAGGGCACGCACGCACACACACACACACACCAAGCACACACTAGGGACAATTTAGGATCGCCAATGCACTTAACCTGCATGTCTTTGGACTGTGGAGGAAACCGGAACACCCGGAGGAAACCCATGCAGACAAGATGAGATAAGATGGGATCGGGTGCGTTCACACTGGTGTGGCTGTAAGCTAACTAGCAGTATTGCTAATTAAAATGTTCTAAGATTGCAGGGTCCTTCATCACTAATATGTGAATCCATGGAGAATTGGAATGACACCGTCCCTGTGTGTAAAGTGGTGTCTTGTGGAAAGCCACCAACGCTTGCCAATGCCTCTATTATTGGAAACAAGTTCACTGTGGGAAGTAATATAACCTACGTCTGTAATGAAGGGTAAGTGTCTTGTCTGTTTCTTTCCACCATTCATTTATTTGAATTGCTATTCTGTAAAACACACTCCTATGATTCATTCAGAACTGGCAGTATGTTGCCTTTTAAGTTTATTGCCTTCATTTATTGCTTCATTTTCTTCTTATACTAATATTCAATGTTTGCACAGTTAATTGCTAGTTTACCTTATATGTTTGGTTCCTTTTTTAACCCATTTTACTACAGCAACTGAAATGTAGGATGTAGTCCTACAATTTCAAGAAATTAGCCTGTGCTAGGAGTTCATTGTTAGCTTAAAATATTTAATTCTTTCTTTTAAGCTGTAGGTAGTTTCATTCTTAACTCGCTGTACTACCTGTCTAAGACAAGTTGAAATCTAAACAACGAAGACCTTATGTTTGTTATTTGTTACATGGGTTGTCCATTTGGCCTGGTGTAATAATATGCACCCGATCCCTTTCCCTTGCTGCATTCTTTTCCTCTTTGGACAGAGCCACCCATTTTGGCATGGTCATCGAAATGACCACTCTTATAGTTGAAATGTTTTGCTGGGAAAAGGCAGCGATTGTTGCTACTGCATTGGTTTCCCAATGTGCATGATGTTTTATCATTATTTTCACTCATCCATTACACAGTCATCCTCAGTCATTTACATTACAGCTATAAACCTGATTCTCATGGCCCAAGGGGTGTGGAAGAAAATTGCTACCATGCTGCTGTTGCAGGCACATAATGTCACACAACAGAATAGTTTGATAAGACAATTTTTTATTTTTAAACCCTTATTTGGTATTTTTATTATCATTGTTGATATTTTGACCTTTCTTCTACATTTAAAATTTTCTTCCTAGCCCTAGCAAATGGACAGACACATAGGTACCTTTTATTAAGATAGATAAGCTGATTTCTGTCTGTCCGGCGGTTACTCTCTGTTGGACACATTGAGCATTAACATTTGCAGTGCAACCTATATTGGAATGTATTTTGTAATGCATGTAGTACTAAAATGCTTTGCATTTTTCATTCCAACAAGTGGCGCATCACAAACATTACCACTGCTTTTACGAATTCCATGCCAGATGGCATATAACAGAGACATAGCAACCAGAAGAACACACAGACACACACACACAGACACTTGTCCTATTATTAAGTTGGATAAGGAGTATGTTTTGAAAATTAATCATTCAAACGTTTTGCACAAATTATTATATGGCCATCCATCCAATCATTCACTTCCATACAGGGCCATGAAGGGGTGATTATCTTGGCAGCCTTACAAACAAGGTAGTAAGCAAATGAAGATGGGATACCAGCCAATAGCTATCTCATTATTAATTTTTGATTTTGATAAATTTTTCTTAAGAAAAGTACATACAGTTCTTGTTTTGGTTTTTCATTTTGAAACATTAAATCCTTATTTTTACTAAAAAGACCAGCTTTACTTATATTTAACTGTTCTGTCACAAATGGTGCCCTTATCAACATTACATGTTTTAATTTCTAAATTATTTTTAGGCATACTCTACTTGGTCAAGAAAGTAAAGAGTGCCTCCCCAGTGGTGAATGGAGCCAGAGTTCAATACAGTGTGTGCCTGTCCCATGTGACAATCCTCCACATATTGACAATGCTCTTCCAGAACCTGGAAACAGACTTTATGGAGATACGGCTTATTACTACTGTAGTGATGGATACAGCCTAGCTGATAATTCTCAGTTAATATGCAACGCCCAAGGTCAATGGTCTCCACCTGAAGGCAAGGAAATACCTCGTTGTATTGCAGATTTTTGTGTAAGACCTGCAGATTTGCCTCATGCCATCTTGGAATCAGTCAACAAAGCCAAATATTCTAGTGAGTCTGTGGTCAACTACAAGTGCAAGGAGGGCTTTGTCATGAATGGCTCTTCTACCCTGAAGTGTTTAAGAGGTGGACAGTGGATGCCTTCCCCACTCGACATTCAGTGTTTCCCAGTGCGTTGCACAGAACCTCCTAATATTGAGCAGGGATATATAAATGGAAACAACTACAGTTTTGGGTCAGTCATTGCATATGGCTGCAACAAGGGCTATTACATAAAAGGAGAGAAGAAAAGGACATGTGAGGCCACCGGCGAATGGAGTGGAAGCCTGCCAACTTGTCTACCAGTGTCATGCGGGGACCCACCTAAACTCGAAAATGGATACATAGAAGTACGTGATAAATTCACTATATGCTCTATTATGTAGTGATCTAGTGTAGTAAATACACAAAAGTTCAGTTTTTGTATACTTGATCAGAAGGTAAGGTAGTTTGATCATTTATGACTGTGTATTTTTAGAATTAATAATACATTTTCACATTAAAATGTGAAATGAAAAATCTGTTTATACACTTATCTCTCTATTATAAAAAAATCTTGGAAGGCTTGGAGGAAGACGATGCATGCTTTTCTCGGAGACACTTTAACATCCTGCAAGACAAGGCAGTGAGACAAAAGGACAGCTGCTGCACAGGCTTTTAAATGATCGACGCACAGTGCGACAAGCAGAACACACAGCTCGACAGCAGCAAGACAGCAGCTGATCCGACCACATCTCCTTAGTGTGCCCCACTTCCCCACTTCACAACATGAACGGCAGAGACGTGAAGTGGCTGACGCTCAGAGTGCCCAGGGGGGATAGGGGGTGGGTGAGCGAAACGAGCAGGGGGCACAGCCCACTACTTTTCATTATTTTAAAAGTATTTGCCTAAAGTACAAAGCAAGTATTGTCATTGCCATGCCTATCTTTAAGACCATTTGAAACAAATTAGCTCTCACTGGGCTGACTGGTGCACGTATTTTTCAATGAGATTTTTCAGGAAAGTTCAGCTTTCATTGGAATGCCTCAAACTGAGCACACACTTAAAATGATCATCACACTTAAAACAGAAAAACATTATGTGCAACTGCAATTACTGAATAATTTACTATTTCAAGTTAACTTTGATAGAAATTATTTCATGATATATATATATTTATATGCAGTTTGTCTCCTTGATGAAAAGAATAATCATAAATTAAAAATGCTCTAATTTTGAATACGGTTATCTTTCCCAATTGCACCATAATGTTACACTTTGTGCACATTTTCTATCTTATGTTATTTTGCTAATGTAAATCTTAGTGTTCATGTTGTTAAACACATTGTGTATACCAAACCTTTAAAACTAATTTACTTTTTCCTAGTTTTATAAAGTTCTTTATAGTAATTGTAACATTTTCTCTGTGTACTAAACTGTATTCTTTGTTTATAATCTCCCAATCCTCCATTTTATCTTCATCCATCCATCCATTGTCTCCTGCTTATCCGAGGTCGGGTCGCGGGGGCAGCAGCTTGAGCAGAGATGCCCAGACTTCCCTATCCCCGGCCACTTCTTCTAGCTCTTCCGGGAGAATCCCGAGGCGTTCCCAGGCCAGCCGGGAGACATAGTCCCTCCAGCATGTCCTGGGTCTTCCCCGGGGCCTCCTCCTGGTTAGACGTGCCCGGAACACCTCACCAGGGAGGCGTCCAGGAGGCATCCTGATCAGATGCCCGAGCCACCTCATCTGACTCCTCTCGATGCGGAGGAGCAGCGGCTCTACTCTGAGCCCCTCCCGGATGACTGAGCTTCTCACCCTATCTTTAAGGGAAAGCCCAGACACCCTGCGGAGGAAACTCATTTCAGCTGCTTGTATTCGCGATCTCGTTCTTTCGGTCACTACCCATAGCTCATGACCATAGGTGAGGGTAGGAACATAGATCGACTGGTAAATTGAGAGCTTCGCCTTGCGGCTCAGCTCCTTTTTCACCACGACAGATCGATGCAGCGCCCGCATTACTGCGGATGCCGCACCGATCCGCCTGTCGATCTCACGCTCCATTCTTCCCTCACTCGTGAACAAGACCCCGAGATACTTGAACTCCTCCACTTGGGGTAGGATCTCGCTACCAACCCTGAGAGGGCACTCCACCCTTTTCCGGCTGAGGACCATGGTCTCGGATTTGGAGGTGCTGATTCTCATCCCAGCCGCTTCACACTCGGCTGCGAACCGATCCAGAGAGAGCTGAAGATCACGGCCTGATGAAGCAAACAGGACAACATCATCTGCAAAAAGCAGTGACCCAATCCTGAGCCCACCAAACTGGACCCCCTCAACGCCCTGGCTGTGCCTAGAAATTCTGTCCATAAAAGGTATGAACAGAATCGGTGACAAAGGGCAGCCCTGGCGGAGTCCAACTCTCACTGGAAACGGGTTCGACTTACTGCTGGCAATGCGGACCAGGCTCTGGCAACGATCGTACAGGGACCGAACAGCCCTTATCAAGGGGGCCGGTACCCCATACTCTCGGAGTACCCCCCACAGGATTCCCCGAGGGACACGGTCGAATGCCTTTTCCAAGTCCACAAAACACATGTAGACTGGTTGGGCAAACTCCCATGCACCCTCCAGGACCCTGCTAAGGGTATAGAGCTGGTCCACTGTTCCGCGACCAGGACGAAAACCACACTGTTCCTCCTGAATCCGAGGCTCGACTATCCGACGGACCCTCCTCTCCAGGACCCCTGAATAGACTTTTCCAGGGAGGCTGAGGAGTGTGATCCCTCTGTAGTTGGAACACACCCTCCGATCCCCCTTCTTAAAGAGGGGGACCCCCCCTGGTCTGCCAATCCAGAGGCACTGTCCCTGATGTCCATGCGATGTTGCAGAGGCGTGTCAACCAAGACAGTCCTACAACATCCAGAGCCTTGAGGAACTCCGGGCGTATCTCATCCACCCCCGGGGCCCTGCCACCAAGGAGTTTTTTGACCACCTCGGTGACCTCAGTCCCAGAGATGGGGGAGCCCACCTCTGAGTCCCCAGGCTCTGCTTCCTCATTGGAAGGCATGTTAATGGGATTGAGGAGGTCTTCGAAGTACTCCCCCCACCGACCCACAACGTCCCGAGTCGAGGTCAGCAGCGCACCATCCCCACCATATACAGTGTTGATACTGCACTGCTTCCCCTTCCTGAGACGCCGGATGGTGGACCAGAATCTCCTCGAAGACGTCCGAAAGTCATTCTCCATGGCCTCCCCAAACTCCTCCCACGCCCGAGTTTTTGCCTCAGCAACCACCAAAGCCGCATTCCGCTTGGCCTGCCGGTACCTATCAGCTGCCTCCAGGGTCCCACAGGACAAAAGGACTCCTTCTTCAGCTTGACGGCATCCTTCACCGCCGGTGTCCACCAACGGGTTCGGGGATTGCCGCCACGACAGGCACCGACCACCTTACGGCCACAGCTCCGGTCAGCTGCTTCAACAATAGAGGCACGGAACATGGCCCATTCGGACTCAATGTCCCCCACCTCCCTCGGGATGTGGTCGAAGTTCTGCCGGAGGTGGGAGTTGAAGCTACTTCTGACAGGGGGCTCTGCCAGACGTTCCCAGCAGACCCTCACAACACGTTTGGGCCTACCACGCCTGACCGGCATCCTCCCCCACCATCGAAGCCAACTCACCACCAGGTGGTGATCAGTTGACAGCTCCGCCCCTCTCTTCACCCGAGTGTCCAAGACATTTTATCTTAACTTTTCATTTTCTTTCATTTTCCTTTTAGTTTGCCGAGAGACAATATTTATTTGCACAAATCAGTCTCCATCCGTTACCAGAGTTTCGAATTATATAAAAAGGCAGTGTGTCTGTCTGCGGAGAGAGTGTCGACCTCATCGAGAGGTTTACTTACCTCGGCAGCAACATTTGTGTCTCTGGTGACTCATCCTATGAAGTCAGTAGATGGATTGGGAGAGCATGAGGGGTTCATGAGGTCGCTGGAAAGGGGTGTGTGGCGCTCCTGATATCTCTGCAAAAGGACGAAGGTCCAAGTCTTTAGAGTCTAGTGCTTCATGTTTTGCTATATGGTTGTGAGACATGGACGCTATGCAGTGACCTGAGACAAAGACTGGACTCCTTTGGTACTGTGTTTCTTCAGAGAATCCTTGGATACCGCTGGTTTGAATTTGTGTCGAACGAATGATTGCTCACCAAGTCCCGAATGAGGCACATTACCTGCACTGTGAGAGAGAATCAGTTACGGCATATGTGGCTCGATTCCCTGAGGGTGATTCGGGTCACAGAGGACCCGAGCTGCTGGATCAGGCCAAAGGGATGCCCACTTAACACCTGGTCGTGGCAGATAGATGGGCATTTATGAGGGTTGCCAACCGGTTTCCCAAGCTGTTTTGTCTTTTGGTGGGTGCAGCAATATGCTGTTCCAGTGCATGCTCCCCAACCTGACCTGACCTGACCTGACCTGACCGGCACCACCCAAAACCATTTAACAAAGACAACAAAGCAATGCAGAGGTTATCCCCTGCATATACTGGACTTTCATTAATGCTGGATTTTCCATCCGACAATACATTGAATAATATAAACTTAACTTATGAAATCTTGTTTGCAGTATAACTTTCTATAATACTAGCCATGTTACCTATCAAACAATTTATACATTTTACAATATTTGATATCTCTTTCCCTATACGTATCTTCATTACCTTTCCTTGGTATCCTCGTGTGTCTGAGCCTTTCTTGACTGGCACTCCCTTTGTCGAGTGTAATCCCATAATGCCTGTTTCTCAGACTCCATGGTTTTGAGGTGCCCCTGCTCTCCTCCTGTCCACTTTTATATTTCCCGTCTTTGTAGGCATTCTCCGCATGTCGTCTATACCTTAACTCCTCCTCACGTGTCACACATTTGCACTTCCGCTTTCAATCAAATTACCAAAGTGAAACTGACTAATTAGATTGCTTGTAGGGTCCGGACACACATGTCTTATTATATCTTTGAGTTTGATTATATACTAAGTTCTGAACAACCCAATTCAGGGTCACTGGAGCAAAAGCCTATCCCAGCAACACTAGGAATAAAGCATGAAGCAATCCCGGACAGGGCACCAGTCCACTGCAGGCCCACTCACACACACACACAGAGCCAATGTGAAATCGCTAAATAACTTGTTTTTCTTTCATTTCTACAGAGCAAAGGCAAGTTTGTTTATGAAAGTCAAGTAACGTATAACTGTAATCCTGGCTACAAGTTAGTAGGAAGTCCAGTTCGTGTGTGCCAAGAGAATCATCGATGGATCAGTGAGTCTCCTCCTTCTTGCATCCTTTTGACATGTGAAACTCCTCCTCCAATCAAACACGGACATTACGAGGGAAGCACGTTTGAAGTTGGTAGCAAAGTTGAATATGTCTGTGATGAAGGCTATGAACTTTTAGGAGATGCTGTATGGACATGCTTGAAGTATGGAAAGTGGAGTAAAACTAAAGTTCCTCTGTGTGTTCCAGTGCAGTGTTCTGAACCTCAACTGGAACAAAATCATTTAGTTCTCATAAGTCTCGATTCCAATTCTGGCATTATAGAACTGGCATGTCAAGAAGGATATGTATTACAAGGTTCTTCGGTTCTAAAATGTTTATCCTCTCAAGAATGGAATGACTCTTTTCCTGTCTGTAAACTTGTGCCTTGTGGCAAACCACCATATGTGAAACTAGGAGAACCACTTTATTCACATCTAAATTTTGGAAGCGTTGTTCGATATACTTGTATGGGTGGACTTACTCTAAAGAAGGAGTCTTCTGTTACCTGTCTGGCAAATGGATCATGGAGCCTGCCAATCCCAGAATGCACTGCAGTGGAGTGTCCTCATCCAGAAGAAATTCATAATGGCATTGTCGATATACAAGGGCTGATGTACCTTAATGAAGCTCTATATAGTTGCAAGTCAGGGTATGAACTTGTTGGAAACAGCACCCTTCTTTGTGGAGAAGATGGTGTATGGACAGGAGAAACTCCCACATGCAAGCATATTGAATGTGCCGCACCGGAGGAAATACCCAATGGAAAAGTTGCCTATTTAGAAGTTAAATTTGGTCATTCGGTGACGTATCACTGTGATAGAGGTTTCAGGTTAGAAGGCCAGGAGAAACGAATTTGTTTGGAGACGGGCCAGTGGGATTCAGAAGTCCCAAAATGTAAAGAAATCTACTGTGATGTCCCTCAGCCAATTGAAAATGGCTTTGTGGAAGGAGTTGATCATAGTTTTGGTTCTACAATTATCTATAGTTGCACTCCAGGATTTCAGCTTGCTGGTCACGCTTTACTCACATGTGAAGAGTCTGGATGGTCTAGCTCTCCTCCTGTTTGTCTACCTACAGACTGCGGCCTTCCTCCCCATATTGACTTTGGAGAGTATGTGAAAGTTTTTGATCCAAGTAGGGTTCTTGGAAATGAATTTGATTCTGTAAATCCAAGTCCAGATCCTCACCAGTCCTATGTTGCCATCTCTAAACAGCCTCTTGAGCTGGTTTCTGAACTTGAAGTAACAGAACCATTTGAGATTGATTTTCTGCACGGCACTGCAATTGTGTACAGCTGTAACTCTGGGTATGAACTTACTGGTTCCTCAATGCTAATTTGTCAGGAAGATGGTTTTTGGAATGGAAGTGCTCCAGTCTGTTTACCTGCAGTGTGTGAACCTCCCAAGGCACCAGAACACGGTTTTGTCAATGCAACAAAAAATATTCTGGGTAGCGTTGTAGAATATGGTTGCAAACATGGGTATAAATTGGACGGCCAGGCTGTCCAACAATGTGTTTCAGGTAGACGGTGGAGTGGAAGAGCTCCAACATGTAAACTTGTATCCTGCAATGTCCCTGAGACCCTGGATAATGGTTCTATTGAGGGAGATACTTTTACATATTTAAGTAAAATATTCTATAAATGTGACTCAGGATTTGAGCTCAAAGGACCCAGAATGAGAGCTTGCCAAGCCAATGAACAATGGGATGGGTATATGCCACTTTGCAGTCCAGTTTCTTGTGGCCCTCCATTAGTTCTTGAGAATGGCATGGTAATCGGATCTGAATATACATACAAAACGAAAGTTATATACAGGTGTAATACTGGGTTTGTCCTTGAAGGCGATAAAAATAGTCTTTGTTTAAGTAATGGCAGTTGGAGTTTTACTGCAGCAGTGTGTAGGAAAGTTCAGTGCTTGGAGCCACCATATATAACTTATGGGGAATTCCTTGGATCAGAGCGTGGCTATGGTGCTGAAATTAAATATTCCTGTAAAGATGGTTATACATTACAAGGAAAGTCCATTTTAAAATGCCAAAGTGATGGTTCCTGGGATGACAAGGCTCCACAATGTATACCTATTGTTTGCGACCCTCCTGAGGATATAAGTCATGGCTATGTCAACGGCTCTAGTTTCATCCTTGGTAGCCATGTTTATTATGTTTGCTTTCCTGGATATAAATTAATTGGAAATCCCATTTTACAGTGTACAGCTTTTGGCTCTTGGGAAGGAGAAGTACCTTCATGCAAGCCGTGCGTATGCCAGCCACCAGTGATTGAAAACGGATATGTCACTACCAAAAGTTTTCATTGCGGAGAAAAAGTACAATTTCAATGCAACAAATATTTTAATCTTCATGGGCCAACGGAAGCAATCTGTGAAAGCAGTGGTCTGTGGAATCCAGGCGTCCCATACTGTGGACAGATAAAATGTGAAACACCACCGTCTATTCCTAATACATTGCTTAATGGAAGCAGTCAACTCCATAAGAATGCCGTAACTTACAGATGCTCGCCTGGCTTTGTCATGAGTGGCAGTTCACATGTAATCTGTTCTGAGGATGGTGTTTGGAAGGAACCGTATCCTGTGTGCCAGTTAGCATCCTGCGGCCCTCCACCGCCAGTGCCTAATGCGGAAATCATAGGAACAACTTATACTATTGGAAGCAAAGTTCAGTATAGGTAAGAAACTATTTCTAATATTACGTTAGCAAATAACATTTTATTTGTTTGTATATTTAAATATTTTAGCAGTTTTAATATTCTTTTTAAGAGTTATGACAGGTTTCAAATGTGAAATGCATGCCACTTGGTATATCTCCTCCTAAATAATTATAAATTATCCTAAGTTAGAGATACACCCTTATATTAAAAAATAACTGGACATTTTATAGCAAATTTGACCAGCTAACTATAATAGTCTCAGAAAGGTAAATTGAGAAAGTTACAAAATAAGCATGTCTCCACACTGCATCCATGTGTAATATGTGTTAGAAGAAAATGTTATCTGATAACTGGTTTTGGACATCAAAGTCAAACTTTGTTTTTTATTCATACCGTATATTTTGCTTAGTTTTTAACTGTGTCTTCCATGATTATGAAAATGACATATTATGACATTTGTGGTGCTATGAGAAGTGGAAGGGCAATCGATGACAAAAAGTAAAGCTGAGTGAAGGGGTGGGGTGATAATGCCACCACAAAGTGGCACTGAGGACAAGGAGCAGAGAGGAAAATGTCAGCAGCAGCACATAAAGAATTGTAGTAAGTGACAGGAGGACAACATTAAGACAAAATGTGTTTTTAGATAATGGCAGCAGTAGGTAACTGTCAAAACATATTGACATACGAGGGGGGACCCAAAAATAACCGGAATTTTGTTGTTGTTAGGTTTTACTTGTAGTACGTGGTTGGGCCACTAGGGCGATCTAGTTACACTCCTCACAAGTCAGTCTGCCAAGTGCCATCAGTCTGGAAGGTTGTGCTTGTGTTCAGTGAATTTTTTTGTAAAAGTAGGTTGTGCAACAGTGTGAGAAGGAAACGCCCTGATTTGTGGGAGTCGGGCGATTAGTTCTTTCATCATGACAACGCTCCATCTCACACTGCTCTCAGCATTCGCCAATTTTTGGCAAGAAACGGTATGACAACCCTGAACCACTCACCCTACTCACTGGATTTAGCGCCGTGTGATTTCTTTTTGTTCCCTCGGATGAAAAAAGACTTGAAAGGAAGGTGTTTTGCTGACGTCGAAGAGGTAAAACAAGAAACGACCAGAGCATTAATGGGCATTACTTCAGACGAATTTAAAAAATGTTTCGAACAATGGAACAAACAGTTAGATAAGTGTATTTCCGCCAATATGTTTATAATGTATGCATTTCTAGAATTTACAGATGCTGACAATAAGAAGTTCTCACCAAACTAATTTTGCTCATGTCGGTATGTTTGGTAAAAGCTCTCTCCTACTATGTGTTTTCAGTAGCTTTAAAACACTACTGTGCCCAGTCCCACCCATAGTATCCAGTAATGTGCTTCTGTCTTGTCCAGAACCTTGCTTTTCATTCAATAAAAGCGTACGGTCCAATGCTGAACCCTACCCAGGCAGGGATGAGTCTGATACAAATAAAGACATGCAGGTCAGTTGTTTGGTCATAGTTTGGCCTCACCGAGCAGGATGCTACAAAAACTGAAGTCAAATATAAACACTGGAATCGAATGGGGCTTCTCGTAATTACCCAACATTAAAAAGTTAAAAAGGAGACATGCCACATTGCTATAAAGAACCTGAGTGTTATAGCAGGATTTCAATAATGTGACACTCTTTGAAGGAGATGATAGCTTAATTTCATATGTGCCATAACACTCATTTTTACTTTCTCGTATACAAAGTACTGTATAGGGAAAGTACTGGAATAGTCCAAAAATTGGTTTTCGAGACTTTGATGAATCTCGATGTTTTAGACCTCCCTGAGTCAGAAAATACCATTTTTGGAATTATGTTTTTATGTCTGTCTATATGTAAATATGATAACTTGAGTATGCTTTCACTTAGGTCAACCAAATTTTGCATACGAGTATTAGGTACAAAACATAGATTTCTATAAAGTTTTCAGCTATTTCCACTAATTGGAAGTGGTAGCAGAGTACGATTTATTCAACTTTACTTTTAATAATATTAGTTCAATATACAGTATTATTAATTTGATTAGATTTGATGTTGTTGGTTCTTTAATGTACATAATATAAAAATAGAATCATTGTTTTGCGGTTTACTCCTCAAATATCCATCCCAATATCTGAGTATGAGAGAAAGTCCAGGGGAGACCACTCACATTTTTTTTACACGGAACTTATATCAGGCTGCCATCACCATACATGATTCTTTAGTTTTTTCCGCAGACTTGATTTGTGTATGTGGACAGGAAACGCATTTGCATTTCCACTCATGTTAAATGTGATTACTATCCGTTTCTAACTGACTTTGAAGTGGTTTGTGTGATACATCATGAGTGTGTTTACACCCATTTTTTTAATTTGGTAAACCTGCCATCTGATCATGACTCACATTAATGCAGATGTAAATGGATGTCTGTGAATTCTCACCTATGTCCATATTGTCAGCCTCACTCAAATTTATGCACTGACATAATTTTCACTTAATGTTGATTTTGGTTTTATGGCTGCTACTACAAGTAGCGTTCCTTACGTGCTATATTGTCCAAGAAAAGAAAGACTGATGAAGACAGTTTCAAGAGTAATGTGAGGCAGAATATACGATTGTGATAGGTAGTGAGGATCCTGTGTGTCTTGTTTGTAAGAAAAATGTGTTGCTAGCTGTTTGTCAACCTATTCTGGCTCATGTTGGGCATATAAAGTGTTATTTTTGGCCCTCGATAAGACTGAGTTTGACAGCCCTGCCCTAAGGTATCTCTATGTGGATCGGTGAATCTGACATCTTCATGTTTCATTTGTTCCTGTTGTCATTGGAGGACAGCCAGTCACTTTTCACCAATCAGTTTTACAGCCAGCCTCTGACATAGTAGAAGGACTATATGAACAAAGGCTCAACCAGGGTAACTGTCTCTGACAAGACGATGTTGTTCTAGTCTAACTTAAAAGACTATTCACTACCTTTCATTTGCTCATTTCTTCACCCCCAAGATGGGAGATGTTTCGACTATTAGCTCTCAATTGCTGACAGCACAATTGCATATACTATAGCTTGATTGTTGTTCTGTTTCCAAAAACACAGAACGATACAGAACATGTGAACAAAGCCTAGTGAATGAATACAATGTATTATATGAGTTTATAGGGTCACTATTGTCACATGTAGGCCAGTATTGAATTTTCTACTGGAATGTATTTTAGTTATGGTTAGAAATCCTCCCTCATGGATGCAGTGTTGCAAGTTAGAACCTCACACCCTGTCATTGTCCATCTAGAGTTTGCCATTCTCCCCCATCTACATTAAGCACATTTGTGGCAGATGAAATGGAATGTAAATAAATGTAAAGTATTACGTGTAGGAATGTAAAAATGTTAGATTTGAATACACAATGGGAGGTCTGAAACTTGAAAATATGACGTATGAGAAGGACCTAGGAGTCCAAGTGTACTCATCACTGTATACATCCTGACAGTATACAGAACTTTAATTTTCTACGTGAATATATTTTCATGTTGGTTAGCACTGCTGCCTAATGGATCCTCTGAATCTCGCACCCAGTGATTGTCCATGTAGAGTTTGCTCATTCTCCCTATGTCTGCACTGGCTTTTCTCCTACAATCCTCAAAGATGTGTGTGCCTGGCTAACTGGTGATTCCAGACTGGCCTAATGTGTCGGCTCCTGATGCCCAGTCCAGAGTTGGTTTAGAAGTTGTCATCCATTAACCCCATGACCACAAACTACATTAAGCATGTTTAAAAATGCTATATAGTCCTCTGCGTTCTGTAAAAACGCTATATACAATATTCATGTATTGATACTAGATACCATTTTTAGTTGATTATTCAGCAATTGGCACTAAAAGTAAATCACAGCTCTGTATTCAGCGCAATTCTTACAGCAAATATTTGAAATATTTGTTGTTTCTTGATGAAACTGAGAATCTGGAGATTACAAGGTACCTTGAGGAGCAGTGATTTTCACAAGAGTAATATGATTAAGATGGATCCACAAGAAAACATCAGTTTTCTAAATAAACTTATTCAAACATAAAACTTCATAAAAGGATCTCAAAGCTATTTTTTTAATTAGGGGACCATCAAACTGACCAGCATCTAAATCTATCTGTGGTATAACACAAGCTAAGTCGTTTCCTGTTTTCCTAATTGTTCAGGCTAACAGTCCGTCATAATATACGTCCACTAGCTTTGGTGAACTGGCAGTTAATAATATACAGCATATGACGTTCGTCCTCTTTAAATCTCAAACACAAGGTAAGCAATATTAAAAATAAAGCTGTGATTTGAAAGTATTAAATATTCCCTCTGCTTGCCTTTTGACGCTTTTCACCGCTAGAAATTGCTTATGTTAACTTAATGTCTTCCGTTTAACTGAGATGGCTTTAATTTATTTAGCATTCTGGTATAAATAAAATCATTTTGTATTTGAGAAATATATTACTCATTAAAAATAGATGCAGGATTACGGAACTCCATTCATCTTAAGCTCATTAATGATGAATTGACCGATTAAATGTCTGGGTAAGAAACTGGAGGAGGCAGAGAAAAAATTTAGATATTACCAGCCAGAAATATTTCATTCAATTTTGAAGCACAGCAATTGCCAATTCGACTATTAGAAGCTCCTTTTAGCATGTCAGTTGTTTGATTTTTAAAGTACCTCCTCATGAAAGTTATGCTCTTTACATATTCCAACCATTTGTCCATTTTTTTAACCCGCTCCCTTATTTCAGATCTCGACATCGGGGCACAAGATGGGGCACCAGTCCATCACAGGATGCACTCCTATACACAAAAACACAGAGCCAGTTGAGAGCTGCCAGTTAACCCAGCATCCATGCCTCAGGGGTGTGAGAGGAAAACTGGACTTAGCAGTGGACAGATGTACTCAGAAATGTGGAGAACATGCAAACAGCACACAGACTGCAGTTGGACCAGGATTTAAACCTCTGCTGCCCTCTTTACTTAATAACAAAGTTCATTTCCATTAACTGTTGTTTGTATGGATGGATGTGGTGACTTCCTAATTTTTTTATTCAGTTTATTGTATACTTATGTTTATCAATTGTATAGCAAAGGGTAAATGGCTGATTAATTTTGAATGAAAATCCTTCTACATAATTGAGATGTAATCTTCCCATATTGTATGCTTTGTCAAGGTTTTCTATAGTGATTTTTCTAAAAAATTCAAATTAGAATTAATGTTATCTGTGTCTCTTATATAAATTTATGACATACAGTTGAATTATGTGTTTTTCTGTAGGTGTTTTAAAGGATATGAGATGCAAACAGAAGCAGATGCTAAAATCTGTTTGCAGGATGGAACGTGGTCAACGCATAATATCACATGCAGACAGCAATCATGCCCACTGCCACCAAAGCTGGCCACTGTTATTGTGACAAGAAGTGATTCTCCTTCAAGTGGAGCTGTCACTATTTCTTGCCTTGAAGGATATGAACTTCGCAAAGAGAATGTTTCAGTGTGCCAGGCAAGTGTTTCTTTTACATATGGGTGAGTAAATTCATGTAAAAGTAAATGGGTTCAAAACAAGCCAATTTGACCCAATTCTTCAAATCTGAATTACACTGAAGTGTACATTATGCCTACTGACCTCCATTTTCATATCGTCTTGCACTTATGAATGTATATTTCCAATCACATTAGTGGTGCTGTGGTTAGACTGTTTCTTGACATAAGTTTGTCCCCCAGCCTGTGCCTGTGTCTATGCATGTCATCCCCATAACCATGTGGCTTTACCCCTGACTTAATTCACTGACAAAGGACATGAGTTACATCAGTCTGGGTAATGATTATTAACTCATCAACAGGAATGATTCACTATGTTGTTAATATTCTATTGATGAATCTTTCTGACTTTAGAATACTGTTCCCTTCAACCAGAGGAACAAACTTCTATCAGCATCCTCCATTTGTGGACACAACAAGATGGACCTTCACTTATCAAATATTAAAGCCTTTAAATGTGAACCTGTGGTACAACTGGACATGTCTGACTTCATCTTAGTGCCACCTACAAGCCTGTTATAGATAGCAGCAGGTCTTTTATTATCTAAGCCAGAAGTTCTTATGTGTTTGGAGGAGGTTGTTATTTATAATAATATTTATGTTTTTGACCTTTTTATAAAGATCTATCTATCTATCTATCTATCTATCTATCTATCTATCTATCTATCTATCTATCTATCTATCTATCTATCTATCTATCTATCTATCTATCTATCTATCTATCTATCTATCTATCACCTTTAAATGATTGTGGATATGCGCGAAAGTGTCATGTGGTGTACTGATATTCCATTTGAGGTTGCTCCCTGCCTTGTAAGCAGTGCCCTCCATAACTCTGAGCAAAGTTAAATCATACTGGAGTGAGAAAGGGAAAGAGAAAATGAGAAACAGAATCACCCTGACTTGTAAGCCCTGAACTAGTTATATGTCACAGGGACAAGCAGTCCGAATGAAGTCTTTTAATGGTCCCAGAGGTCACTAGGGCGCAGGTTACCTAGCTAATGGTAGTTCACTTTACCTTCTCATTGTAGTGAGAAGTCAAGTAAAATAACACCTTTTATTGACTAGCTAAAAAGATTACAATATGCAAGCTTTCGAGGCAACTCAGGCCCCTTCTTCATCTTGCCTAAAGAAGGGGCCCGAGTTGCCTTCAATGTTTGCATATTGTAATCTTTTTAGTTAGCCATTAAAAGGTGTCATTTTGCTTGACTTCTCACTACATTCAAAATGGCTAACACGGTACAACACTCTAGTACTACAGACCTTCTCATTGTAAAGAGAGGGAGAGGAAGAATGCTAGAGGAGACAATGCTCTTTAGCCACAACAGTAAAAAGACAGCAAATAAGTGGACCAGTGCTACCCATCTAATACAGTTGGCACATGGGAATATCCTTGGAGACCTCACCCTTTAGGAGCAACTCAGAGGAGAACAAACACCAGGAGCTGTTAGAAGGAGTTAGCCTGGTGTCTCTTGGGCAAATGTGATTCCAGGATGGGCTTTAAAGCCACCTCACCTGCAGAGACTAATTGAGGGCATTCTTGAGAGGAAAGTGAGATAAACTAACAACTGGTGGGCGGTTTGGAGTCAACTAAAGCCTGGTGTGGTACTGTTGAGGACAAGTGGGTAAGTCACCCCACAAAATAGACAGGACTTTAAGAATAGTAGCTGTTAAGTAAGTAAGTAAGTGAACTTTATTGTCATTCATACCATACAACAGTACAAGAACAGATGCATAGCTGAACGAAATTGCGTTTCTCCAGGCTCAATGTGCAGACATAAAAGACATGTACATAAAAGACAAGTGCACGCAAGACAACATACAGACATTACAAACATATCATTTCTTACACAGAAAGTAGGTAAGACAGCACAAGGCAGCACAGTACAAACAATAAAAACAAAAGATATATATAAATGTAAGCCAGTCTGTGGGTGAAATATAATATGAAGGAAAATATTGCACATTGTTTCACAGTGATTGTGATATTGCACTATATGGATACAATATTTATACATAATATATACAATATAGACAATGTAATATTGTACGATATTACAATACAATATAATGTAAACTTATGACCTATTTGTGGTAATAAAGTGCACAGTAAGTAAGAGAGCAAAAGGACAAAGGCTATTTAACAGAGTTTAGTATTCTGATGGCCTGGGGGAAGAAGCTCCTGTTAAATCTGGTCGTTCTGCAGTGCATACTGCGGTAACGTTTTCCAGAAGGCAGAAGTTCAAACAGCTCCATGTGCCGGGTGTGTGGGATCTTTTATGATCTTAATGGATCTGCTCTGGCAACGTGAGTAGTGTAATTCTTGAACAGATGGGTGTGAGGACCCGATGATTTCTCCGCTGTCCTTACCACTCTTCGAAGTATCTTCTATTCAGCGACAGTGCAGCTACCATACCAATTCTTCTGTTATTCTTTTACTTTTGCATATTTTGTGTTTTCAGTCCTTCCCTTTGTGTCTTCCTCCTTGTAGTGTATTTGTATGATAATGACACCTTCTGTAATTCAGTCGGGTCTTTTTGATATGACTTTAGGTACAGACAGCTGCCCTCTGAACCTCCTATTGTCACAACCCATTCATAAAATAAATTAATGCATGAAAATATGTTTCTTGTGTTAAAAGATCATGTTTCCTAATTGTTTACAGCCTAATGGTACATGGGCTCCTGCATTTCAACCTGACTCTTGTACTCCTGTGTCTTGCGGGAGACCCAGCCCACCTCTACATGGCATAGTAATTGGAACACGATACAGCTACAAGGACAAAGTGCAATACTTCTGCCAACCAGGTTATAAATTACAGGTAATATTAATTTTATTTTTACATTTTACTTACAGTAACCACTACTTAAGTTCAGTGTTCAAAATTACCTAAAAGGTTAATCATTAAATAACATCTTACAATTTTTGTAGCCAGCAGCAGCATGTTGAAAAGCACAGCGTAACATAATATAAATATTGATTTTATAAATAACAGATGATGGTTAATGTAACAGTTGACTTTGTTGCCCTCTGTTATTATTGTGTCGATCGATGTTTTAGGATGGAGTATGTTATTGGAATTGTAATAAAAACCTCTGCTGAAGGAAAATGGCAAGAATTAGATTGTAGTTAAAAATGATTAAAGCTTGTCACAGAAAGTGGAATGGTAACACTGCAGCGAAAATGCAGAGCACAACAAGCAAGGAAAATGACTAAAGACTCAATGCCCATAGGGCCCACCTATACAAACAGTTGGCCCTGAATTACACATGGATGGCTGGTTGAGTTACACAGCAGTACTCACAAAGCACACCCTGCTCATCTTATTCTACATACCTTCTAAAACACCTTTTCCACACTCTGTCTCCTCTTCCTGACACTAATTGAGCCTGTGCCCTTGACTCCCCACACGTCTCCAAGTTTAAGAGCCGTATGGTTAGCATGGGCTTTTAAACTTTGGCCAACTACTTCTTCCAGGTTCCAGATGCTATGCAGATGCCCAGACCAGAATACATAAGAACAAGGATAGGTTGTCCATCAAAATAACTTAGATGAGCCAAAACATGCTGTCCTCTAGGGACTTGGAGGACTCCTATTATTTTAATGTGAGTTCTTATCTGCTTTTTACTAAATGGCTCAGGCTTTGTAAATCGTTCATCTGGTTGTTCCTTCAGGTAGCAATGCACAAAGATTAGCTTGTACATCTGGCCGTCTGAACTCTTTCAACTCTTTCCAGGCTGTGTCTTTTCATTGAGAAAGTTTATGTTATTCATATATTTTTATTAACAATTTAATCCCTCTTATAATTTATGTTCCTAAGTAATTGAGTGATATACATTATGCAGGCAGAGTCACTAACACACACTGGGATCTGTATTTGAAAAGCCTGGCACACTTTCATTTTTATTGAAGATCTGACTGACTGGTAGCCTAAAGGTAGCATCTTTGTTGATATTGAAATGGAGATCATATTTACTAACCGTTTATATTGTCCTATAATGAAAGAATATTAACTGCCTGTTAATTTTGTTCCGTTATGTTGAATAGGCTCATTGTATGATGACATTCTTTGCATGTGTTTTTAAAATCACCATGTTTCCTTTAAAACTGGTCTTCAAGATTGTGTCAACTAAATAATCTGGTGAAATAAATCAGGTGAATAGATTGGAGAAGTAGGCCAGAAAACTATCAATACTCAGAATATGCACAATGATTTTTTGAACAAATGAGAGAACTTTACAGTGATCATAGACACCAGAATCCAGTCTTTCAGCCAGTTCTTTATATATATATTCATTAGAACATTAGAACACTCTAGACGAGAACAGGCCATTCAGCCCAACAAAGCTCGCCAATCCTATCCACTTATTTCTTCCAAAAAACATCAAGTCAAGTTTTGAAAGTCCCTAAAGTCTTACTGTCTACCACACTACTTGGTAGCTTATTCCAAGTGTCTATCGTTCTTTGTGTAAAGAAAAACTTACTAATGTTTGTGCGAAATTTACCTTTAACAAGTTTCCAACTGTGTCCCCGTGTTTTGACGAACTCATTTTAAAATAACAGTCTCGATCCACTGGACTAATTCCCTTCATAATTTTAAAGACTTCAATCATGTCACCTCTTAATCTGCTTTTGCTTAAACTGTATAGGCTCAGCTCTTTTAATCTTTCCTCATAATTCAACCCCTGTAGCCCTGGAATCAGCCTAGTTGCTCTTCTCTGGACCATTTCTAGCGCTGCTATGTCCTTTTTGTAGCCTGGAGACCAAAACTTCACACAGTACTCAAGATGAGGCCTCACCAGTGCATTATAAAGGTTGAGCATAACCACCTTGGACTTGGACTCCACACACCGTGCTATATATCCTAACATTCTGTTAGCCTTCTTAATGGCTTCGGAACACTGTCGGGAAGTTGATAGCTTAGAGTCCACTATGACTCCTAAATCCTTCTCATGAGGTGTACTCTCAATTTTCCGACCGCCCATTGTGTATTCAAACCTAACATTTTTACTTCCTATGTGTAATACTTTACATTTACTGACATTAAATTTCATCTGCCACAAATCTGCCCAAGGCTGTATGCTATCCAAGTCCTTCTGTAATGATGTAATGGATTCCAAATTATCTGCTAATCCACCTATCTTGGTATCATCTGCAGACTTAACCAGCTTGTTACTTATATCCCTATCTAAATCATTTATATCTTGGGATAGCTTTCCATAGGAAGGACCTGCTGATCAGGCCATTTACGAGGGCAATCCCAAAAGTAAGGTCTCCTATTTTTTTAGAAATACAAACAACCATTTATTTTCTATAATGTTTACATCATTTTAAAGGTTAAAGACTTATTTGTTTTTCTGCATAATCGCCATTTCGGTCGATGCATTTTTGTAGACGCTGTGGTAGTTTTAGACTGCCCTTGTCATACCAGCTCGCCGCCATGTCCTTCAGGAAGCGTTGAACCTCATCTTTCACTTCTTCGTCGGAGCAGAATCGCCTTCCGGACAAATGTTCTTTCAACTTAGGAAACAGGTGGTAGTCACTGGGTGCCAAGTGCAGACTATAGGGTGGGTGGGTGATGAAGTTACAACCGCCAATCTTTACGCATGTTTTCCTCAACCTTCGCGACTGTCTCGTCGGAAATTGACGGTATCCTGCTCAAACTTCGCACTTGGCGGTAGCGTTCAACGGGAGCTCCATTTTCAAGGGCTGCCAAGCCAAGATTGAGCATCCCAGCGAAGCCGCACATGCTTGTTTGGGAGTGGAGGAAGCACCAACCACAAGTGGTGTGACAACAGCCATACGAACAGTTTCTGTACGTCCCCACCGCTTTGGAGACCTTACTTTTGGGATTGCCTTTGTATTTAATGAGTCTGGGTATAGCACAAATGGAGTTCATTGGTATAAATGTGAAAGGCAGGAGTCATGGAAGAAACAAAACCTGAGTGGGACACATTTGGGTGGCTCATACAATAAGTGTGACATCAGTTTTTTTTTTGTGACTGGACAGCAGACACTGTAAGCAGAGTGAAAGGAATGCCAAGAAATTCTGTAGATGTTCATTTAAGAAGTGAGCCAACAGGGAGTCTGAAATTAGGTATTGGTCTAAAACCAAGAAATCAGTTAGCCAAAAGACAAGACAATCTGAGCCATAAATCAGAGTCAAAAAGGGAAAGCAACAGACCTAACGTTAATTTTTCTTTGAAGTGTCTTTAGGCTTCCTCTAACAAAAGAAGCAAAACTTCACTGATGAGAGTTCTTGGATCCTGTATGCATGTATTGCCCAGCTACCATCTTAAATAGGGATAACGTGATGACATCAATCATGGCAGAAATGTTCAAATGTGATTGGCAATGTCCATGGAAGACTCTCGTTTTAAATGGCTCTCATCGCCATAATGATGAGAACACCATTTTGAATGCTGCAGAAATGGACTAAAACAAAATCACAGCACCTCTTTAATGGGAAGGGCATCTGAGTTAAAGCAGGAGGTTGAAAAATACCCTCTATATACGGTTTGTCTTACTTACATTAATTAACCCATTTAAAACTTTGAAATTACAAAAAAATACAAACAAATTCAATATTTAAATAACAGAAAACATACTTTTTAAGGTTATATGTCTGCTTATTTTAATTGTGGTAAAATAAACATTTTCTTATTTTCTTTAACAAGTTAGAAAATGTGTGCATGGATAACATTCCAATACAGTGAGGGACTTAGTTAACTGATTTGAAAGCTGCAGAATTTTCTGATATTTATTTGATTCATTACAGAGACAGGTATCACATGTTTATTTTTTAAGTATTTTGTCACTGTGTGACGTGTGATGGAGATTTGCTTGTTTACGGTTTGTGCATGCAGGCATAAGTGCCGGAAAGGTGAGAACTGCCATTTTAATCACTTGTACCAACTTTTATTCCTAATGTATTCCTTTGAATTTTCATGAAACACTTTTGAGCATGGAGAAGGCTCTATATAGATAAAATGTTTTGTTATTGCTTTTATTATAATTATTAGTGAAGATCTATTCTTTGTCGACTGCAGTAGCTATTGGACTTATAAAAGAGGAATATACTGAACACAAAATATCTCAGTAAACTAACTTGTAATTGAAATTGTACAGACTGTTTCTATGTTTGTTTTAAGGATAGGCGAGATGAAAGAGAGAGTTGCTTAGAATGGATTATAATATTTGTTAATGCATCTATCCATTTTTTAAACCTGCTTAGTCCTTATACAGTGAGGCAGCAGCACTAAGACTCCACTACCAGGCCACATATTAGTAGATTATTAACACATTACAGGTGGCCTTAAAAAAATTGACATAAAAATATCCATTATTTGAGACTTATTTTAGAAACATAGTACATCTGTTAGGGGGCAGGCAGGACCCCCTGGTCACACCATGATCACCACCTATGGTAGAAATCTCATTTAGAGCTATAGAAAGTGCTAGATGACAGTTATTGTCTCCAAAGGCTGAAACATTATAACATCATATAATAGGTTAATAATACTAAATAATAGGTTAGTAATACCAAGGTTAGGGGTCGCAGTATTTTTTGTCCATGCCATTTTAATTTTTTAAGTATTTAAAAAAATATGTTTGATAATATATAAAAAGCAAAGTTTATTTTCCATTAAATATGATATAAAGAACTGAGCATACCTGATGCATTTGTGAGTTTCAGCTTAGTTCAGAGAAAACTGTGTGTTTTTATTTATTTATTTATTTGTCTTTTTTTTCTTCTTCTACAGTGAAAAGGTACGAATAGTTTTGGCCATATTTATATGCCCTGAGGAGTTTTGTTTGTCACCCACAAGCTTAAAGATCAAGTTGTCCGTATTCCAGAAATGATCCATTTAAAATGCTAATGCATTCTTTTGTTTTGTTTCTCATTGTGCATGTTTTAGGAAAATCATGCACAACTAACTTATGCAAAACTCTGAAAATAGAAAACTAAATATTATAGCATATAGTCATCAAAGCCTTATACTGATAATGTTTTGTAATTTGCTCTTATCTAATTTTTCATATAGGGAAATGCTGAAAGAATCTGTCAAGCAAACAAGTCCTGGAGTGGAATGGACCCTGTATGTTCAAGTAAGTGCTGACAGGTTTTGAAAACTATCTGACTATCAATTTTCCTCTGTAATTTGAGAGCTTGTATTCCAGCAATCTGGAAAGAAATTCAAAAATGGCAACATGAGGGACATGTCTAGTGCTTTAGTAATCGGGTGCTTGAGCTCTGCAGTACGAGATGTGTAAACACTCAGTATTTTAAGAAGGTTACTATCATAAGTTGTCTTACTCCAAACTCTTAATCAATGGAAACAATTGGTGATTATGTATTGTATATTAAGAAATTAAACACTAGGGTGGCACAGTGGTAGCACTGCTGCCTCGCAGTTGGGGGACCTAGGTTCGCTTCCCGGGTCCTCCCTGCGTGGAGTTTGCATGTTCTCCCTGTGTCTGTGTGGGTTTCCTCCGGGTGCTCCGGTTCCCTCCCACAGTCCAAAGACATGCAGGTTAGGTGCATTGGCGATCCAAAATTGTCCCGAGTAAAATGAAAAAAAAAACACTAAAGGACAAATTATGATTACTAAAGAAAAAATGGCGGCACATGCAGTATCTGTTGCAAAACTAAATTGAGGAGGATAAATTCAGCATTAACATGTATAGATTCATTTGGGTAGTATGTGCATCCTTTAGCCTCCTTTTAAAAAACAAAACTAACTGAATTAAATATTCTCAAGGATTGGAGTTTTTCCTTCACAGTGGTGCCCCACTGATTCCCTCAGCAGTATATTCTATGTATTCAGGAACGTCACATCAGCAGTTTTAACTCATCTCCCCTCAAAACACCATGTAAACACCCTTTAAGAAAGTACTTCAGACCATGTTGTAGAGTAACCCTAATCCGAAATGTTCCAAAATCTGAAACGTTTTGAGTGCTGACATGATACCACATGTGGAAAATTCCAACACTGACCTCACTTACCCATGTGGGCTTCCCTTTATGTTTTCTTTACTGAGGAATGATTGTGAAAAACACATGAGCTGGTTTACAATTACATTTTGAATTTTAAGCAGTGCACTAACACCTGAACGATGAATGGTGGGGTGGGTTTTGGGGGTTAAAGGTTCCCTGGTGGAGTTCCAGGAGCTGCAAGTGCATTACCAAGGGGTGAAAGGTATGAGATCAGCTGTATGGCACTTCCATAGTGCAGTGTAGAGGGAGCATAGGCTCTGATGCTCTGTTGGTGCCACTTTTGTTGTCAACCATCATTACCACCAGACCTACGTGCATTTCTCGCTGTTCTTTTGCCTATTCTTTGTGTACAGTAACTGTTTAAGCAAAATGCAGTATTGTAGGGGGAGACTGAAAGCCTGCCATTGTTTGTTGTTGCTATTGTGTAACAGCTGATAAAGGTTTTCTGTTGATTCTACTGTGTACAAATTTGTTTCATGGACAAAATTATTACCTTCATGCTGTGTGCATAAAATGTGTATGAAACATAAATTAATTAGATTTGGATCTTAAGACCAAGATATCTCATTATGTACTGTATATGCAAACATTCCAAAATCTGAAATATTTCAGATTAGAGATACTCAATCTGTATTAAAGCCCCATAGTAAAAGTATTCACACCTTGACCACAAAGTTCATCCATCTATCCATGCATTCCATTTTATGACATACTGTAACAACTCAAGGTTCGGCACAGGAAGGCCTGACGTACAGACACTGGCAACTCTTAAATGGTACTTGAAAGGACTGTTTATTGTCTCTCTAAGAAAGGGCTCTGATCAACTCCTGCTTTCAGCCTTGGGAGACGCAGCTCTTCCTTTTCAAGGAGCATCATGAGCCTTCATGCCATAGCTGATGTCTTCTTTCCTTTGCTGAGTCCAACCTACAGTGCTGTTCATCACACCCCCTTTTAAGCTCCTTCAGTGGGCACTGCTCTGCCACCCCAAAGCACAGAGTCTCACCTACCCCTCAGGAGTCTCACCTGCCTGCTTATCCAGTTTAGAAAATGAATGGGGGGGGCGACAAAGATCAGTAGAAAGGGAGTTAAAAGAAAAAGTCTGACCCTCAATGTCAAGGCATTAACTTAACGGAGAAATGTTTGCATTGAAAACCAGTCAGGTCGAGGGATACAAGTGTTTTCAAGAAGTACATGTCATTGTATTCAAATTGTCACCACAAATAGGCACTCAAATAATGGAAGGATAGTGGAAGAGAGTAATTATAAAACCAGAACTAGTCCTGTACACTATGTGGCAGTTGGTAGACCCTTTATGGTATATGCTGCCTTCTGCTACCCATTGCACTGAATAGGAGTTCTGGGGGTTACCTGGCAATTTAAAGGAGTTTCAGGGGCTGCTAGATGGAGTATTAGGACCTCCGCAACAGGCACTCAACAACCACCCAACAGGCAGGGTTGGTTGTCTGCTGCCGGTTTGCAGGCTCACCGCATAAAGTGTTTGTCGCCAAACGATTGATGCTAGGAACATTTAAGACTGGCCACTGATCTGGCCTTGCTCACTTTCTGTCTTCTCTCTTGTGTAGCAAAGCTATCTGTTCTTTTAATCTGAACAAGTGAGCTAATACAGGATGACCACCAGCGTCACTGTTTGCTGTATGAGTACTGAAGTGACAGCTCTTGTTTGAGTAAATGCTTTGTGATTGTTCCTGTCTTTACAACATTAAAGCTGATTTTCTCAGAAGCCTGGACTCACCTCCTTTTGTTTTGTGCAAGTCTGTGACACACATCACAATGTGTTCCATCATCAAGTTATTTTCCTGGCAGTGCTGGCCGTAGTTCATGGCTAGGGCTTAAAAGCCCCTTCAAAGCTATCAGGCTTGCACACTTAAACAGGAGTGTTTGATGTGCTGTACAAACTGAAGGCAGTTTTTACTGGAAGAGACTGAACGGTGAGCAGGAAGACTTTATCACTGTACGTGTGAAACTGCTGTAGACAGCCAGCCAGAGAGAGGCAGGGCACAAAAGCTTGTTGAGTTAAACCTAGTAGGGCTGTAGGATTTATTTTCTCTTAGTTTATACGATACTCTGCTATTACACCTTGTGATGTTAGTCCTTATGTAATTGCCATTTTTGTGTTTATGATTTTCTATCAGTTTGTATTTTTACCTCTAATGATAATCACTCTGAGGTCAGGGATGGCTCTTGAGCGCCCCCTTTGGCCATATCATTTATAAGGTTTACCTGCCTCAGGAGTATTTCTCTTTATTTTGGTCTGATTTGGGTGCAAACATAAGCCATGCCAATGTTTGCTCCATCCATGTCACACACACACATGTACACACACACTCTCTATCCATTTTCTAAGCTGTAGCATGTCCTGTAGTACTCTCTCTGTCTTCATTAACGACATGTTCTCTCTGGGTTAGATTCCTGGCTGTGTCACTGTTCGTTTTTCATGTCCATGTGGGCTGCCTCCCCATAGACTGGCTGCCTATTTCTGTGCATCCCAAAGACTTGTGTGTAAATTTAAGTTGTGTGCCCTTCAGTATGTCACAGTCCCATTTAGGGATGGTCCCACTGCAGTCCCTGTGCTGCTAGGATCTGATTCACCTGCTCCAGCTGGTCCTTTAAAAATGGATTGATAATATGACTGTAGGTATGAGACTATTCTTTTGATGATATTTTAAGGAATATGACTAAATGAACTAACACAAACCAGAAACTAACAAAACAAATACAGCACAGTGTTCTGTGCTTTAGGCACATAGTAGCAGTAAAACCTATCGTGGGGTACTTGAATTTAAACTAATAATAAATTTACTAATCTTAGATTTTTGCACAAGATTTCATGAACTAGGAGCATAACTGCACATCAGTAAACTGATTTGTGCTTTCTGTTTATTAAAATGAGTTGTTTGTCATGGCCCAGAGAGTGGCAACATTTTCCATGTTATTGCTACTACAACTTATTAATACTTTTAATTTAAACAAGCCTCACGTGAGATCCCACACAAAGTGTTAAAAGCGAATGGTGCAGGCCAAGGAGGTTAACTTTTTACCTTGATCTTGGTGTGCCAATCCTAAATCTAAGAATGAGTTTATTACCTAAAAGAAAGATACTGTGCCATTACATTACAGTTTTGAGTGACACCTTTTATTGGCTAACTAAAAAGATTACAATGTGCAAGCTTTCAAGGAAACTCGGGCCCCTTCTAAGGCCTCTAAGCTTGCATATTGTAATCTTTTTAGTTAGCCAATAAAAGGTGTCATTTTGCTTGACTTCTCACTTCATTCATAATGGCTAACATGGTACAACATCCTAGTATTACTGTTTTGAGTAAAACCACACATAACCTTTTTATAAGTAATATGTTGTCTATTGCTCTTATTTATCTACATTTATTTATTTTGTTGTGGTGATAGATCCCTGCTGCTAGCACAATGGACTCTCAGGAGTGTATTTATAATTGACATGCTTAAATGTGTTTCTCTCACAGCAGGACCTAATATGCATCTCAAAACATCTCTCCACTAAATTGCCCCATGACAACACAACCATGGCAACGGTCGTATAGTATGTAACTCTAATTAAGTGCCATGTAAAATTTTCCTGTTTTTTCAATCCCTTCCAGCTTTCAGACATGAAGCACATAACAAGACTCATTCAATTCAGTTTATTCTTTTATATACATTTTCATGTGCTGTAGGCTGAAAACACTTACACTAGTCTATAGTAAACAGTAAAGTACATGATATTCATTCTTTTAAATACATATCAGACAAGATGGGGGACACATTGCCATAGATGGTAAAGAACATGATCAGCTGTGGGATGAGAAACTCCAAGACGTAGCATTGGAGCAGAAAAACTGCAGAAAAGTGAAGCTATATTCAGTACCATGCAGCCATCTTTGTTAAGGGGTAAGCTCAGAGATATGAAGGTAGATGAGCCTGTGGTGTCCTAGATAGTGGACCACCTGTCAGGCGAACTGCAGTTTGTGAGATTCAAGGGCTGTGGTTCTGATGCGGATGTGAGCAACACTGGAGCACCACAAGGAAGGGTCCTGTCTCCTTTTCTCTTCACTCTGTAAACCTCCAACTATAAATGTAACACCAGGTCATGCCACTTCCAGAAATTCTCAGATGTTTCTGCACTTATGGGGTGTATTGATAAGGGGGACGAGACCGAGGAGAGGAGTCAGGTGGAGAACTTTGTTTATTGGCACAGAAAAAAAATGTCTGCCGCTTAACATCAACAAAACCAAGGAAGTGGTTATAGACTTTCACCGTACCAAAGAGCCTCTATGTTCAGTCTCTGTTCAAGGAGTGAATGTAGAGATGATGCACTCCTAAAAGTACTTGGGGGTCCACATTAATGACAGGTTGGACTGGTCTTGTAACACAGAGAAACTATATAAAAAGGACAGAGTAGACTGTTTTTCCTTATGAGACTGAATTTCTTTAACGTGGGCAATAAAATTCTATTTATTCACATTTTCAACAACTCTGTTACGGCCAGTGTGATATTCTATGTTTTGTTGTGCTGGGCAGGTAACATCAGTTCAAGAGAAGCGTACCGAATCAACAAGCTAATTTAAAGGACAGGCTCAGTTAGAGGATGCATTCTGGACCCCTGGAGGTCATAGCGAAGAAGAGAATTAAAACAAAACTCAGTGCCATTATGAACAATGCTGCACATCCTCTCTGGGACACACTAACACTGAGGACTTATAGCCAATGAATTAATCAGCAGAAGTGTGTCCAGAAGAAGAAGATAGAACTTTATTTAAATAAATAAATACATAAATAAGTAGATAAGCAAGAAAATAAATAAATATACACACACACTTTGGTCTGAACGCATACTGGAATGAGTATAAAGCAAGAAAATTTTAAAAGAAAGACAAGTTCTGACTTGGCAGTCCTAGTCACAGTGAGGCCTTATGCAGACGTATTGCTGTTATGGTATAAAGGAGTAACAGTAGTATTTCTTGACACACTACATCTATCTATCTATCTATCTATCTATCTATCTATCTATCTATCTATCTATCTATCTATCTATCTATCTATCTATCTATCTATCTATCTATCTATCTATCTATCTATCTATCTATCTATCTATCTAAACATATGTCAACTCTAAACTGCCCACCTTTGAATGATTTTAGATATGCGTGAAAGTGTCATGTGGCGTACTGACATTCCATTTGAGGTTGCTCACCAATTCTAGGGTCTGATTAATCAGTTGATCACTTCACAACATTTAACTTCATGCTTTTAATGAGAAAGGAAAGCTAGACCCCAACCATGCTGGAAGCCTTTATGTAATAGCCTAAGCTTAAACTTTCTCCCCTTAATAGAAAGGGGCTCTTGATGCAATCTAAATATGTCTGTAAGGCAAGCCAAAGCTAGGTAAGAGTAGGGTGACTCAAAACAGTATACTGTACGTGACTGCTACTCTTTCATTTACTAAACAGGTGGCCTCTGGTGTAAGCCTAACTTTTTAAATGAAAAATGGGGTATAAAATTATAGGGGCACCTGGAGCATCTGGGGTGGGGAATTCTAGGAAGATGCCTCCAGAGTTCCCAACATATAGAAGTTCCTGAAAGTAGTTCCTGGTCTGTATGGTCAGCTTCTAGTCAGGTGGAAAGTGGACGAAGGTCCCACTTATAGGAGTAAGAGAGACCTGACTAGGGGAGAGGAAGCAGAAGGAGTTGTTGAAAGGAGACAAGAGAGATGGGTAGAAACACCAGGCCCCCAACAACATTGTCAGTAATCGAGCCTTAGTTTAGATATGTCTAAAGAGGCTTATTTTCAATATTCTTTATGTCTTTGCCTCCTAAACCCTTTTGCCTCCCTGTACCTTTGGTTACTTTCTACTTTTGTAATAAATTTCTTTTCATTTTCAGCCTTGTTGGCTTTTTTTGGAGTTCAGCATCCATTCAAGCAAATCCTCTACTGACTACAATAATCAATACGTAGACTGGGCAAGTAAGACACTGCAGATTTTATTTAATTAGCACAGTAAAGTCCTGTTCATGAATTTACTAAACAAACATAAAACTCACAACCATTAAAGACGGACAGAGAGAGAGAGAGAAACAAGGGAGTGTCAAGTGTTATTTTTTACACTGTGGGTAACTCAGGAATGGTAGAACGGAAGACTGAGGATTCTTTTAACCATCTCTACCCTTACCAGAAGTTCAAAAACCTTTCAGACCACAATTACCTGCTGCATGCATCTTTTCAGGCTGTGGTGTCTAGTGGCTAAGACATTAACCTGTGAACAGCTAGGCTGCCAGTTCAGTCCCCGTCACTGAGCAACTGGGTGACCCTGAGCAAGCAATTGGACTGTTAGCTCTGTACTGAGAGGTACACTGAAGTATAATTAATTATAGCCATCTAAACTGAAGTTTGTTTTTGTTTTTTAAAATAAGCGTATTTGTGAATGAAAGCAGGAAAATGAGAAACATGCTATCTTTATATGTTTTTAAATACTGATTCCTTTCAAAATGACTTCAATAGTGGGTTCGCCTGTAGGCAGATGAAGTATGGGGTGAGTCTTCCAGCCCTGCCTACCTTGGTTATGCTTAGACCTGTTAAAAATGGTTCCAGAGCAGTCCCAGTAAACAGACAAAACAGTGGTGTATTGCATTTCCACAGCTACAGGGGGTAACTTGTATTATCAAAGTATCTAATATTTCCTTTAAAATTTTCTAATCTCTGAAATGGTGTGAATGTGTTTATCATTTTACTGCTTATTTACTTCCTGTGGACAGTAGGGGGCACTCCAGCACCCCAAATACTCAACACAAGCAGGATCAGGACACAAGTGCAAAGCACAAAGAGTCTTATTTGTGGCAAACTCTTCCTTATAAGTGTTTCCAACCACAATCACAGCCACAAGTACAATAAAGCACAATAAATCACTCTTTGTCTTCTCTCTCAGTCACTCACTGCCTCTTCCACTCCTCCTCGCAAGCTTCATCCACCTCCACCTGACACTGGCTCATCATTGTCAGATAGGCAGCTCCTTTTATTTAATCCCCAAGGAGTGCTTCCGGTGATATGATGCTGCAGCTCTGATGCACTTCTGGGTGAGCTTGGAGCCCCACAGAAGAGGGACTCGCAAATCCCACAGCTCCCCCTTACAGCCCTCAGGGGATCCAGAAAGACTGCTCCCCGGGACTACAATACCTGGCATGCCTTGTGGGCAAAAGATAAAGTAAGCAGAACCCAAAAACAAGTATCTATATGTATTTTAAATGCATATAAAAGAAAATAGAAAAAAATATCAAAGTATATATTGTAAGTCCACTCTATATTTTTAATAAAGTAAAGGCAATTATTATAGAATGAAGTATTGTGCATAAAACAAAGACTTTTACAAGAAGTAAACACAATGCAATCAACATATGGAAAAATAGTTTGTTCCCACAAACTAGTTATAAACCTAAATTTAATACCCCACATGCAATACAACAAAATGTGCAAACACAACAAAAAAAATGATGTTCTACACATGCCAATGGACCATACAAAAATACCAAGTGAATATATTGTAAACACTGTACACAAACAAACAAAAAATACAATACAAATATATAAAAAAAACAGTATAATCATACAGCAAACAATAGAAACAATAATAGAAAAAATCATAAACAGTGTGAGCCAAGGCCTTGGCTTCATGATATATTCTTTTTGATAATTATTGTAAACAGCTAGGGCTGATAGTTCTTCTTCCAGTTTATTATTTATACTTCATTCTATAATAATTGTTTTACTTTATTTAAAATTTAGAGTGGAATTATATAGTTTTAAATGTATAAGAAACAAAAGAGAAAAAATTGTCAAATACATATAGATACTTGTTTCAGGTTCTGCTTACTTTATCTTTTGGTAATTTTCCCAGTAATCAAGTTGTTTATATCTTTCGTTTTTTTGCGGTAGTGGTTGTTCCATGTCAAGTGGGCACCCATGCAGAGATCTGAACCTGGGCTTTCTGCCATCTAGTGCTCTGGTGAAGATAATGCCTCACGTTCTCTCCCATGGTCGTTCCATTCCAAGAGCATCCAAGCTGGGTAAGGACCCTGGCCATCACTCACATTCCTTAATATAACCCAGTTGTCAAGAACAGTTAAACCAGTTGCAACTTTATTTATCCAGGACTCCATCCTTCTTTTTGTGCCAGGTAGCCAAACAGACTGCTATCCTATGATAATTATAATAGGCACCTAAGGCTGGCATCACACTACGTGACTTTGAGTTGGAGAGCATGTCAGACAGGTCCTGGGATGTGAACCCTTGGTTTCCTTACTGCATGACATGTGAGGAAGATTATATGTCCAATAGACAACCATACTGAACCCTGTGTTTGAATGTTCAGAACACCCATTTTCCTTTGTTTATGGAGGCCACCATTGCTCTTCTTTTTCTTTTAGATTTGTTTGGACTTTTCTTTGTCTGTGAGAATTGTATGTACAGTAATCCCTCCTCCATCGCGGGGGTTGCATTCCAGAGCCACCCGCGAAATAAGAAAATCCGCGAAGTAGAAACCATATGTTTATATGGTTATTTTTATATTGTCATGCTTGGGTCACAGATTTGCGCAGAAACACAGGAGGTTGTAGAGAGACATGAACTTTATTCAAACACTGCAAACAAACATTTGTCTCTTTTTCAAAAGTTTAAACTGTGCTCCATGACAAGACAGAGATGACAGTTCCGTCTCACAATTAAAAGAATGCAAACATATCTTCCTCTTCAAAGGAGTGCTTGTCAGGAGCAGTGACTGTCACAGAGATAGAGAGAAAAGCAAACAGATCAATAGGGCTGTTTTTCTTTTAAGTATGTGAAGCACCGCGGCACAAAGCTGTTGAAGGCGGCAGCTCACACCCTCTCCGTCAGGAGCAGACAAAGTGAGACAGAGTTTGTTTTTCAATCAAAAATCAATACGTGCCCTTCGAGCTTTTAAGTATGCGAAGCTCCGTGCAGCATGTCGTTTCAGGAAGCAGCTGCACAAAAGATCACAACGTGAAGATAATCTTTCAGCATTTTTAGACGAGCGTCCGTATCGTCTAGGTGTGCGAACAGCCCCCCTGCTCAATCCCCCTATGTCAGGATCAGAGAAAGTCAGCGCAAAAGAAAGAGAAAAGTAAGCTGGGTAGTTTCTCAGCCATCTGCCAATAGCGTCCCTTGTATGAAATCAACTGGGCAAACCAACTGAGGAAGCATGTACCAGAAATTAAAAAACCCATTGTCCGCAGAAACCCGCGAAGCAGCGAAAAATCCGCGATATATATTTAAATATGCTTACATATAAAATCCGCGATGGAGTGAAGCCACGAAAGGCGAAGTGCGATATAGCGAGGGATTACTGTATTGTACTTCCAGGTAAGTGCCCATTGATATTTCACCTCTGATACACACAGGAGCCTGCCAGGTGACTTGCTACCAAACCACACCTGTTTGATTGAATTCTAGAAAGTCGTTGAGTGCTGTAAATGAGCCTCTGGGGATGTCAAGCCACATAACCGGTGGTCACAGAAGCGTGCTACCAGTGCTTGAAGTGGGCTTTACTCACTGGTATGCAGTACTGGTACTTCTCCTACTTTCTATCTAGGGTACTGGCACGTTTTGAGCTGGTGAGCTACATCTGTGGCACAGGGGACCTACCAAGAGTACCTGCACCTTTTCTTAACATACCAGTGTATCACAGCACTCAAAGTTTCACGGGGACCCCAGCAACTATCCTATAACACCGCTTCTCAATCAGTGAGCCATAAACAGAGTACCGCCAGCTAATAAGATTCTATAAATGCAGTGTATGACAGAAAATGCTGAAGATGTCATGTAGTGTGACAGGGGCTGAAGGACCAAGCTGCCAAACAGTTAATCTTTTCTATTAAAACAAGAGCTTATGCAACAAAAAAAACTTAATACTATTATCAGCTTCTAATTAACTTTAACAAAGCAGAATGTTGTCTTTGAAGAGAGATAAAATGAATGGTATATATTTTCTTTCTTCTTGACACACAGGCCTAACATGTGAAATTCCAAGTTTATTGGATAAAGGCTATGCTGTGTATGACAACCTGACGGTTGGCAGCAGAGTGCATTATTTCTGTCATGAGGGTCATGACCTTGAAGGAGACCCAACTGCAGTGTGCACTGGAAACGGGACCTGGAGTGTACCTCAGCCAGCTTGCAAAGGTACGTGTTTTTGTTAAATGAAACTTTCCCTTTTAATTCATGTATAGCACTCATTACTGAGCGGAGGCCTGGAGTGCTCTAGGAAGTTCACACTTAACACTAGAATTACCAGAGCCTACGAAAAAACTTGTAAATCCGGCCCACCTTAAATCTCTTTGCACCTTTCCATCAGCATCTTTTGCCCTGTAAATGTGCCGATAAAGACAAGCAGCCTGCTATTCCATCCCCCAACCGCCACAGAACGCGCACAAAGTTCTCCCAGCTCATGCCTTGATTATCTGGGAGTGAAGTGCTGAAGTTTTATAGTGGAAATAATAGATTGTTATTTGGTACACATGCATTTCATGTTTGTTCCGTTTGTATAATAATCTGTGTAAACACATTGTTAAAACAGAAACATTTTTCATATTTTAGTAATAAATGACAAAATGTAGGTATAAACTATATAATGTGTAAAGCCTGAAGTCCAAAGACCAAATAAACACTTTCACAAAAGGTTCAAGACCGATACAATAGCTTCCGTGGTGTAGCGGTAAGATTTGCTGACTTGTAATCATGAGTTCCCGGTTTGATTCCGACTGACTCCTATATTTGCAGTTTTCAGTACTGAGCTGCTCTTATTGTTAACATTATACAGTAAACACATAGATTTGGTTTGTGTCTGTAACAGACCATGTACATTTATTAGACTTGTAAAAGTTACCGGTTTTTTTTTTCACTTTTATTTTCTCAGTCACGATACATACTTGGGGGATCTGACGCTGTTAGTTTTTATTTGAAACTGGGAATAACTGTAGATGTGAGTGGTGTTTTGAGGCAATGGAACTGGACATTTTCTGATCTGGAGGCATAAAAGCTGACACACAAACGCTGGTGAATCTGCATTCTTCATACCTCACCATCACTTTTTTTTATTCGGTTTTATTGAGTGTTCCTGCTCACGCTGAATTAGTATGCACCTTATGGTCGATGATGTCAAAGCTGCACTGACAAAAAAAAAACAGAGACATAGGTATATATAATATTTGGAATTATTCATTTTATGACCTGTACAGTAGATTTCGGAAAACATTGTCGCACGGATGCAACATTTTTCATATTATTTATATACATTCGCATAACAATTACCTTCGTAATTGTGGATGTAGTTTTAAACATATAGTTTGAATCCCTTCTCCTTTTTAGCTCCTGCTGTTTGGCACAATGTTTGAGTAATGTGATTTATTTTGTTTACCGTAAGTCTGGGCACATCTTGAAGGAATCAGGTGAAAAACTGTTTTTTATATCAGCACTGAAAGTGACAAAACTGGCTAACGCGGAATATGGAAGAGAATGTGCATATAGCCTGTTTTGTACTAAAATGGTGAAATTTCAAGTTATGAAATTTAGCAATCAGTTCCATCTTTATCATCTGTATAAAAACGTCTAGCCCCATGTAACCAAGCCCATTTTTACATGTCTAAGATGCCAAATGTTGTTTCCAGTTTTCTCTTTTCACCTGGAGAGGATTTCCTTTGTTGTTGTTGTTCATGTTTCTAATGTTAGTGATTATGCAAAGTTCATTCACAATATACTGTATAAAGTGGACATTATTTTAACAGCAAAGAGATGTCCAGAGCCTTCAGGAATTTTCTACGACAAGGCCTCTTCTGAGGAAAGTTTCTTTGTTGGTCAAAAATTATCTGTCAGATGTCCAAAAGGATACAAGATTCAAGGACCAACATACATCACATGTGAGAGTGATCTAACCTGGACACCTTCAGCTGTAAAGTGTGAAAGTAAGTAGTGAACACAATGACGTTCCTTAGACATTTTATGCTCAAGCTTCACTTTATGCTCTGTAATGCACTGGTGAGGCCTCATCTGGAGTACTGTGTGCAGTTGATCTCCAGGCTACAAAAAGGACATACTGTACATAGCAGCGCTAGAAAAGGTCCAGAGAAGAGCGACTAGGCTGATTCCAGGGCTACAGGGGTTGAATTATGAGGAAAGATTAAAAGAGCTGAGCCTATACAGTTTAAGCAAAAGAAGATTAAGAGTGTTTAAAATTATGAAGGGAATTAGTACAGTAGATCAAGACTGTTATGTTAAAATGAGTTCATCAAGAACACGGAGAAACAGTTGGAAACTTTGGAAACATTAGGAAGTTTTTTTTTTATACAGGGAACCATAGACACTTGGAATAAGCTACCAAGTAATGTGGTAGACAGTATGACTTTAGGGACTTTCATAACACGACTTGAAGTTTTTTTAGAAGAATTAAGTGGATAGGACTGGCGAGCTTTGTTGAGCTGAATGGTCTGTTCTCGTCTAGCTTGTTCTAATGTTCATTTCGTTTGCTGAATATGTAGTTTGAAAATGACCAACTCTGATTTATAGAAGGCACTGTGATTGTTGACATTCATTGTAGCCAGTTCAGAGCGTACAACAGCTGAATAATTATAAATATAAGTAAAAAGCATAAGAGAAGGAGGAGCTTTAGAAGAAAGGTCACCCTCTTTGAAGGGACAGCATGTCTGTTCTTTCAACTCACAGAAAATACACAATTCACTGCTTTAGGTTGAAAGTTAGTTGTGAGAAAGTTGAACAGCCGCCCTGTTTGATAATCAGGACCCCCCCCCCTGCATGGAAACATCTAGAAGGGCATTGGGCTTCATTATTGTGTATTTTTCTTTGTACTTTATGTTCCTCCTCCATCACTAGCTACCATTTTTAATTGTTTCTAATTTGGATTTAGAAGAGCTTAAGAGAATCCTCTTGAGTCTACAGCACGAAAATCATTTCCTTAAAAGCTAAAGAGCACAAAGTATCAAACCAGCATAAACTCTGCAACTTCATCTTTGAAGCCCCACCAGTAGACATCAATCAGATTGCTTGTTTTATGTCAAATGGTTCTGCAGCTTTGCCCTTCAGTAGTTTTGTCAAAAAGGTAATTTCTTAGCTAGGCAGTATGGAGGCCTGTGTCAGAATTAGAAGTTGATATATAGTATATACAGTATTTATATTATTTTTATTTTGTGTAAGTTATTTCAGTGAAAACCTATCACCTTCTAGATTTCAAGATGGCCTTGTAGTCAAGATGTTATTATGACAATTGACAATGTGTATGTACATTGCTGAATGTACGTGCATATGAAAATATGCAATATCAAAAAGGCAATTTTTAATAAAGTGAATGTCAACACAGAAAGATAACCAGATTTTCAGGACTTATTGTAACCCTAGATCAGCTATCATAATTTCACTTTTCATTTTTGGTTGTACAATTTGCACCAATGTAATTCAGCAGTATGATGTTTTTGTGCCTATTGAGTAATGGCAGTCTGCAACCTGATCCTACTAAAAACTGTAATCATTTTGCTAACAACCAAATTAGTGCTCCCTCACCAAACACCACTAAACACGGGCCTCTCCAATGTCCGTGGGCTGCCACCTCCAGCTCCCGACTCTCGCTCCCCAACTGTAGGAAGACGGCCCCCTTTATAGTCACCCAGACGTGTTCCAGGTGCTCGCTGACGTTCTTCCGGTGGCACTTCCTGGTGTGGCAGAAGTGGCACCTGAGCACCCGGAAGCACTCTGGGCGTTGCTGGAAGGTCCTTCCTCCACCTTCCCAGGTGTGGCGGAAGTGTAGATCTCCCGGGTCTTATGAGGCTTGCGGTGCCCCTTGGTGGTAGCCACGGGCTTGAGCCTCCCTGCTACTTCCCTGTGGTCCCCTTGCTATCCAGGGTGGTTGCCCCCTCGTGGCCTGGGGGACATATAGATCACCTTCTGCTCCTTCCAGGAGTCCCAGCTGGGTCTAGCCCCCAGCCACAATATATATATATATATATATATATATATATATATATATATATATATATATATATATATATATATATATATATTTATATTTATATATATGTATATATGTGTGTGTGTGATAATCCAGAATTCCAAAAATAATCAAAACAGCGGAAATGTTACCTTTCTTCCCAATCTACTTTTACCAAGGGAGAGAGGCTGTCAGCCAACCAAAGAGAAAAAATATCAATAGAAATGAAAAAATCTTTAGTCAAAATATTTTTTTTATCAGATGACAATTTGATGGCATGCAGTCAAACTAGTTAGCTGATAGACTTAATAAGTGAAAATATTGTGATGTTAATTCCTGAACAAGCCACGACACTAACTTGAGAAAAATTGTGATAAAATGAATGTAATATGTAATCAGCATATGTGCCTGCCAAAAATGAACTGGCTCCTAAAGAGCCAACAAAATAAAACATCACAAGGCCAAAAAAAGGAAAAGGCAAAACAGGATAGACGGAAAGAAACAAACATAGAACAGAAGGAAAAGTAGCATGCAAAATAATGCGTTTTAAAATATAAGGAAATTGAATTACAATAAGCACAGTCTGGAAATATAAAAATATTAGACAAGCTTATTACTTTACTTTTCTTCCAAGCCTGCTTTAATAAGGGTGAAATTGTTATGAATAGATTTCAAGAAAATTGTTTGACTGGAAATGAGTTGCTTCTTGTGGACATCGTAGCAAGTGTTGTTCACATTTGTCACAATAATTGACAAAGAATCCAAAAAAAGGTTAGGGGCAGCCACCCATATATTATATCCTGACTGCAAAATGGGATAAGATGTTGTACAGATGTGTACTGATTGGAGTCCAAAACGGAACTGAGGGGATAGAGGAAAGATGGCGACTTTAAAGGCCAGTATAGGAAGTAATGTCAAAAGGGCCGGAACCGGAATTGTCTTCATCCATAGGCTCGGACCCAGAAGTGATGCCATCAAAGGGCCCGGAAACGGAAGTGGTGTCATCAAAGGGGTCAGCACCGGAAGTGACGTCATCAGGGCCAGACATAATTTACCTTGAACAGTCTGCAGAAAAGTCAGAAAAAGACTGCACTCTGTCACCCCTTGGTCTGGTATGGAATTACTCTTGTTCAGGCCTTTTAGCTGCCTCTCTGCGCACGTGTGTGACACATTATATGCTAATGCACCTAAAAATGGTGTCGTGAAAAATGATTCTTTTACTCTGTTACTTTCAGTCTATATTAATGTCACCAAAATAGAGTTTAGGTTTATTTCAGTGGCACAGTATGAAAGCATATAACTATGAACTAGAATTGTCCAGGGCAACTTTATCTTCAAATTTTGCTACTTGAGTGAGACTGCAGGTAAGAAAGCGAATGATGTGGATGCAGTCAACTGTTGTTTGCTACTTCATGAGAAGATCAATGTACAAAAAGAGACATTTATTTGTATGAGTGTGTCTGTTCTCTCTGTAGAAATTCCTTGCAGTTCTCCAGTTCATGTTCCGAATGCTTTAATAAGGAGGATAAACTTTCCTTCGGGAGACATAATTGCTTACACGTGCTTTGGAGGATACATGCTAGAAGGACCAAGCAGGATTACATGTCTGGAAAATGGAACGTGGACTTCACCACCTTCATGCAAAGGTACAGCACATTAAGGTTTTGATTTATTCAAAGACAGGCAAATATGAAAGACCTAAGACACCATATACACTGAAATTCTTCAGTGCTGCTGTTCTGCTGGAAATTAAATTATTACTGTGGTTAGTTACAATGGCATTTTTTTGTATTAAGATAAAATTTCATGATGTATTTTTATTTTTGCCCAGAAAATGACCAATCCCATTGAAAACCATTAGAAATTAATTCTTCAGTTAAATTCATTGTCTATTTTTTTTATAAAATAAATGTAATAATCAAGTTGTAGCTTTCATATATCTGGGTGAGGGCATCACTGCCTTTCTGTGTGACTTCCTGGCTACAAATGGAGCAGGACTGTGTCTCCTTACATCCTCGTTTCTTACTCTTCTTGCAGATTAAAATCCTAGCCCCCAAAACAGGCTTCTTTATTTCATAAGCCCACCAGACATGGCATTGCTTTGAGTTGCTTGGGTTCACTTACAAGATGTCATCTCCAAACCCCTCTCTTTAACATTCCAGCATTATACATAGGTGGCAAACCAGTTATTTTTCATAATTGGTCAAGAAGGAGTATACACTCATTAGAAGACATTTTCAGTGGTTCAGGACTCGAGGCGTTCTTGTCCTTGCAGTTCAGAGTTGTCATTCCTGCTTCTTCCTTTTTCTTTGTCTCCATGTGAGGTCTGTGCTCAGAACATGTGTAATTCCTCTCACTTCTACTCACCCTTGTCACCCACTTTACACTTTTGCAGTTTTCATATTCCCTATATACAGACCTGCAGCCTCTCTCTCTACTCCTTGCTGTACAAAGCTTCCAATAAACCCCTACCACTTCCCACTGTATGTTCTTGGGATCTTCCTTCTCATACAACAGTGAACTAGAATTCTATATTCAGAAATGTTAAAAATCTATCTAAAAACTTCAATCACCCGCACACCCAGTTTAAAATTATACACAGTGTAAGTGAAAGGGACAAAGGACTGGCATCCCAACTGGGATTGAGGATGGTTTCTTAGCCAGCTGGGAGGCAGCAAAACAAAGACAACAGGAAATTGAGTTGCAACCTGACCAAGATGGTTCTCAATTCCTATCCTGGTTGGGACAAAAGAATAATGGATAGCCTCTGGGATGCTGGATGTTGTGAAGAGTTAATCGCCTGAGCACAAGAAGTGGTGGCACTTTACTGTCTGGGTCCCAGTTTGGACACCCACAAGGATGCAGCTCTGTCGGGGTCCTTGGCAGCTACCAGGGTACACTGTGAGAAATGGACCTCCTTATTTTGGGAAGCTACTGTATGATCTGGGAGGACTTCTGTCTTGCAATGTTGTTGCCCTGGAACACTCTCAAGGGTCCGCCATAAAAAATGAGTCTGAGTTAGTAGGAAGAGGACAATACTCACTAAGCAGCAGTAGAAGGAAATGGGATACTGTGCTAGACTGAGTTGAACTTGAGCCCATGAACATATCTTGCGACAAGACAAGACTTTTTTCCGGGGACGAGACATGATCTTTTGAAGAGAGATCTTTTGAAGAGAGACAGAGACACTTTCACTTCCCGCGAGACGGACAAGTCACGTCATACTTACAACCTTCAGACGCAAGTCCTGTGATACACATGCAGAGCAGGTTAGAGATAATGGAAGTAAGAAAATTCGAAAGTCTCAAAAAATGAGAGTAAAGATCACATTAGCGCAAACAATCTGAAAATATTACTCTGGGACATAACGGAAGAGTGAAAAGAGATTGAATATTCAGGTGCTGTACAGGCTTTTAAACGTTCGAAGCTGTGCACGAAATTCAGATCACTCTGCACACAACAGCAGCAAGCCAACAGCTTCTGGAGCAAAGAGGAAATGAATAAAACACCTGTTACTTGTTTCCCAATGTATCACTGTTTAATAGGGGTTTCGGAGGAGCAGCCGCGTCTCCTTGGGGTGCACTCAGCCCCCTTCTTCACAACAGCACCTACCGCTGGCAAGGGGGGGAAGGGTAGTTGAGCGAATTGCAGATCGCTCGTGAGGGCAGCAGCAGCACGCCAGCAGCTGCTCGAGCAAAGAGGAGTTAAAAAAAATGTATTTGTTTCCCATTGTATCACCATTTAAGAGGGGTTTCGGAGAAGCGGCCGCTGGCAGGGGGGAAAGGGGTTGGCGAACGAAGCGAGCAGGGGGTGAAACCCCCTAGTTGTTATAAAAAATAAATTTGATTTGAACCTGGAACTATGTTTAGTAGAGTTGTCTGGTGTTTAAGGGTCCCTCTTAAGCACAACCCCACCGCAAATGCCACTTAATGGGCTTGGCTCCAGATCTACTTTGTCATCTATGTCCGTAAAATGCCCCTGGCACATTCTTCCACATGCTCTGGCAGTGTCGCCTGGTTGTTTCTCTCTGGTCCTATGTGGTCAAATCTTTCTCCTCAATTCTTTCTGTGCATGTTCCTTTGTCACCTCAGGTTCTCCTTCTTTTGGATTTCTCCACTCTCTCCATCTCTGTACTGCAGCAGAGTGTAATCACTCGGGTTACTGTTGTTGCAGACCTGTTTCTGCCCTCCCACTGGAGATCACTTGACTTTGTTACTTCTTGTCTCTGAAAGGCATCCATCCTTCTTTAATGTTGTCCTCTTAGAACTTTATGCATCGCAGATGAGTAACACTTCCAGCTCTACAGTTCAGAGATGGCTTAGTGCAATTCAGTTGATCAGGAGTTGGGTGAGGTTGCCCTGTAATGTACTTGTAGTTCACTAAGTCTTGTCCTTGGGCTTCAGTCCCCCTATGTACCTACCAACTGCTAAATTGCTGTCCCTTTTTGTTTTTGTTTTTTTTTTGGTGCTCTTTTTAATTATCATTCACCACTTCTCAAGGCTTGGGGTATATTTTTAGTGTTTTTATCTTTTTCTGTCTGGGGTTAATATGGTCATAAAAAAGTTTCCATGTCCCTCTGTTGTGTATGTATTGGATATGTTTAATAAAAAAAACTAAAGCTAAAAATGTGTAAATAAATCCACCTAATATTGTGGCAGTTCCATCCAAAATGAGACAACAGTTCTCATCAGGCTTTGTTATCACGGAGGCACCGGCCTGCTGTTGTATTTAATACATAAAAAATCTAAAGCAACGTATAAGGAAGGTGTGCGCTGAAAACATGGCAATGCTGTTGTTGCTGTGAAAGCTGTCACTACCATTCATGAAAAGTGTTCTACACCCACACATACTTTTCAAATTGTAACACTGGTTTGCAGAAAAATTGTTTTGCTCCCATCAAAAATATTAGGTGTTCTTTACAGATTTGAATGTGCTGAAACTAAATCGGGCAATAGAATTGCACATTCCATTTATGAAAGATGAAGGTTTTAAAAGAAAAAACACTACTTTAGACATTCATAAAATTCATATTTTTAAAATAAGTTATTTAGACTTAGAAAATATATAAATTACTAATATAATTGTTTTAAATGATTATTTGCAAAAATTACTCATTTGGTACAAATAAAGGTGGCAGGCTTTTTTCACACGTGGTGTAAGCAAACTTCACTGTGCTACCAAGGTGAATTCTCCAAAAATGTAGCAAAAATCATCCATGGTGTCCATGCAAGCACACACCATATTTCACTTCCATAAAAGCACAACTTTAAAAATAAAATGACCTTCACTGTTAGACAGCTGAGATAGTACTGAACCTTGGGATTAAATGGCAGAGTTAAATTCACTAGCCGGATTCCCCTCCAGAATTCAGTTTATATTCTATCCACCACTCTCAAAAATTTGTAAAACCTGTAAGGATTGCTGTCTCCGTAAAGAAAGAGTATGTATTCTTTTACCATTTGCTTATCTGTTACCAGACAATGATCTCAATGGATGGATCAACCTTGCATATATCTGTAAAACCATTTAAACATGTGCTTCTCAACTTTTCTGGTGTCATGACTGACATTTTCCCATGCAAGTGTCTTCACAACCCGCCAAGGGGGATGGGTTTCCCCCTTGGTGAATCGAGTGTGATCATCAGGGCACCGTTGGTGAATTTGGCACCTGGTTTCAGGCCTGGGGAGGAGAGTTGGTGTCTCCATTGGCTTATTGTGTGCGATTGTTCTGGGGAGAGATAATGGTTCCTGTTTGGTCAATCCAGCATGACTGAGGTGGGTGAACGAGTGGGATTGTCGGAGCAACAACCCACTCATGACCCAATGCATGACACACTTTGTGACCCTTCTCGGCATCTTTCTCACCTTCTAAATACAAATGTGTGGCTATTTTAAAGGAATAAGAAGAGCAAAAAAAAATTATGACCGAGATCAAAAAATGTTTAGCTAATACTTGATTTGGTGTTGTTTTCATCTCAACTATTAAGAATAAGGAAGACTGCTATTTTTCACTTCAAAATATACTTCAAATAATATTCTGAACATGAAATATACAAACATTACAGTAGGTGTCATTAAAAAAAAAAAAAAATTTAGTTTGAACAAATTATTAATCTGTGCGAACAAATTATTGATCCATTCAAACAAACTGACACTAGAATAATACATTTTATTTATATAGCGCCTTTCCCATGCTCAAGGCACTTACAGAATATAATAAAGAACGGCAGAATATAGAAGGCTCTGTTGCTCCTCAAAACCAATAGACAAATGCCCAAGACACCAGGTAAAAGCACCAAAAGGATACTTTATTCCTTCTCTTCTAATAGTGATGCCTCGAAGCACCTTCGCCACCATACAAAAACACTAATAAACACACAATAAATCTCCTCCTCTCCTCCCAGCAGCTCTGCCACACTCCCTCACACCTCCGGCTCCCTTGCTGGGTCTCCACCAGTCCTTTATATAGTCCTTGACCCGGAAGTGCTTCTCCTCTTCTGTTCACGTGACTTGTCAGCACTTCCGGGTCAGATGGAGGATCACATTTTTCTTCAGCCCAGAAGTACTTCTGTCCTTCTGTCTCCATGATTTGGGAGCACTTCCGGGCTATATTGGAAACCAAAATCCCCTTGTCTTTTGACAGCTCCTCCTGGTGGCACCCACGGCACCCAGCAGGGCTGTGTATCCGAACTCACTGTCCCATAGTGCCCTGCGGGAATCCGGGGTACCACTGCACTCCATGGAAACTGCCATCTAGCGTCTTGGGGGAAGCAGTGTCAGCAAGTCGCTGCCTTCCCCCATCCTTCTATTCCAGGGGCATACCAACCAGGTTGAGCTGCTGGCCGTCCATCACAGAACAAATTACTAACTTGTTTAAATGAATTATGTAACTCGTTTGAAAGAGTTGTAAGTCAGTTGACTTAGTAACTTATTCAAGCAAATTATGTGTCTCATTCGAAATGAGTTATCAATGTGTTTGAACGAATTACATAACTTGTTCGAACTGATTATTTTTATCCTTTTCCCTAAATCTTAATTCAGTAGTACAGAACCCTGTTCCGTCTTAATTTGGTTGAACAAATTATTATTATTTTTCCATCAGGCAGTCCGGTTCTTATTACGGAGCCCTATACGGTTTTCCTGGCAAACAGTTCAGTGAACCGTAAGTGAACTGTAAGGTGTGTGTTGACATCAGTGAACTGGAAGAGGAACTAGTTGAAAGACCACCGCAGTTGAAACTGTTCTTTCAGGAGGAGGAGTCCTGAAAAAAGTTAAGGAGACACATAGCAAGTAGATGGCAACAAAGATACACAGAACCACTCACACACACACACACACGCATGCACGCACACACACACACACATACACACACACACACACAAACGCTTGTTCTTTTAATAAGTTGGATGCTTTACTCAAGATTTCCAGTGGCAAATTAATCTATGCCACGATTGTGAAAAAAATGACTTCAACTTGAACAATAACAAATTTATTGTTTAAGTTATTTACTGTGCAAAATGATAAGATAAGAAAAACACTCTCTTCTGTAATGATGGTGCTTTTAGAAACCTGAATTGAGGTTGTCATGGTACAACGGAAAATCAAGCACAATCTATTAGGTTCTGTTCTTGATCTCACAGTTTCCCCCGATTGCATATTGTGGGATATGGCCGGCCTGTCACCCCAGCCAATACCCTCAGGCCGCCAGATGGAGCTGTCCCTGCGGCATGGAAGTGCCCCGAATACCAGCAGTGAATCATGGACGATGGAGTTTTCCTTTACAGCCCTGCTGGATACCACAGGGGCCAACAGATGACGCTGCAGAGAGGCCCAGAGAGTTGTTTGTGCCCTATAACCCGGAAGTACGTCATAAGCAAGGCGACAAAGGAAATGGCGTGCTTCCGGGATGAAGAAAAGAACTTTTTATCTGACCTGGAAGTGATAAGGAATCACATGGACTGTAGGGTTGGAACCACTTCCGGGTCAGGGAATATAAAAGGACGATAGGAGATCCCAGACAGACGAGCTGAGCTGGGTGGAAGGGTGGCAACGCGTCCGGGAGAGGAGGATTAGTGTATTGATTATCGATTATTGAGTACTGTATGTGTAGTGTGGAGTGGAGGGTGCTTTGTGCACGTTTTGTCTAAATAAATATAATATTTGGACTTTTACCTGGTGTCTGACGTGTAGTCTGAGGGTTCACGGGGTCCCAGAGACCTTAAAACTGTCACAATATTTAGTATGCTCTGCTATAATAATAATAATAATAATAATAATAATAAATTATATTTATATAGCACCTTTTCCGTGCTCAAGGTGCTTAATGCTATCCTATATAAAAGGTAAAACAGCCACTTTTCAACTATCCATAAGAACTTGGATGATTTGCTTCTGAAGCAGACGGCTGCATAAAAACCAAAACTCTTCCAGTGTCCCTCAGGTCATGCTTTGCAAAAAAAAAAATGCATCTTACTATTCTTGTCTGAAAACTCCACACTCCCCAGGCAGGCCACATAGCTAGGGGACACTGACAGTTCACTTGTAAGGACGTGACTCTCTGTTTTGTATTGTATGATGCCTGAAATGTGAAGCTACATTTTGTATAGTTCATTCTTTGCACCATCAGTATCATAGCACCCAACCACATATCTCAGGTTCCAGTCAGTGGTTGTGTAATCTCTATTAACTATCCATCCATCCATTTTCCAACCCGCTATATCCTAACACAGGGTCACAGGGGTCTGCTGGAGCCAATCCCAGCCAACGCAGGGCGCAAGACAGGAACAAATCCCAGGCAGGGTGCCAGCCCATCGCAGGACCTCTATTAACTAACCAGGGCAATTTTCTGCCTTGGGAAACTATAGTACGTACATTAGTACCCCATTATAAACCGTCCCATCCCACACAGTACAAAGGGTGTACAGCACATTTCTGCAACAGGAGCAAATGCAGTTGCCATGGCTTGCTTAGGAGTCAGAAAGGATAATGAAAGTGTGACCTGCTATTTTCAGTCCAGCTCCTCAGCCACTTGGGCACTCTGTCTGCTTAATGAAGAGCTGCCTTTCTGCCTGGCATAAGCTATACAGTCTCTTGGTGGGTACGCCATACAATAAACAACTTCCATTGTAAGGTGTTCCTATGTTTTGATCTTTAAAGCTGTTGTTCCTTTTCTAGCCGGTTAGTTCTTCATAACACTGTCATAAATTATTTATCCTTCCAAGATCAAATAACAGAAAGTTTGATGTTACAGTAGAAGCAGAACTATACCAACCCTGCATGCCTGTCCTTGGAATCTTATCCTGTCTTTTGTTTTAGCGGTGTGCAGGTTCCCTTGTCAAAATGGAGGCACGTGTAAAAAGCCCAATTTGTGCTCATGTGCAGAGGGATGGAGCGGCATGTATTGTGAAGAGCGTAAGTTACTTGTATTTTTATCTCACAGCAACTAACTAACTGTACATTTAGAATGAAGTACAGGCATTAATCTAAATGCAAAGTTTTCTGTGGAAACCTATACTTTTGCTGAAATTAACAAAAACACAGTGTCTATAAAAAGTACTCACAACCACTTGGAGGTTTTCACATTTTACTGTGATATAACATTGAATCACAATGGATTTCATTTGGCTTTTTGCTTACTGATCAAGAAATGTTCTGTCAAAGAGAAAACAGATCTCTGCAAAGTGGTCTAAAACACCAAGTTATTGATCAAATAAGTATTCATCCGCCTTGAGTCTGTGTGCACATCTAATTATTAATTCATTCGTTTTTCACCAATAATCTGAAGCTCAGTTGGAGGTGGGCAACAGTTTTAGCAGTGAGGGCCATACATATCTTTTCCCAGCCACACTTGCCAGCTCATACTGTAGGATCTCAAGGTGTTCCCAGGCCATCTGGGAGATATAATCCTCCCAGCGAGCCTTGGGTCTTCTCCAGGGTCTCCTCCTAACTGACTGTGTCTGCAAAACCTCCACAGGGAGGTGTCCAGGAGGCATCCATATGCAGATCTCTATGCAGTGGGTCATCAGCTCTACTCTGAGCTTCTCACTCTATCTCTGAGGGAGAGCCCAGCCACACTGTGGAGAAAGCTCATTTCGGCCATTTGTACTCGTGATCTCATTCTTTTAGTCATTACCCAAAGCTCGTGACCACAGGTGAGGGAAGAGACGTAAACTGACTGGTAAATCAAGAGCTTTACCATTTGACTCTGCTCCTTCTTCACAACCGCAGATCGGTATAGCAACTGTATAATTGCGCTTGCCACTCCCATCCATCCGTCAGTCTCACCATCCATTTTCTTACTTATGAACTAGACCCCAAGGTACTTAAACTCCTGCACTTGAGGCAGTAACTCACCTCCCTCTTGGAGAGGACAGCCCACCTTTTCTTACTGAGGACCATGACCTAAGATCCTCATTCAAACTCGGTTGAATTTTAGGATAGTGAATGAGTATGTCAGTACGTGGGCTGTGTGTGTCAAAACAGGCAAACTCCAAGTAGTCACAGGAAGAACATGTCAGCTGCATACAGCTGGTAGCTGGGCCTCGCACCCTGGAATCAAACTGAGGCCCGAGTGCTGCATGGTGAGAGCATAAATATTTACAAAGTCAAGTTAAGGGCACAATCAAGACTTAATATTAAACCATAATATGAGCCAACCTCCCTGCAAGAATAAAAAAAAAAAAGATTTTAACACTTAAATTACATCGAAAGGACTAAAACATTGGGGTCTGTGAATGACTAAGTACGCCTGACCCTTCAAGCAGGATTGTTGCCTGCAAGAAGAGTTTAGAAAATGAACGAATGAAAAAATTATTTTGTGGTATTTTGCAATTGTGATGTCTTTTTATAAAGTGGCATATAGCTCTTTTTAAAACGAAGGACTTGCCTTCATAATAAATATTACTTGTTTTTGTTTCAGCCCTCTGCATTCTTCCATGTTTGAATGGAGGCAAATGTATTGCTCCATACGTTTGCAGGTGTCCAGTTGGATGGTCTGGATCCCGATGCCACAATGGTAAGCTTGACTTTTTACAAAAAAACTAAAATAAAATTCTCTTTTCTTCTAAATCAAAGGTTTTCATCTATAGATTACTGGGGGCCTCGTGGCTGCAGGTTTGTATTCTAGCCAGTTTCACAATTAGTGTATCATTCATTCTTTTAATTGATGTAGTAATTTAGTGAACTGTCCTTCTTCTTCTTCTTCTTCTATTTTTAGAAATTCTGAAAGACTTGTATTTTTGAACAAACTTAAAATGCTTATGTTTCCTTTGCATAATTCACCCTTTTCTATTGAGTTTGCTCCCTAATTGTATTTAAATACTGACAGCTAGTGATGAATGAAACAATTTGCACAAAACTGAACTTGCCTCAAAACATGCAGTTTCAATTTGCAAAAAAAATCCACAAAAACAAATTGCATTTCGCCTTCAGGAATAGTTATGCCCTTGGCAGAAGAAGAAAAGTGTTTAGTCCTGTATAGTTTAGTTTAGTATGTAAATAAAGGTGTCTTGTTGGGGAAAAAGAAGATCACCAGACTCTTTTCCTGTCGTGTGTAGACATTTTGTTCTACTGATACAATCTTGGCGATTGTATTTGTAAGGAAAGGAAACTTAAGACCCCACCATGTATATTATCAAGATCATCTGCCAACTAATATTTTTGAGTAATTCATAAATAGTTTCATTGTATACATTTCTTTGCCATTTTCTTTTTAATTTGACCTTTTCCTTTTTGGCCACTTAATTGTATCTAAAAGCTGATGATAATAACAATAATAAAATAATAATTGTAATCATTCTGTACATTTATATAGTGCTTTTCTGACTACTCAAAGCACTTTACATATTGAGTGGGGAGCCACTTCAACCACCACCAGTAAGAACATTAGAACAATCTACACGAGAACAGGCCATTCAGCCCTACAAAGCTCGCTAGTCCTATTCACTTATTTCTTCCAAAATAACATTAAGTCACATTTTGAGGGTCCCTAAAGTCTTACTGTCTGCCACGCTACTTGGTAGTGTATTCCAGTTTTCCAAGTGTCTATGGTTCTCTGTGTAAAGAAAAACTTCCTAATGTTTGTACGAAATTTACCGTTAACAAGTTTCCAACTGTGTCCCCATGTTCTTGATGAACTCGTTTTAAAATAACTTCCTCAATCCACTGTACTAATTCCCTTCATAACTTTAAACACTTCAATCATGTCACTTCTTAATCTTCTTTTGATTAAACTGTATAGGCTCAGCTCTTTTAATCTTTCCTCATAACTCACCCCCTGTAGCCCTGGATTAAGCCCAGTCGCTCTTCTTTGGACCATTTCTAGCGCTGCTATGTCCTTTTTGTAGCCTGGAGACCAAAACTGCAAACAGTACCCAAGATGAAGCCTCACCAGTGCATTATAATGGTTGAGCATAACCTCCATGGACTTATACTCCACACACCGTGCTATATAACCTAAAATTTCTGTTTGCATTCTTAATGGCTTCTAAACATTGTCTGGAAGTTGATAGCGTAAAGTCCACTACAACTCCTAAATCCTTCACATAAGGTGTACTCTCGATTTTCCGACAGCCCATTGTGTATTCAAACCTAACATTTTTACTTCCTATGTGTAATACTTTTACATTTACTGGCATTAAATTTCATCTGCCAGAAATCTGCCTAAGCCTGTATGCTGTCCAAGTCCCTCTGAAATGATTTAATGGATTTCAAATTATCTGCCAGTCCACCTACTGTACCTTGGTATCATCTTAAAACTTAACCAGCTTGTTACTTATATTCCTATCTAAATCGTTTATATATATATTAAAAACAGCAGCGGCCGTACCACTGACCCGTGTGGGACACCACTCTTAACATCAGTTGTTTCTGATAAGGTTTCTCATACCATCACCCTCTGCTTCCTGTGTCGGAGCCAATTTTGCACCCATCTTAAACCATCACCCTGAACTTCAATGTGCAGCATCCACCTGGAAAATGTGATGGCAGCCATTTTTGCATCAGTATGCTCGCCTCACATTAGCTGGTAGGTGGTGAAGGGGTGAAATAGAGGTTACACCGTGCTCATTCCGAAAGATGCCCAGGGATCTTTTATGACCACAGAGAGAATGGTCGGCGCCATTTTTACAGCACAGTGTCCCCATCATTGCACTGGGGTATTGGGATCCCCAAACATACCACAGGGTAAGCGTCTCCTGTTGCTTTGACAACACCTCTTCCAGCAGCAACAGACACAGGTGCAAACAAAATGAAAAACTAAAGGGAAGCAGTGACTTGTGGTATTTCACTGCTGTTTTCACTTGTCTGCTCATTAAGAAGTGTCTCTTACTAGTGAGCAGACTGAGCTCAGATCCTAGGTGGGTCACTGCCTGTGCAAATCTGGCACATTCTTTGTATCTCTGAGTGGGATTTCCCGCCAGCAACTCCTAGTTTCAACCCAAAGACTTTCTCTGTAACCTGACTGACGAATCAGGATATGTCTGTTATGAATGATTTGGAGTCTGCCTTGAGGCTGGGTATGACATTAAACTCCTCCAACTTGCAGGGAAATTATGGGAGTTGGTGGCAGGATTGGCACTCCAGCTACCATAAAAAACCTCACACAGCTCCGAGACAACAGAAAGGACTCCTTTTTGCTCTCTGCGGGAGTAGCTCTGCTGCAGCTGCCCATAGGAAGGCTCCTCACATCATGAAGGGGATGGGGGAAAGCCCTCGGGAGCCCCATCCTCAGGAGAGTCAAAACCGTTGGAGAGCCAATGGGGTCAGGTCTGTTGGGCATCAGAACTGGTGTGGTGCTAAGGCGTCGCCTGCTGCACAGCAGCACTCGGGTCCCAATTTGAGGCAGCCCATACGGGTAGGTGCATGGAACGTGTCTCCGGCAAGATGATAATCTTCCTCTGCTGTCGGAGGAGCTGTGTAAACTCCGCATTTCAGTGGCGGTACTCTCTGAGGTGCGCAGACTGTGGATTGGCCAGATCTCTGTAGGCGGATACACTTTTTATTGGTCTGGTCGCTGTGATGGCTGTCATACTCGGGGAGTAGCTGTTGCTGTAGCGGATTGGCTTCTTCAATGGTGTCCAATGTCACTCCTTTCAATGAGCATATTATGAGACTCAGATTACCGCACTCCCTGGGTGCCTTGTCTGTTGTCTCAGTGTATGCTCCAACCACGGTGAATGATGTCTCGGTGAGGGAGACATTTTATTCGCAGCTTCACTCAGTGGTTGATGGGTGCCCACGAGGTGACACTCCTCTGGTCATGGGTGACTTCAATGCAGCCACTGGCACTGACAGGGCTGGCTATGAGGATTGTCTCGGTCCCTATGGGTCTGGTGACCGTGGTGAAAGTGGCTCCATGTTCCTTGACTTTGCAAAAGGTCAGGGGCTGTGAATCGCTGCATCCTGGTTCCAGCACCCAGAACCGCATCATTGGACTTGGTACTCCAATACTGGTGGTGCGGTGAAGGAGATCGATCACATCCTCGTGGGTAGATGCTTGAGGCTCTTGCAAAACTGCGGGGTCTACAGAAGTGCCCAGTTTGTGAATTCTGACCACAGACTTGTTGTTGCTACTCTTCGGATCCCGCTTAGGTCCAACAGGTTACCACCTAGGAAAATTAGCCTGGACTTGGCCAGACTCCAAGACCAGGCTGTTTCTAATGAGATTGTACGCAGTTTGTGTGAGGAACTCTCAGATTTGGGTATGACTGCCAATCCTAATGTGATGTGGGAGACCTTCCGTGACAAGACCGTGAAGGTTGCTGAGGGCTGTGTTGGTGTTACCGGTGTTCCCAGAAGGAGGTGTTTCATCTCGCAGGGCACACTGGATATCATCGAGAGGAGTTGCAGCGCACGGCTCAATGGTAACTCTGGTCTGTACCGGGAACTGAGAAGGACAGCTGCGAGGGCTCTGAGGTCAGATAAAGAGGCGTTTGTTAGAGGAATCTGTGAGCGAGTGACACACCATCTGTGGTCTAGCGACCCACGTCGTGCTTACAGAGGAGTTGAAGCATTACGCACATCTGAATCTGTTCCTCGGAGAGTCGCAGTCAGGGCGGCTGTTGGAACGGTCCTTACAGATGACACTGCAGTTGTGACCTGCTGGGCTGGCTACTTTGAGCAGTTATTCAAAGCTGATCCTCTGTCTAGAACGTTGGATATCTCTGGGTCCACGGTTCTTGAGGCTGATCCTCCAATTAGCTGTGAACCACCCAAACTCATTGAGATTGCACAGGTGGTGACCCAGCTGACGGGAGGAAAGGCTGCAGGGATCTGTGGTATCCGGGGTGAACTTCTCCAGGCTGGTGGTAACACTGTCCTCCTGGTATTGCAAGCAATCTTTGCTTCCATTTGGGAGACTGGCATCATCCCAACTGACTGGAAAACGGGACTTGTCGTCCCTATCTGGAAAGGGAAGGGTGATCACCTGGATTGCGGCAACTACAGGGGGATAACACTGCTCTCAGTGACGGGTAAGGTCCTTGTTAGGGTCGTCCTCAATAGGATCCGTGATCACTTGCTCACCTACCAGAGACTGGAAGAGTCTGCTTTTACGCCTAAGAAGTCTACCATCAACCGCATCCTGGCACTGAGGGTTCTCATGGAGCACAAACATGAATATCAGCAGAGTTTCTTTGCAGCCTTAGTCAATTTTCTTAAAGCGTTCGACTCAGTTGATCGAGCTGCCCTGTGGGACATCCTGAGGGTTCGCCGGGATCCCCTCAAGTCATGGCCGGCCTGTACACTGGTACTGTGAGTGCTGTGCAGAGTGGAGGCAGAACCTCTGTGTTTTTCCCAGTTGATTCTGGGGTTCGTCAGGGGTGTGTTTTTGCTCCTACTCTGTTCAATGCTTGTATTGAATGGGTGTTGGGCAAGGTCGTGGGGCATCTGTTGGTGAAGATCTTGACTTTGCTGATGATGCTGAGATCTTCACGGATTCAATGGAGGCTCTGATTGGGGCGCTCGAGAGACTGAGTGAGGAGTCTGAGTGTCTGGGCTTGCGAGTGTCCTGGATAAAAACCAAGATCCAGGCCTTTAATGACCTCTTGGGCACAGCCATCAGCAGTGTGTCTGTCTGCCGAGAGAGTGTTGACCTTGTTGAGAGGTTTACTTACCTTGGCAGTGACATTCATGTCTCTGGTGACTCTTCCTATGAAGTCAGTAGACGGATTGGTAGAGCATGGGGGGTCATGAGGTCACTGGAAAGGGGTGTGTGGTGCTCCCAATATCTATGCAAAAGGACGAAGGTCCAAGTCTTTAGAGTACTGGTGCTTCCTGTCTTGCTATATGGTTGCGAGACATGGACACTATCCAGTGACCTGAGACGAAGACTGGACTCCTTCCTACTGTGTCTCTTCGGAGAATCCTTGGGCACCGTTGGCTTGACTTTGTGTCGAATGAGCGGTTGCTCATGGAGTCCCGATTGAGGCACATTACCTGCATTGTGAGGGAGCGTCAGTTACGGCACTACGGCCATGTGGCGCATTTCCCCGAGGGTGATCCAGCTCGTAAGATCCTCATTGTTGGTGACTGAGTGGGTGGATCAGGCCAAGGGGTTGCCCACGTAACACCTGGCAGATAGAGGGTCATTTCCGGAGGGTGGTACTGGACCATGTGTCTGCCTGGGGGGGGTTATCAACCGGGATCCCGAGTTGTTTCGTCGTGCAGTGGGTGCGGCAACGCACTGTACCAGTGCATGCTCCCCAACTTGACCTTGAACTTGAGGCTGACTGGCATTCATGTCAGTGTTGATTTCTGCCTCAAACATGCCAGAAAGTCGTAAATGGGATTACTTTTTTGTGAAAATTGATGAGTAATGTAGTTTGGCATACAGTGCATCCGGAATGTATTCACAGCGCATCACTTTTTCCACATTTTGTTATGTTACAGCCTGATTAAATTCATTTTTTCCTCAAAATTTTACACACAACACCGCATAATGACAACGTGAAAAGTTTGAGATTTTTGCAAATTTATTAAAAATAAAAAAATTGAGAAAGCACATGTACATAAGTATTCACAGCCTTTGCAATGAAGCTCAAAATTGAGCTCAGATGGATTCTGTTTCCCCTGATCATCCTTGAGATGTTTTTGCAGCTTCATTGGAGTCCATCTGTGGTAAATTCAGTTGACTGGACATGATTTGGAAAGGCACACACCTGTCTATATAAGGTCCCACAGTTGACAGTTCATGTCAGAGCACAAACCAAGCATGAAGTCAAAGGAATTGTCTGTAGACCTCCGAGACAGGATTGTCTCGAGGCACAAATCTGGGGAAGGTTACAAAAAAATTTCTGCTGCTTTGAAGGTCCCAATGAGCACAATGGCCTCCATCATCCGTAAGTGGAAGAAGTTCGAAACCACCAGGACTCTTCCTAGAGCTGGCTGGCCATTTAAACTGAGCAGGGCTTAGTCAGGGAGAGAAGGGCTTAGTCAGGGAGGTGGCCAAGAACCCGATGGTCACTCTGTCAGAGCTCCAGAAGTCCTCTGTGGAGAGAGGAGAACCTTCCAGAAGGACAACCATCTCTGCAGCAATCCACCAATCAGGCCTGTATGGTACAGTGGCCAGACGGAAGCCACTTCTTAGTAAAAGGCACATGGCAGCCCGCCTGGAGTTTGCCAAAGGCACCTGAAGGACTCTCAGACTATGAGAAAGAAACTTCTCTGGTCTGATGAAACAAAGATTGAACTCTTTGGTGTGAATGCCAGGCGTCACATTTGGGGAAAACCTGGCACCATCCCTACAGTGAAGCATGGTGGTGGTAGCATCATGCTGTGGGATGTTTTTCAGCGGCAGGGACTGGGAGACTAGTCAGGATAAAGGGAAAGATGACTGCAGCAATGTACAGAGACATCCTGGATGAAAACCTGCTCCAGAGCGCTCTTGACCTCAGACTGGGGCGACGGTTCATCTTTCAGCAGGACAACGACCCTAAACACACAGCCAAGATATCAAAGGAGTGGCTTCAGGACAGCTCTGTGAATGTCCTTGAGTGGCTCTGCCAGAGCCCAGACTTGAATCCGATTGAACATCTCTGGAGAGATCTTAAAATGGCTGTGCACCGATGCTTTCCATCCAACCTGATGGAGCTTGAGAGGTGCTGCAAAGAGGAATGGGCAAAACTGGCCAAGGATAGCTGTGCCAAGCTTGTGGCATCATATTCAAAAAGACTTGAGGCTGTAATTGCTGCCAAAGGTGCATCGACAAAGTATTGAGCAAAGGCTGTGAATACTTATGTACATGTGCTTTCTCAATTTTTTTTTTTTTTAATAAATTTGCAAAAACCTCAAGTAAACCTTTTTCACATTGTCATTATGGGGTGTTGTGTGCAGAATTCTGAGGAAAAAAATGAATTTAATCCATTTTGGAATAAGGCTGTAACATAACAAAAGGTGGAAAAAGTGATGCGCTGTGAATACTTTCTGGATGCATTGTAAATAGTCAAAACAAGAAACTAGAAAAAAACAATTGTAATGCCAAAAAAAAAATGCTGACAGATATGTTCTGTTGACATTCTCGATCCTTCTCTAGGAATCCTGTAAGAATTTATTGTAGAAATTTCCTCCATTGTGGAAAGGTGTTGGACTTTAATCAAGAAGGGTGTACACTAAAATAACAAGAAGGCTATAATGCCTGCCTGTAATTAAAAGATGTGCTGATATGAAAACTTGCCGAGCCGACTTTTAGGTTACCGGCACATTCCCAACCTCTGACTCACTGTGAGTCGCTTCGTCTGTCAGGTGCACATTGTAGAATGATGGAGTCACATATACAAACACTGAGTATGTGGAGATAGCATGGAATGTGGAGTTTGCATTGTGATATTTGCCCAGACACCACCAGTCGAAGACCACATCTTTATACAAAATATGCTTCTTTATTTAACTTCCAGTTAACACAACACAGTCCCGCACAACTCACAGTGCCTCTAGCCCCAGTCACCCTTCTCCTGGGCCTTCTTTCTCCTTGTTCCTGGGCCACCTGTCCTCTCTCTCCAGGAGCTTCGTCCTGCTCCTGCTCCCAACTCCAGCTCGGTGACTGGAGGGAGGCGGCCCCTGTTATCCTCACCCGGATGAGATCCAGGTGCTCTACCTGATGTCACGTCCTGGTGTGGCGGAAGCGTCAGGAGAGCACCCAGAAGCACTCCAGGTGACCCTGGAAGGATCAACATCCATTGGCGTGGCGGAAGTAAATAAGCCCCGGGCTCCATGAAGCTCGGGGCGCCCCCTGGTGGTGGATACGGGCATCCACGGACTTGAGCCTCCCTGCTTCCCTTCCGTGGCCCTCTTCTGCTCCAGGGCGGTTCTCCCTTCGTGGCCCACTCCAGGCGTCCCGGCCGGGTCAGACTCCCAGCCATATACGACAGCATGTTTTCCCTGTGTCTGTGTGGGTTTCCTCCAGATGCTCCGGTTTCCTCCCATACTCCAGAGACATGCAGGTTAGGTGCATTGGCGATCCTAAATTGTCCCTAGTGTGTGATTGGTTTGTGGGTGTGTGTCTGTGTGTGCCCTGCGGCGGGCTGGCACCCTGCCCATGATTTGTTCATGTATTGCACCATATGTTGGCTGGGATTGGCTCCAGCAGACCCCCCGTGACCCTGTGTTAGGATATAGCGGGTTGGATAATGACTGACTGACAGTCATGGTGCCAGATAAGCAAGCCAGCAAAAATGTCACTGTACTCCTGTTCACTGTTCACCTGTCAATAAGGACCTAGAGTGAAACTACAGTGGTTATTATAGAAGGGCACTAGATGAAATAATTTGGTTTCTTTCTTCTTTTACTGTGTCCTAGCTATCCAAATTACCACAAAAGCACAGAGAAGTTAAATTTGCAGATGATAATCAGACTAGGGCAGATAATATAGAATCAGCTCGATTGTTACAGAGGGACTAGGATAGCATAAAGGCTTGGGGAGATTTGTGGCAGATACAATTTTATGTAAATAAATAAAATATATTACATGTAGGAAGTAAAAATGTTAGACTTGAATACAAAATGGGAGGTCCGAAACTTAAAAGTACACCTTACGAGAGGGACCTAGGAGCTCTAGTGGACTCATCACAATCAACATCAAAACACAGAAGCAATCAAGAAATGTAACAGATGTCAGGTCATGTACTGTAGCACGATGTGTAGAGTACAAGTCAAGCGAGCTTATTCTCAAGTTACATAACACACTGGTGAAGTCTCACCTGGAAGACACCATATTGCAAAAAAGACAGCACAGTGCTAGAGAAAATCCCAGTGAGAGTGACTTAGTTCAGACTTCAGACTAAGATGTATGAATCATGAGGAGTGATAGAATCAAATGAACCTTTTCAGTTTAAGCAAATGAACAGTAGGTGGGGACATGACTGAACTGTTCAAAATTGTGAAAGAAATTACTACAGTACAGTAGATTCCAATTGTTACTTTAAAATAATTCTGCAGCAAGAACATGGGGACACAGTTTGAAACTGCTTAAAGGCAGATTTTACACAAATGTTACAGTTTCAGTTGATGTGAAGAGCCGTAGATTCGTGAAATAAACTGCTGAGTAGAGTGGTAGACAGTAAGACTTTTAGAGACCTTTAGATCTTGACTTGATGTTATCTTGAACAATCAAGATGAATAGGATTGACGGGCTCCTTGGGCTGAATGGCCCATTTTTCTAAAGTTTTGACATTTTAATGATTAAAATATTGGTGAACTGGACATTACTATAGCTCGTCAAGAACACCTCCTCTCAAAGAACAGAAAGAATGGATCTGCAGTATACTCTATATACCGGGTGAGTTAAAATTATGTTATCATTTGAATGGTGGAAACAATTTATTCACGAAACATACTTAATATGTGCAAGATGATTTACAGGAATGTCTCAACCTGTTTGCCATCATGTTCAACACACAAAAACCAACGAGCAACAGTACCATTTAAAGCCTGGACACACATTTCGCGGGGAATAGATGATACTACAGTCCGTATTCTGTCCTTCAGGTCATTGATGTCACAAATTTTCCTGCTATACGTGCTCTCTTTCACTGTACCCCATAACCAGAAATCACAGGGTGTCAAATCAGCGGAGTGTGGAGGCCATGGCAATGTTCTACCACGACTTATTCATTGACCTGGAAAGCTGTGGTCGAGATAAAAATAATCCATTAGTGTTGACATAATTTTGACTCACCCTGTATTATTCAAACAGATACCTCACTGCGTATCCCTTCCATCGTAATTAAACAAAAAAAAGTTACCTGTGAAACAAGATTGCTGCATTTGTTTAGCAAGTGACATCACTCAAGCTGACTTTGTTTAACTGCAACTCCTTCATTGCGCAGTTAAAGGTGGTGTAACCAGTTGCACAGCTAAAGGAGGCAATTACGTTCTGACACTTTAAGGATGCTGAATGACATTTTTTATGAAATGAGTATTGAAAATTGGTTTCATGTTTTCTGTCAGGCTTTACTTGTCTGTTATTTGAATCGAAATGCAAAAATACTGAATTTTCAATGTAAAAACAAAAAATACATCAATGCATTTTTTCTGGATAGTTTGTTCAATCTCTATTCTTCCCTTACTAAAATGCAGAATACATATGTATGTTAAACTGTCATGGTGGCATAGTGGCTAGAACAACCCCAAGAGACTGGGTTTATGTCCTTGCCCCGTCTTTTTCAAGTTCTGAAGTTTCCTCCATGGCTGTGTGGGTTTTTCTTGGTAGACGCCAGTTTTCTCTGACATCTCACAAACATGTCACTTAAGTTAACTGGAGACTCTTATGGCTGATTTATACTTCACGCTCAGAAAACCTACGCATAAACATCATGGCTGCCACGCATTCCCAGCATTCATTTCACGCATGCCCATATTGCATTACCAGCAAAAAATTGGGGGGCTTAGTGTGTTCAGATCAGGACGTGGTGTCAGAGTCTCTGTTTACTATCAACATGTGACAGCAAACCTCTTTGCAGATCCTACAGGATCAATGTGCACGCCTGGATGTTTGATGAATGGTTCAATGTAGTGAAGAAAAATGCTGTCATACAAATGCATTCGTGGTGCTTTTATATTCAAGCGTCGCATATTCCCCATCGTGATGATGCAATACATTTTAAAGGTCTCACATACCATTTTCTGTGCCATCTTTTTTTTTTTTTTTTTGCACCTTCACAACAGAATCTGAATGTAGCATATTTCAGCCACAGAGATAACAATTAGGGTCACAGTGAAAAGGTCTACAGTGGAACCTCGGTTTGCGAGTAACTTGGTTTACGAGTGATTTGCAAGACGAGCAAAAATTTTTAATAAATTTTGACTTGATAAACGAGCGAGGTCTTGCAGTACGAGTAGTATGTATACGCTTTGTCTGCTGAGCGTCATGTGATCACAACTGAGCTGATGGTTCTTCTCTCTCTCTCGCTGCGGGATTGTGGGCAATCGTCTCCTATTCTCCGTCTGAGTCGGCGTGCCTCACTCATATAGTCAACATCCATACGACCGTATACGGTTTACTGCAGCATTAGCATTGTGACTGTGTGTGCTTGCGCGTATGTGTGTATGTGTGTGTGCTCGCGCGCGCGTGTGTGCTGTGATGTGCAAGTCCCCGTCTTGCACCCTAAAACACGAAGCTGAGTCTCAGTACTTTAGCAACACCGGCTTTATTCAGCTTGAAACAGCAACAGCGCGGTTATTTATTGTAGCGGGATCTGCCGCTCTCCTATACACAGACACAGCAGTCCGGCAGGGCCCTGCGCATTTATAATGTTCCTTGTCCCTTGTATCACCCATCGATGGCAGGCACTTATAGTATGTCCATGATCTTTTCGGATTCGCTTTTACGGCGAACTGCTACAGCGCTGGGAGACTGCGATTGCTTTGGGACGCTCTTCCGCGTGTCGTCCCGTTGGGTGCAATCCCACAAGAGTTTAGAAACTCACTCACACCAGCCATGATTTTTTTCAAAGGTAAAGTGCAGGTTAATTTGTTTTATGTATATTTACTTTATATTTTGTATTAATCATTTTTATATGAATAGTTTTGAGTTGTGGAACAAATCATCTGAGTTTCCATTATTTCTTATGGGGAAATTCACTTTGATATATGAGTGCTTTGGACTACGAGCACGTTTCCGAAACGAATTATGCTCACAAACCGAGGTTCCACTGTATTTTGTGATTAAAGTGGAAATTTTGGGTTTTATCTCGTAATTTCCACTTTAATCCCGTAGTTTATTTTGTCATTAAAGAAGACCGTCATAAACATCATCTTAAAACTGACCACTATGTGCTTCTGGGGCTTCCTCCTAAACTGACAGCAGGGGCAAGCACCAATCGCCACACAGAACACATTAAATTTATAATATTCCAGATCTCTGCACATTTAGAACCCTTAGATTTATAATTGATATCACTTCATTATGAAATACATTAAAGTATGTACTGTATATTACATTTTACAGATAAATTGTTAACTTCACTTAAATCATGAATACTATTAATAATTACACATGTGGGGGCAGCACGGTGCTGGAGCAGTAGTGCGGTTTCCTCGCAGCAGGGAGACACAACCCTGATGTTCCCTAGGGGCCTGAGGTTTCCATGTTTTAATGGTGGGTTTCCATAGTCTGCTCAAGTTTCCTTCCAAAGACATGCAGGTGTGGGGATATGGTGATGCTAAAATGATGCTAGTGTATGTATGTGCTTGTATTCAACTTGCGATGAGCTGATGCCCCGTCCAGGGATTGTTCTGCCTTGCGCCTGATGCATGCTGGAATGGACGCATCCCTGGATTGATGGATGTAATCATTAAACATCCATCCTTTTCAGAGATATTGGGGCAAGGCGTCCTCAGAATTTAATGGATGTTTCAGGCAATTCACAACACAGGGAAGCCAAATGTTTTCTCACCATGATGATATCTCGTACTGCCACCTGGTGGAATCTTCCAGATTTATGTAAAGTACATGCGCATGTATTAACAGTACACCGGTTGCATAGCAATAGGATCCGCAGGAGCACACGTCGCGTGGCGTGAAGTATAAACTCGGCCTTAGATTGCCATGATGTACCTGAGTGCACTCTGCAATGGATGCACATCTTTTCCAAGGTTGGTGCCTATCATGCATCTGGTGTAGCCTGGTATAACTTTAGCTCCCATGACCACGGAGTGGATTACAGTGATCCCTCGCTATATCGCGCTTCGTCTTTCACAGCTTCACTCCATCGCGGATTTTAAAAGTAAGCATATGTGAATATATATCGCGGATTTTTCACTGCGGTCTACAGTACGTGTGCTTCCTCAGTTGATTTGCCCATTTGAATTCAAACAAGGGACGCCTTTGAATTCAAACAAGGGACGCTATTGGCGGATGGCTGAGAAGCTACCCAATCAGAGCACGCGGTTAAGTTCCTGTGTGCTGCTGATTGGCTCAGCGACGGAGTGCTGCATTAACCAGGAAGTCTAATCGCACTCATTCAGCATTAAGATGCAAATGATTGCAGAAAAAGTAACATTTTTGGATATGTTGAAGGAAGGAAACAGCTACACCGCTGCAGGACACCATTACAGCATAAATGAGTCCACGATTCTTTTTATTTAAAAAGGAGGAAAAGCATATAAGATCTACGGCCGCAGTGTCTTTTAACCAGGGCGCAAAATGAGTTGCAAGTGGACGTGATAAGGCAGTAATCTGGATGGAATCTGCTTTAGGGATTTGGATTGAAGAGTGATGGAAGAAGAACAACGGCGGTGCTAAACAGTCGCCTGAAGAGGCTCCTTTAGAAGAGCTGTAACGCTATCCTTTGTTGTGCAGTAAAATTAAACTCATCGTTATCGGACAAGTTGTCGTGTCATTGTTGGTGAGTAACCATAATTAATTATTTATGTACAGTACTTATTACATGTACATAGTTTAGTGTCACTGTACACACATTTTACTGTATACAATTTTTCTTGCATTGTACGTATTTATTGATGGTGGCCTGTCTGTTGTAATGGCTGTAACATATGTGATATCGGAGACGCTCAATATCTTTAAAATAATATTTAGGTTTTACTGTATGTAAACTGTGTTTACATACATAATTTCAACGAATCTTACCTAATATCTAAGAGAATACAAAGGGTTTATGCTGTATAATTGTGCGTGAAATGTTTATAATAGTGTGGGAGAGTTTATAAGGGCTTAAAATATATAAAAATAACCATATAAACATATGGTTTCTACTTCGTGGATTTTCTTATTTCGCGGGTGGCTCTGGAACGCAACCCCCGCGATGGAGGAGGGATTACTGTAAAACAAATTGAACAAATAATAGATTTTTCAAACTTAAATTTCTGTGTATTTTTGAGTCATTTTTCAACACTACTGATGATGTTAAATGAATTAGAATTTTTGAACACACTGAGTAAGATCAGTGTTCTTCAACACAATACATTCTATGGCTACGGGTGTCTTTATAAAAGCCAAATTGCAAAATCTGATGCAAAGCAGCTATCCATTGTATAAACCCTCCTAATTCACTTCAGGTCTGCAGGTAGTCAAGGCCTAACAGAAACATCAAGTGATGGCAGGTACAAACACAGGATAGGCCACATTCACTCCTAAAGGGTCAATTTAGTGTTGACAATCAAATGTGGAAGGAAAACTGGTGTACCTGAGAAGAACCTATGAAGATGGAGGAAGACCATGCAGACACCACAGACGATAAACTGGTTGGGATCTGAACCCTGTCTGCTGGAGTTGTGAGAAAATTAACACCACCTTAAGTCCCATTTGGAGTGGATAAGTTGTATACTAGTAGGTGGGTTGAAGCAACTATTACTGGAGGATGTTGGTAGTTTGAGTTCCATCTGAATTTCTCATGTCGGCCTCTTTGTAGGGGCTGTTTGTTTACATCTCAGTAAAGATGACAGAGCCTTTTACCTTCTATAAAGAGTCCGTAAAACATATTCCTAGGTTAATCACCCCTGTGATTTTAGAGTTTTTCAAGAAAAATTGGAGGCAGTCAAAGAACTTGCCCACATTTTGCACAACCCACATTGAACCACTTCAAACTGATTCATAACACCTCTGTCATGGGGGACAAGTTTGTGGAAAAAGGAGCACCAAATGCAGAATTCTTACAGGAGGACTCATGCTTGTGGCATCTTTGGTAAAACACCCACATGAGCCTTCTAGATCTAGACAATGTTTTACAACAAGATGCAGGGTTAACTTGTTTAAATCAACTAAGACTGAATTCATTAATGAATTTGCACCAGTTCATACTTGTGCTCGTAATTTTCGATTGTTCTCTCTTAATATCTAAATTTGATTCCCGATTTTATAAGATGCAATAACAAATTTGGTTGTACATGTATTGACAGATTTCTAATCTCTATTTTATAATTTATGTAATAAATATATGTAATATGAAAGATATAAAAACTTCACGGAGGATAACGCTATCCCAACTTCATACTTCTCCAGTGCATGTCTCATCATAAGCTTTCAATTAAGAAGATCTTATAGCTCTAGTGGTTCATAAGCCAATACGTACCAGATGGACACAACCTTTAGTATTTTGTATATAGAGAGATATCAGTTTTGTGTGATGTATTCCTTTCATTTATTTTTCACCTTTTTTCTGGAGTTGTGAGGCATTTTATTTATCACTGTGCCAGTCTAGATGTAGAGTATTTGCACTTATCACTTCAAATAATGTACAGGGTGAGTCAAAATTATGTTAACACTAATGGATTATTTTTATCTCGACCACACCTTTCCAGGTCGATGGATGGGTCATAGTGGACGATTGCCATGGCCTCCACACTCCCCTGATTTCACACCCTGTGATATCCGGTTATGGGGTATGGTGAAGGAGCACGTGTATAGCAGGAAAGTTTGTGATATCAACAGAATACGGACTGTGGTATCATCTATTCCCCATGAAATGTGTGTCCGGGCTTTAAATGATACTGTTGCTCGTTGGGTTTTGTGTGTTGAACATGATGGCAAAACGGGTTGAGACATTCCTGTAAATCATCTTGCACATATGAAGTATGTTTCGTGAATAAATTGTTTCCACCATTCAAATGTTAACATAATTTTGACTCACCCTGTAATTCCATATAATTGGTTTATCTTTGACCCTTCTTGTTCATAAATATTTTAAATACTCAATCATTTTCACTGGTTATTTTTATTAAATTTCTTTAGCACTTGGTAGTTTACATTCATTAGCCCTTCATTCAATGAATTTTTGTTTTCTAATTGCCTGTGATAACCTGTCTCCACCACCATTTTGCTACTAGCTGTTTAAATCCATCAAATTGCTCATCATACGGCCTTTCATCTAATGGTTCCCCAAGCACTGCTATGAAGGTACCCTCAGTCCCTAGAATTATCTTGTTTGGTTTGCTTTTCTTGTCTGTGCTGAACACACACCATGAAGCATGCATGTCCTCGATTCAACAGTAAAGTATCCATCTGATTTAGACGGACCCCGTGTTCAACCTGACGTCCCCTGATTATCTGATCTCCTCAGGTTTACTTAGAAGGACTAGTGTGAGGAGCTTCTTGGACTTGAGTTCTGCTTTTAAGCTTTCCATCCATTTGCCCTGTTGCCTTTCTTTACTTGTCTTTATTTCTCAGAGCAAGACGAGCAGAATGTAAATGGCTGTATGCTGTATGTTCCTTGTAAATGTATTCCACTTAAAAAAACTGATAAATGCAGAAACAACAAGCACAATTCAGGAATTCCACATTTCCACTTGAATAATAAACCAAAGCGTGTAATTATTTGTTCCGTGACACGTCACTTAAAGGATGCCTACAGCAACACAGCAGTTGTTTACTCTTCATTAGCAACACCTCAAGTGTACGCCGCCCAGTGTGCTCCGTAGCTATAGAAACCCAGGCGTACCTGTGACCATCCCAACTGTAAGAGTATACATTTCCAAAAATGTGCTCTGCCACTCTGTGTTGTTCTAAATTGACAGGAAAACATATCTAAAGAAACCTTGAAATGAATATTTAAATGCCCTGGGCAGCTTTGTTATTAAATTCAGCACAATCGCACAAGCTATTCAGATAGCTGCTCTCCTGTTGAATCTCCAAAAGAAACTGGGAATACTTTAATCAACCAGAGTTTCATTTTTATGAAGTGGACCTCCCAGAGGTCAGAACAAAGACTTGGTGATTAGTGGTGTGACTTTGTGACAACAGGTGATGGATGGGTTTGAATTCCAGCTCAGAACTCACCCTGCACCTGTGAGGGCCTTTGTTGGGGGACCCCAGATTTCCTTTCATATCTGAAAACACGTGTGTGTGTGTGTGAGGTTAACTGTCTCATGGTGGCTCACGGTGAAAGTTTTTATATATTCTACATAAAGGCATCAAATAAGGGCAGCACAGTGATACAGTTGTAGTGCTGCTGCCTTACAGTTAGGAGACCAGAGTTTGCGTCTCAGTTCCTCCCTGCATGTCCTCCTTGTGTCTGAGTGGCTTTCCTCCGGGTGCTCCAGTTCCCTCCCAAAGACATGCAGGTTAGGTGAACTGGTGACATTTAATTGGCCCGTGTGTGTGTGCGTGTGTGTGTGTGTTCACCCTGCAATGGACTTTCCAGGGTTTGTTCCTGCCTTGAACCAATGCTAGCTGGGATAGACTCCAAAAAACTCCCTCAACAACCCAAACTGTGCCCCCCGAGCGCCTGTAACCGTTCTCTGGATTAAGCAAGTTAGAAAATGACATGACATCATATAGAAAAGAAACAGGTGCATACCATTCATTTTAATGAACTCTGGAGGTTTCATGACTTTACATTTCTGGATTATGTGTCTGAGACTGTAAATAATATTGCTGATAGCTGATACAGCACTATGCTGTGCAGGCACAATGATGGCGGTGTGGACCTTTGGCACCTCCAGCCTTTCTTGACTGTTTTTCAAGGTCTTCAGTAGTGAAACTGCTGGTTCACTCTGTGCTCTTAGAGAATTATGAACTTGGGTGACATGTTAAAAATGTGATGTGCAGCGTATTAGAAGATGATGGATAATTGTTAATCTCTACCGGTATCTTCTTTGAAATTTCAGCGGTCTGCCAGTCTCCCTGCTTAAACGGAGGTAAATGCATACGGCCAAATCGATGCCATTGCCCTCCTGGGTGGAGTGGTCACGACTGTTCCAGGTAAGAGCTAAGGTCTTCATTTTAGAAGTTATATCGATTTTCAGAACAACATGAATTAATCCATTACATTAAATATAAATGAATATTTAGATAGACAGAAAAAGCACTATAATGAATGGATAGATAGATAGATAGATAGATAGATAGATAGATAGATAGATAGATAGATAGATAGATAGATAGATAGATGGGCGGCACGGTGGCGCAGTGGGTAGCGCTGCTGCCTCGCAGTTGGGAGATCTGGGGACCTGGGTTCGATTCCCGGGTCCTCCCTGCGTGGAGTTTGCATGTTCTCCCCGTGTCTGCGTGGGTTTCCTCCGGGCGCTCCGGTTTCCTCCCACAGTCCAAAGACATGCTAGTTAGGTGGATTGGCGATTCTAAATTGGCCCTAGTGTGTGCTTGGTGTGTGGGTGTGTTTGTGTGTGTCCTGCGGTGGGTTGGCACCCTGCCCAGGATTGTTTCCTGCCTTGTGCCCTGTGTTGGCTGGGATTGGCTCCAGCAGACCCCCGTGACCCTGTGTTCGGATTCAGCGGGTTGGAAAATGGATGGATGGATGGATAGATAGATAGATAGATAGATAAAGGACAGTATCTATGAAGTAGAAAGCAGGTGGATGATCCGAGAGCCCAGCGTTGACTCTTGTTACGCCTGCCTTTGGCAGGATAAAATGTCATTCTTGATGACTCAATAATAACAATAGGTGGGCCTGAAAATGGATAGCTGTTATAGTGTGTCTAGTGGTGATGTGCTGCATGTTGATTAACACAAGCAAGTAAGAAATCTAAAATTGGCCAAGGTCTCTAGGACTGAGGCTTTATTTTTGACTTTCTCTTGTATGATTTTAATCTCCATAGTTTATCATTTAATATAAAGACAGATATAGTTGGTTTCCATATCTGTTTAATCAGTTCTACCTTGTTTTTTGTATGGTTGAAAAAAACCTGCATTTATATGTGCACCAGTTTAGTAATCAGTACAATCTGTACGTGTATTTTAATTGAGAATTGTTCACAGTGCTGTGTGTCTGCACTCAGTGAAGAGCACTGTACAAAAAAAGAATATGTGGCAATAATAAACCTTAATGAAAGGATAACTGTGTATCTGCGTATCTCTTTGCTATGTCTGTCATTCCAACAGATGGAGTATTAAGAACACCTGTAATAGTAAATGCATTGCATTTGTCATTCCAACAAAAGGTGCATCGCAATCATTAACACTGCTGTTACGAATCCTATAATAAATGGCATGTAACAAAGATGTGTGCATTGCATTTGTCATTCCAATAGACGTTGCATCGTAAACATTTGTAGTAATGCATTTTATTACTACAAATGTTTGTGGAGCACCATGTGTTAGAATGTAAAATACAATGCATTTTATTACTACTTGCATTAAGAATTGATTCATTGCACTGCAGGCATTAATGTGAAGGTCTACATTTTCCTTACATTTTAAACTGTCTTAGATGGGTAGCACAGCTAGTGACCCCATAACCCTATATGCTGTGTATTTACAGTATGTATGTATGTATATGTATATGCATATATCTTTTTGTGTATATGTACTCTGTATTTACGATATTTAATTGTGTGAAAAAGTAAGTACACCCCATGAAATTTTAAACACTATGGCCCCCTGCTCACGTTGCTCACCAACCCCCGGGTCATCGCTACATGCTAACCACTTTGCGGTTCAGCCATTCACGTATGGGGATGTGGATGTACAATTTAAACAGATTGTTATTTTCATGGGAATTGTTACATATGCGTAATAGAACTAACTATTTTACATTACCGCGAGTAACTAACGATATTAAAAAATAGTAAAACGTAATAATTTGAAAGCAAATTATGTTTCATGTTGCGTTAGAGGTATTCGTTGCGTTATATGATTTCGTTCTGCTTGGATTTGAAATTAACACACACATACTTTTTAAACTTACACTTTTACTGTAAAACTTCAGTAAAAACAATTCTTTGAATTAAATTTTGGTCAGTAGCGCATTGAATTTTGATTCTGTGTTTGGACTTACATCGTGACAACGCAATATATAACTGCCCGTGAGTGAATTTCGTTTCTTTCTCTGTAATAAATAAACCGACTTTTTCGAATGTTTGTCTGTGATTTGTTAATTGTCATTGCAAAAGCTATTCTAACGGGAAACTGTAAATGTTTTAATACGAATGGCATATCAAGGTCTCCTTTGGTGTCTAATGTTATCCGCGGAAGATGTACTACATTACCCTTCTTGGATATATCCTTCTTTCACCAGTAATTCGGGCGGTGGAAGACCGGACAGTGTTAACGGTTGTAGATATTCTACAAGATATTGTAAGTTGATGTTTTCATCTTCCGCACGATCACCACCAACTGTTTCAGTATAGTTTGTTGATATCCATCCGAACACCGCTGAATCCGAACACAGGGTCACGGGGGTCTGCTGGAGCCAATCCCAGCCAACACAGGGCACAAGGCAGGAATCAATCCTGGGCGGGGTGCCAACCCACCACAGTAGTTTGTTGATATGCATTTAACCAATTTGCCGTATAACCAATCGACAATTTTCATGTTAATTCATTTGACTTCATCGGTTCTCGGTGCTAGGATTGCCCGTCTGCTCATTTCTTCTGTTGATAACCCTTTGTGATGAAATTCTTCAATAAGATTTGGACATAATTAGTTGGGAACTTAAAGTGAGGAAAATGTAAAAATTTATAAGAGCTAAGAGAGCAGGAACTGAGTCTGACAAATGCTTTCACACAAATGAGAGGAGAGAGGACCGTGTGCGTGGTTGAATGTGGTTGAGAGGAGGGCGTCACTTGAAAAAATCTCATGGCCAAAGTCTCGACTCATGGGACTTGAAATGATATCTTTGAAAAAATCTTGTCTCAGGATTTCCTTTTATACTAGAGATATGTGGACATATATAGATTTGATCTTCCTTTAAACAGTATACAGTGATAATGGTGACATAACAAACATTATGCCACATTTACATTACTCAGTCTATTGTATAATTTAAATAAACATAAATGCGGAAAATATAAGTGCACTCTGACATTTATCACTTAATAAAATTAGAACCAGGCACATTAGATTAGATGCAAATGAACAGAATATTATTACAGAGGATCTTGGAGGAACCTGACTTACCTAAACCTCAGATATTTAGTGTGAGTTTACTCTTTGATGTTGAAGTGTGTGTTATCACCACACCTAGAATGAAAGAGCTCTCTGAGGCCTTCAGAAAGAAGGATATGGATACCTAAAAATCTGGGAAGGGATTTTAAAAGAGCTCCAAACAATTAGAACTCAGTCATTCCACTGTCTGGAAGGAGAAAGATTTCAAACAACTGCCAGTTTCTCCAGGCCCCTCCAGTTGTTTCGGCACAAGAACTAAGAACCCCAGAATGTCATCATGTGACCTCCGGGTAGCACCTGCAATGTCTAAGTGCCCGAGTCTACCATTGCTGCACAAGTTAAATCTACGTGGGAGGAGTGCCAGGAGCAAACCTTTCCTGTCCAGAAAGACTAAAGCTTGCAAATGAACACCTAATTAAAGACCAGGACATAAGGAACAATGTGCTCTGGAAAGATGAGACAAAGATGAGGGTTACCAGAAGAACCTCATAACTAAAGCCTAGTGGTGGAGATGTTATGGTTTGGGGCTTCTTTACTGCCTCAGGGTCTGTCCATTTTTTTAATACATTATTGCAAAGATTTTTTGTTATAAAAATAACTTTCCATACCAACAATTTGAACTTAACAAAACAGAATTCAACCCCAGAGAGGACAGCATAGGCCAAAAAAAAACACACACACACAACAGGAAAGGCAGAATGTCCTCCTCCCCAATATAAATGCTTATCCAAAATGTTATTAATAACATACTGTAATAACTACAGTTACACCATGTTTATCTAAACCTACTGTTCAAATGAAGATCATGTCATGATATATCCACACTTACTTTTTCATATGCCTGTTGCATGTGCTGCACACACAGAATACACAAGAGGTGGCCAAAGTTATGAAGACGCGAGGTTGGCAATGTGAGCACTTGTGAGATCCATCCATCCATTTTCCAACCCGCTGAATCCGAACACAGGGTCACGAAGTTAATAAAGCTATTGTAATAATCATAACCTGCAAGTCTTTTTCCATACTAACAACTATAAACCTACTTTTCCCCATCCCTGCACACACACACGTACACACACTAAATAAATATACAGTACAAGGCGTTTTGTTTTGCCACATTTTTGCCTCAAACTGAACTGAATTGTGCCCAGCCACACATTTAGTGAGCCTACTTCTTCCAATACAGGAACACAATGCATTTGCATTTTATTTATCTGACACTAAAATATTTATTGCATTCCCACATACTTAACCTGAAAAAATAAATATGATTGATTAAATTAGAAAAAAAAAACCTCATTACAGGACTGTCCATTTGAACGCCATGGCTGGGCTTTACCCAGCTACTCCCCCAGTCCGCGTCTCCATTTCACTCTCGAGATCACCAAATGGTCTGAACTCATGTTGGCCGTCAATGTGTCTTACAGTCATATGAAAAAGTTTGGGAACCCCTCTCAGCCTGCATAATAATTTACTCTACTTTCATCAGAAAAGATAACAGTGGTATGTCTTTCATTTCCTAGGAACATCTGAGTACTGGGGTGTTTTCCGAACACAGTATTTAGTTGTATGAAATTAAATCAAATGTAAAAAACTGGCTGTGCAAAAATGTAGGTCCCCTTGTAATTTTTCTGATTTGAATGCATGTCACCACTCAGTGCTGATTACTTGTAACACCAAATTGGTTGGATTAGCTCATTAAGCCTTGAACTTCATAGACAGGTTTGTCCAATCATGAGATATAAAGGTATTTAAGGTGGTCCATTGCAAGTTGTGCTTCCCTTTGACTCTCCTCTGAAGAGTGACAGCATGAGATCATCAAAGCAACTCTCAAAAGATCTGAAAACAAAGATTGTTCAGTCTCATGGTTTAGGAGAAGGCTGCAAAAAGCTATCTCAGAGGTTTAAACTGTCAGTTTCAACTGTAAGGAATGTAATCAGGAAATGGAAGGCCACAGGCACAGTTGCTGTTAAACCCACCAGGTCTGGCAGGCCAAGAAAAATACAGGAGCGGCATATGCGCAGGATTGTGAGAATGGTTACAGACAACCCACAGATCACCTCCAAAGACCTGCAAGAACATCTTGCTGCAGATGGTGTATCTGTACATCGTTCTACAATTCAGCGCAATTTGCACAAAGAACATCTGTATGGCATGGTGATGAGAAAGAAGCCCTTTCTGCACTCACGCCACAAACAGAGTCGCTTGTTGTATGCAAATGCTCATTTAGACACGTCAGATGCATTTTGGAACAAAGTGCTTTGGACTGATGAGACAAAAATTGAGTTATTTGATCAGAACAAAAAGCGCTTTGCATGGCGGAAGAACACCATATTCCAAGAAAAACACCTGCTACCTACTGTCAAATTTGGTGGAGGTTCCATTATGCTTTGGGGCTGTGTGGCTAGTTCAGGGACTGGGGCCCTTGTTAAAGTTGACGGTCAGATAAATTCAACTCAGTATCAACAAATTCTTCAGGATAATGTTCAAGCATCAGTCACAAAGTTGAAGTTACACAGGGGTTGGATATTCCAACAAGACAATGACCCAAAACACAGTTCGAAATCTACAAAGGCATTCATGCGGAGGGAGAGGTACAATGTTCTGGAGTGGCCATCACAGTCACCTGACTTGAATATCATCGAAAATCTATGGGATGATTTGAAGCAGGGGCGGCACGGTGGCGCAGTGGGTAGCGCTGCTGCCTCGCAGTTGAGAGATCTGGGGACCTGGGTTCGATTCCAGGGTCCTCCCTGCGTGGAGTTTGCATGTTCTCCCCGTGTCTGCGTGGGTTTCCTCCGGGCGCTCCGGTTTCCTCCCACATTCCAAAGACATGCCGGTTAGGTGGATTGGCGATTCTAAATTGGCCCTAGTGTGTGCTTGGTGTGTGGGTGTGTTTGTGTGTGTCCTGCGGTGGGTTGGCACCCTGCCCAGGATTGGTCCCTGCCTTGTGCCCTGTGTTGGCTGGGATTGGCTCCGGCAGACCCCCGTGACCCTGTGTTCGGATTCAGCGGGTTGGAAAATGGATGGATGGATGGATTTGAAGCAGGCTGTCCATGCTCGGCAGCCATCAGATTGAACTGAACTGGAGAGATTTTGTATGGAAGAATGGTCAAAAATATCTCCATCCAGAATCCAGACACTCATCAATGGCTATAGGAGGCGTCTAGAGGCTGTTATATTTCCAAAAGGAGGCTCAACTAAGTATTGATGTAATATCTCTGTTGGGGTGCCTAAATGTATGCACCTGTCTAATTTTGTTATGATGCATATTGCATATTTTCTGTTAATCCAATAAACTTAATGTCACTGCTGAAATATTACTGTCTTCATAAGGCATGTCATATATTAAAAGGAAGTTGCTACTTTGAAAGCTCAGCCAATGATAAACAAAAATCCAAAGAATTAAGAGGGGTTCCCAAAACTTTTTCATATGACTGCATGTGTATTTTTAAAGCCTCCATCAGTCTTTCCCTTTTTGTCCACCTTACTATTTCTCTCTCTCACAGCTTGGCACTTTTCCTTCTTTTCCTCCTTTCTTTCACATCATCCGTCTGACCGCAGAGCTCCGAGTATTTACTGCTAGGCTGGACTCGCACTTACAGTATGCTTGGAATTAGATTGTGTTCAGTAATTGAATAAAGGACGGATTCAGCTAAATGTGATGCATATTATTTTGTTTGGTCTGGCGTCCCATCCATTTCTTCTATTATAGGTTCTGCACCTCCTAGGACTCTGAACTGTTTAAGCTGGTTTGAGAGTGTTAGTCACTTAATCGTCTTCTTCTTCTTTTGGCTGCACCCGTTAGGGGTCGCCACAGCGGATCATCTTCCATATCTTCCTGTCCTCTCCATCTTGTTCTGTTACACCCATCACCTGCATGTCCTCTCTCACCACATCCATAAACCTTCTCTTAGGCCTTCCTCTTTTCCTCTTCCCTGGCAGCTCTATCCTTAGCATCCTTCTCCCAATATACCCAGCATCTCTCCTCTGCACATGTCCAAACCAACGCAATCTCGCCTCTCTGACTTTGTCTCCCAACCGTCCAACTTGAGCTGACCCTCTAATGTCCTCATTTCTAATCCTGTCCATCCTCGTCACACCCAATGCAAATCTTAGCATCTTTAACTCTTAATACTCTTTTTAATTTATTTTCCTGTTACTTAATCCAGGGTAAGCCTCGGTGGCTTTACAGAATAATTAACAAGCAGGCCCTCTGCACTCGTGTCTTGTCCAGATAGACAGACAGACAGATAACTCACAAGTTGTGGCCGATGCTCTCAGGGCAGGCGGTGAGCCCCACTGCCACCCACATCTTTAGCAATTTGTCATATTTTTCTTAAAAACACCCTGAGCTCCTCTGTAGTTCTGTAAATGGGGGCCACAGAATAGATTTGATTTTACTGACATTCTGTGGATTTCTGCTTTATACAGCTGAAGATATACTGTAGGAAAACGCAGAAGTGTGAATGTGTCCTTCAAAGATGGTGAAGTGAATGTGACAATGACAGCAAAGCAATGGGAAAGGCGGATGTGATTAAGATAAGAAAGTACTGGTAAACTAAGCCTGCTGCTGGTTTGCTTTACGTGCATTTATGAAAGAAAATATGTTAAGTAAAACATGAACTATCCTGATACAGAATTTAAATGAAATGACAGTATGAGCTAATATTAATATGCTTATTCTCTTTTGTTCTCTTCTGTCTCATTCTTATTTCAGGAAAAGGAAGCATGGATTCTATCATCTCTAAACATTCCATTTTTGCAGGTTCTGTAATGTTTCTTTAAAATCCTATTGTACCCTTACTGCCTTACACTTAAATGATAATCACACAGTCACCGTAAATGAATGGTTTCATAATTCTAATAATGTCTACTGTAAATTAAAGCTGTATTTTTTCATATTAGAAGTGTAACACTGCTGTAATTTTGTGTTATTTTATGATCAATTCCATTGTTAATGTAAATGTGTAAACATAAAAAATAAAAATGCACTGTTACTGCCCGAGATGGTTGCGGTCTTGCGCCCATTGTTGCCAGGCTCAGCTCCAGTCCAATGACTATGAATTGGATTCAGCAGGTGTTAGAATGTTAAATACAATAAAAGGTAAGATTTACACAGAATCCAAGTTGGCCGAGTCAACTAACAGGAGTGGATGTCCTAAAGCAAATGGTGACCACGCTGGCTGTTATCAACCTGCCTCCAATCTAGTTTGTGACAACTGTAAACTTAGCCGCACAGAATGTTTTAAAATAGAGTTTTGTGTTTTACCTTTCCAAGATGCAATTCCTAGATTTTTGTTATAATTTTGTAAAAACTGTCATCATCTTGGAGCAATGTATTCACATTATGTGCAAAGACGCACAAATCTATAACCTGCCTGTTGTTAATCAAAAATGGTCTTTTTTCAAAATTGTTTCTGGACCAAAGGAAAGGAGCTACACAAAGTATTAATGGATTCAAATTTAGTACAGAATTGATCCTCATTCTGACACAGAGGGAACCTGCCACCAACACACAAAGAGGGACTTGCACTAAGTACTGAGCCACCACAGCACCCCATTATTTCCTCCTTTAAATATTTGACACTTGCCTGTCTATTCTATTCTATTGTGTACTTACATTTTGTTTCATCATGTGAAATCAGCAGTTGGTAATAGATAGATAGATAGATAGATAGATAGATAGATAGATAGATAGATAGATAGATAGATAGATAGATAGATAGATAGATAGATAGATAGATAGATACTTTATTAATCCCAGGGGGAAATTCACATACTCCAGCAGCAAAAAATATTAAATTAAAGAGTAATAAAAAAATGCAGGTAAAAAACAGACAATAACTTGAATAATGTTCAACGTTTACCCCCTCTGGTGGAATTGAAGAGTCGCATAGTTTGGGGGAGGAATGATCTTCTCAGTCTGTCAGTGCAGCAGGACAGTGACAGCAGTCTGTCGCTGAAACTGCTCCTCTGTCTGGAGATGACACTGTTTAATGGATGTAGTGGATTCTCCATAATTGATAGGAGCCTGCTGAGTGCCCGTTGCTCTGCTACGGATGTCAAACCGTCTAGCTGTATGCCAACAATATAGCCTGCCTTCCTCACCAGTTTGTCCAGGCGTGAGGCATCCTTCTTCTTAATGCTGCCTCCCCAGCACACCACTGTGTAGAAGAGGGCACTCGCCACAACCATCTGATAGAACATCTGCAGCATCTTACTGCAGATGTTGAAGGATGCCAGTCTTCTAAGGAAGTACAGGCGGCTCTGTCCTTTCTTGCACAGAGAATCAGTATTGGCAGTCCAGTCCAATTTATCGTCCAGCTGCACTCCCAGGTATTATACAGTACATTCTTCACTATGGTAAGTGACACAGAATTTTCAGATATAAAGTAATAAGGTGGCTTTTAAAAAAAACAAAAAAACCCATTAAAGTGATGAAAACCAAGGTCTGAAAATAACTGTACTTTATTAAAAGAGTCTGAGCCCAGCAACTACTGTGCCGGTGCCAAGAGCTCCCACTGGAGTGTTTATCCACAAAGGGACTGCGACCAGGATCTTCACAAGGTGCTGCGCTGACAACCAAGCCCTTAAGTCGGTCGAACAATACCTGAAGTCTTTGGTAACAACAACAGAATTTTAAGGACACCTGTCCCCTATAAACAGTTTTGGGAAACTCTTTTGTGATGCAGCACCTTTTAAGCGGCGGATACATTAGGTCCAATTGACAAGGTCATTATTGATGCATACATGTAGATTTTATTTTGCTATAATGCATAATCTCAAAAGACTGCTGCTATTTATAATCACACAGAATAAGTGTAAAGATTGATCCCAATTACAAAAATGATGCCAATTTGTCCCACAGTATAACCATCCATCCATTATTCAACCCGCTATATCCTAACTACAGGGTCACGGGGGTCTGCTGGAGCCAATCCCAGCCAACACAGGGCACAAGGCAGGGATCAAGCCCACCGCAGGGCGCACACACACACCCACACACTGGGACAATTTATAATCGCCAATGCACCTAACCTGCATGTCTTTGGACTGTGGGAGGAAACCCACGCAGACACAGGGAGAACATGCAAACTCCACGCAGGGAGGACCCGGGAAGCGAACCCAGCACTACCCACTGTGCCACCGTGCTGCCCCAGTATAACCATGAGCTACTAAATCAAGATGGCTTCCCATAGTGCAACACACAGTTCCTTTTAAGCACCTTGTGAAACTACATAAGGAGCAGAGACAACTTGGGTCTATGGGGGTGAGAAATTGGAATTGAATATGGGTTGTGTAAAACACTTCTTGGCACGTATTCTGTGTGATAGCATCAGTCTATTTTATACGTACTCATCATGACACTAGAAAGTGAGAACATGATGCACATAGGTCAGACAGAAACTCTGATGATGCAGGACACAGACATAGAATTACTAGACTCCGCTTGACCAGCAGCATCGTACGTCAAAGTCGCCGCCATATTGTGAGTAGCACTGCTGTGGAGTGAAGTAATGGATAAAGATGCCTCACGCATGTGCTGCTTGGGATTGTACAAACCGCTGTACACTCCAAACCAGATCACAGGGATTACATTTCATAGGTAAGGCTGAACAATTGTTTTGGTTATATTTGGCCATTAGAAAATCCCGTTTTATAATCTTAACTTTAGCTATGCCAGGCTAAATTAGCAAAGCTATGCATTTATGTGTTCAAGTGAGCCTCCAAGCAACGTTTTGACTAAACGTATTTAGTCACTAACTATGTAGATTGTTGTTAGCTGTTAACATTTGTCAAACTTTGAAGATTTCCCAGAGAAATCCACCTCAGGAAGCAGTAGGAGGTAGCCCTTAGACGGGATTTTGAGAAAGCTGTCCTGTGATGTGTGCCATGCTAGTTTGGTAACAGATGCTGTACTGGCATCATATGATCAAAGCTACCACTTGCTCACATTAAAAAAAACAAAGGAGGTTTGATGATTCCTTCTGAGGGTACAGGCAAGGTGGTCAAAGTAGCTGAGCGTGTTATCCGACAGTCGACATTAGGACAAGCTGTCAGTGGATCTTTGATCAATCAGTTTATTCGGGCTGAAATTGGTTCAGATGATGTGTTTTTCTCAAGGAGCACATCGAGGAAACACAGTTTGAAATTGACAACCATCATTTTATGCTCATGTCTTTAGTTGTGTCTGTCTTCCACAAACTAAGGCGGCATCATATTGCCAGACTGAATACTCTCAAATTACACGGTGGCAACACACGGAAAAAGCTATATAAGACACTTCTGTTTCATGGATTTTAGATCCTATCCTGTATATATTAAAGTAACCACATTGTGTGTGTGTGTGTGTGTGAGAGAGAGATTGAGAGAGGAATGAGTGAAATGTTTTCAGAAATTATTAAGCCAATTTGTATACAATAAAATTGTTTATTTTTGTCATTCAGTGTATCATTTCATTGTTAAAAGAAAGACCAGACTGCCAGTTGCAGTCTTACTATTTTGACTTTCAGACATTGGTCAAGTTTTCATCTCAATAATTAATAATAATAATAATACATTATATTTAATAGGCGCCTTTCTTAGCACTCAAGGTCCATCCATCCATTTTCCAACCCGCTGAATCCGAACACAGGGTCACGGGGGTCTGCTGGAGCCAATCCCAGCCAACACAGGGCACAAGGCAGGGAACCAATCCCGGGCAGGATGCCAACCCACCGCAGGACACACACAAACACACCCACACACCAAGCACACCCTAGGGCCAATTTAGAATCACCAATCCACCTAACCTGCATGTCTTTGGACTGTGGGAGGAAACTGGAGCGCCCGGAGGAAACCCACGCAGACATGAGGAGAACATGCAAACTCCACACAGGGAGGACCCGGGAAGCGAACCCGGGTCTCCTAACTGCGAGGCAGCAGCGCTACCACTGCGCCACCGTGCCACCCGCACTCAAGGTCACCTTACAATAAAATTAAACAACATTAGTAAAATTAAGACAATGATAAATCAAAAAGCAATAATTAGAAAACAAACAAAGATAACTGCCAGTAACAGTGCAAAATTCACAATTGGTATGCCAGTTTGAAAAGATAAGTTTTGAGGGTAGTTTTAAAATGTGTTATTGAATTGAGCTGACGAATATAAAAGGGAAGAGATCTCCCGAGCTGAGGAGCACTATGAGAGACGCTCGAGCTCCCATAGAACAGAGTTTGATGTGCGGTACAGAAAGTAGCGCTGCAGATCAGGATCTGAGTGAGCGAGAGGGGTGTCAGTCTGGAGGAGATCAGTGAGGTTGTGGAGAGCTTTAAATGTTAAGAGCGGTATTGTGTATTGTATTCTGTAGTTAACAGGGAGCCAGCGAAGTTGAGAGAGAAGGAGGTGTAATATGTTCAGTGGATTTACAACAGCAGGTTATTATCCTGGCAGCAGAAGTTTGAAGAAGTTGTAAGCGATGGATAAGTTTTTGCAGGATGCCAGTTAGAATAGCATTACAGTAATCTATACATGAGGTGACTCGGGCATTAATCAATACTTCAGTACTGTGTTACGTAAGAACAGGACAAAGTCTAGAAATGTTTCAGAGATGGAAGAAGGCAGTCAGAGAAATGTTACTTATATGGGAGGAATTATTTAATAATAATAATTATTATTATATTTAATTGCCATTATTAGTGTATAAATTGATATAAATAATTGCATTTAAACACATTGCCAAAATCTGTTGCATGTAAACGATACTGTTTTAAACGTCATTTTTTTCATCAGAAAACCCGGTTTCCACATCTACCTGTTTTAGTTTAAATAGCACTTTTGCCACTCGCAATATGGTGGACACGCTGACATATGTCGACTGGGCAACACAGTCAATGCGCCGTCTATCTATATACGTCTATGATGCAGGACATGCCTACTATGAACAGGCTCAGATAAAATGGCTTTCAATTGGCCCTGTGAGAGTAAGCATGTGTATGCATACGTGACAGGGTCCGATACCCAGGGTTACTTCGTCTCATGTCTGATGCCCCTCATGCCTTCTGAAACTGGATGCAGTGGGTTAATTAAATGTGAGGATGTATATTGTAATACCAAATCAGATTTTCTAAAATTACCAGCTGATAGTCCAATGTCTTGGCTTCTAGATGTGATTAACTATTGGTTGATATTCTTAAGTTTACACATTATATAAAAAGTGTTTTGTGGCTTTATATGTGTATGTATATTATATATATATATGTATATACACTAGTCATTTCGGGCACTAGAACAGTAGTGCATAAACATTAGTAGGAACAGTCTATATTAAATGGCAAGGGACTTTGACCGCATTCTTTTTGTTGGTCGTATTTTTCTTTCTTTCAGCCTTTCTTTTGTTGATGTTTACTTGTTGAGCTAACCGTCCTTCGTGGGCGGCCGCCGTGTATTGTGTGTCTTTAATTTTCTGTGACAGTAACACTGTCTTGTACATCCGCTGGCTTGTACGTCCGTAATATACCTTTAATTTTCTCTGGCGGTAATACAGGCGTGCGCGTCGGTAATATGCCTTTAATCTCCTCTGACAGTAATACTGGCTTGTATGTGGCTGTAATATGAGTCACTGTATTGTGTACCTTTAATTTCCTCTCGCAGTAATACTGGTTTGTATTTCCGTAAAACGCCTGTAACTTTCTGTGACAGTAATATCGTGCATCGCACCGTGCCCCACACATGCGTACGTCACCAGAAGACACACACGGACACCTGAACGCACACAGGGATTTTATTAAAGAGGATATATATATATATATATATATATATTCATATTCCAGTTTTGTTTTTTTGCACTTTCTGGTAACTCATCAATATTCAAAGAGGGGTTAAACTTTCAACCAAAAACAACTTCAAATGAAAAGTCATAAAGCCTATTTTAGAAGAAACTGAAACTGGACCATAAGCTGAATTAACTGAAAGTGATGACAATGCACAGATACACACAGGAGTGTATAACAGAACCCCCGTGAAATACCTGGTTAATTCGGGCAGGTGAAGCTTCATCATGATGAGATGGTACCTGCATGGCAAGAAGTCACAATGACCGTGATCAAGTGCAAGGACAAGAAAGACATTAGTTCCCCAAGCACGGTTCACAATACTGCAGCTGTCATTTGTGTCTGGGGAAATGTGGAAGTCACTTAGCCTTGTACTGTGGTATCCTACAATAACACAACGGGCATGTCGGTTATGTGTTTCAGGCACAACACTCTCATACTCAAGCAACATTTATGAAACACTAGTAACAAAAGCCTGTGGTGGGTTGGCACCCTGCCCGGGATTGGTTCCTGACTTGTGCCCTGTGTTGGCTGGGATTGGCTCCAGCAGACCCCCGTGACCCTGTGTTCGGATTCAGCGGTTTGGAAAATGGATGGATGGATAGTAACAAAAGTGCCCAAAGAAACATGCTTCCACTGTACAGATGACACGGTCAAGCTATGGGTTGGTGACTGTTTCAAAACGTATCACAGGAAGAACATGTGCATTCAGGACAGCAGTGGACACAAGACAGAACACTTCCTAGAGCACTTATGATGTTTTGGTATTTACAGGTTTGTTACGCACACTTTTCTCTTGTTGAATGAACATTTTGGCTTGTTTTTCTGGGGGTAAACATAATGCTAAGGAGGTTAAGCATCACAATTACTTGCATGAAATGCACCTAATTAGGAGTTCCATGTTTCCAAGCCACAAGTTATTTTTTCAGTTTCTGCAATGTTCCACCATGAATTAATGTGTAAACAAAATTCGAACATCCATAAAATGACAAGTATGGACAGCTGTTTCATAAAAATCATGCACACAAAATGAGTCAAAAGTCCAAACATTTAAGATGCCCAAATATTGGGACTGATTTAGCGAATACCACCTTACATTCCACCAGTTGGTATGTATCTGTGCAAACATTGCTACACCATCTTCAATTACATTTGAGCGTTTGCTCATATGAGCATATGCTCCATTTGATTCTAACATGTTTGAAGTTTAAAAATACATTGAATGGTGAAACCCATTTATTAGTTATATGATGTTTAGTGGTTATGTACCTGCACCAGTGCACACACTATGCAAGCATTCTGAGAGGCATAAACTGACAATTTATGTGTTCACTCCCCCCACCCCTACCCCCCCCAAACTCCTGTTAAGCATTAAGTAATCTATACTAATAAAAGGCAAAGCCCTCACTGACTGACTGACTCACTCATCACTAATTCTCCAACTTCCCGTGTAGGTAGAAGTCTGAAATTTGGCAGGCTCATTCCTTACAGCTTACTTACAAAAGTTAAGCAGGTTTCATTTCGAAATTCTACACGTAATGGTCATAACTGGAACCTGTTTTTTGTCCATATACTCTAATGGAGGAGGTGGAGTCACGTATCGCGTCATCACATTTTACGCCTCCTACGTAATCACGTGAAGTGAAAACAAGGAAGAGATTTACAGCACGAGTCAAATGCGGGGAACGAAGGTAAATGACATTAATTGTTGAGTGTCTTTTAATACTGTGTAACTGTTGAGTGTCTTTTAATACTTTGCAAGCATACATATTAACAGATGTGCAATTAAACGTGTGCATTTACGGGGTGATTTCTGAGGCTTAAAGCTCGAAGTGATCACTCGAGTGAAGGCAGCTTCACAAAAAAAACAGATCCTTAACAAACTGTTATTGGTATATTTTACCTCAATTTTAAAAGGTTTTCTTTTCTTCTTAATAAAAATTAAAAGCAGAACTTCGCCGATGCGAACCGTGGGGATTTCAGCGACTGACGCATACAGACATATTCATGAGTGCAGGTACTTTGGAAAGAAAGCACCGTGTAAACCTAAAGTTTAAATTAAGTTCATAGACCTTTGATTTGAGGCAAGATTGCTTGTCTCCTGTACAACTATAAGTTGCATTCTCAAGAGTGTGCTTGCACAGCTTGGTCATATTACAACCGGAGTGCTGAACTGACAACGTGATATACAAACAGAACAATCGTAAAAACAGGATTAAATAAAAAGGATGCTTCCGTTGGCAAAGCAACGAAAAAGGAAGACCTTATATGACGTTCGTTTATAAAACAGCGGAGAGGCTGTGTGAATTCAGCTTCACAAAAAAACAGATCCTTAACAAACTGTTATTGGTATATTTTACCTCAATTTTAAAAGGTTTTCTTTTCTTCTTAATAAAAATTTAAAAGCAGTACTTCGCCGCTGCAAAGCACGGGGATGTATATATAGATAGATACAGATATAGATAGATAGATAGATGTGTATGTATGTAGATATGTATATATATATGTATGTATGTGTATATATGTGTGTATATGTATGTGTATATATATGTTGATATATGTATATATGTGGATGTGTATATATGTATATATGTAGATGTGTATATGTAGGTAAGTATATATGTTTATGTATATACATGTTTACATAACCTCTTTAACACACTACTTCTCCGCTGCGAAGCGCGGGTATTTTGCTAGTCTGTACATAAATACATAAAGAAACAAGTCCGATAACACTTTTATTTATGTTTTGCATCAAATACATACAAAAATTTAAACAATTTTCTTTTTCCTCCCCACAGAAGTTCTCTCACTGGTATTACTGAGTTTTGTGTTTCACAATATATTTTACTAGGTTTTCAGAATTTGCTCCAGAAAAAGAATCCACCTGTGCAAAACAAAACAAAACAAAACAGTTCAAAAAGTATATAATCCAGAAAGCCCTCAACTTAAACATTCATAGGAGTGCAGTGTTTCCTCAGATTTAACTTCATCTACATTTTCATGTGGGATGTTCCCCCCCAGGTATCCCTGATGCGAGAATGAGTGGAGGAGAGTGCCTCGCTGTGCACTAGTGTCTCCATCTGCTGCAAATATTTGACTTATGGGATGGAACAGGAAGAGTGAAATTTGATCACATGCATGTATAAATCGCTTTCAGTTATAAAGTTTAAAACATTTCTAATCCAGTAGAAATTCTGGGAAATGCTTGGGTCACTAAGGCATATGAAACATGCAGTGCCACCTCGTGGTATAAAGACTTGCAGCACTATATCCATCTATTAACCTGCCTTGCCCAGTTTTGGATTGTGGAGGTTTGGAAATTCACTGGGACCTCAGTCACATCATCATTAGTTCTAAGATTACAGTATTTGACGCATTTCTTAATATTTGCTGTAGGTTAACATTTTACTTATGGGAAACGTAACACTGTTCATCATAGCAATATTTATAATATAGAATTAGATCCACTAAATGGAATACTTCTAATTGAAGAGAATTGGGGGTGGGGGAAATCTTACCTTACTTCCATTTCTAAAGAAAACAAATGTAGGCATGGCACTGATTTCACAGTTTTGGGCAACATCCTAAAAACACAAAATTAAACTTGATTAAAACATGTATCACTCATTTTACTTATTGTCTCTAATAATTTGAAGAAACTACAAAGTATTTGTTAAATGAGAATGTGAGATTTTAATCAAAGAACTGGGTCCAGTTTCAATGTTTTGAACTATGAATCGTCTTACATTAGATGGAGACGTCAAAGTAATCTGCATATTCAAATTTTAAAGCATAAAACCAGGTTCATTTACGTATGTTAATTTATTTGTAAAACAAATCATACGGTGGTGAGCGGGATGTAGCTATAAACATAAAAGACAGGTGCACTGATAATGTAAAAAAGGCTTGGCTCAAAGCCTGGAGTATTGATGTTGATTAATTCTGCGATTTGTGTTTCAATAGCCCGGTGGTGAAGGATGTTCACACACACACACACACTTTCACCACCACTGTATTCTTTAACATTTAAATTATGTTATCTGTCCTCGTATCCCAAAAGACACATCAGGCTCGGTTAACAAGAGATTCTAACATAAAGAAACAAATCCGACAACACTTTTATTTACGTTTTGCATTAAATACATACAAAAATTTAAACAATTCTCTTTTTCCTATGGGAGCGTTTGTGTTCTGACAGACTGACGTCTATCCAAGTGCGGTTCCTGCCTTTCTCCCAGTGCTGCCCAGAGGTTCATGAATTGGGTGAAGGTTGCCACTGCTAAATTTTGCACAAACCAAAGGAATATAAATTCTATAGTAATAAGAGAACAGTGACAAAATATGGAACAAAATGTAAACTTCTAACAGCATATTTAAGCTTTCTAATTTTATTTTCTTACACCTGCAATACAGTTTAATGATTTGACACAGGAGGTGCTACACACCAGGACAATCTGGACAATCTACAACAGCCCGCCTTGTCATGGCCACAGCTTTTGTCAAAGCAGAGCAAGCCACAGCCCATAAAAACAAACACAGAACACAAATCTTTTGTTGACCAAAAGCCAGATAACACTGGTCTGAAGTGGAATACTTTTTGGCAATTTTGTCATTTTAAGGGGCCAGTGTACATATTCCTTAAAAAGTAGAAAATATAGATGTGCTTACAGCACACAAGGTTGGCAATCCTAGCTTTGGTTTAATAGACAGGGTAAAACTCTAGGGGGTCTTCCTCAATGTAATTGTGAAGTCAATGGCAGGCAATTCTGGGGAAAGATGGTCCTACTCCAGCTCCTCTACCATTTTCCTTTCCCTGCTTTATGAACTCTGCATACGTTCTGAACCACCAACCGTGCAAACAGCATTTTTTTTCCCTCCTGCTTCTGCATAATTAATTTTTACTGTTACAAACTTTAAATAGCTTAGAACTGTCCTAATATTTCCTTTATGTATACAGTGATCCCTCGCTATATCGCGCTTCGCCTTTCGCGGCTTCACTCCATCGCGGATTTTATATGTAAGCATATTTAAATATATATCGCGGATTTTTCGCTGCTTTGCGGATTTCTGAGGACAATGGGTCTTTTAATTTCTGGTACATGCTTCCTCAGTTGGTTTGCCCAGTTGATTTCATACAAGGGACGCTATTGGCAGATGGCTGAGAAGCTATCCAGCTTACTTTCTCTCTCTCTCTCTCTCTCTTGCGCTGACGTAGGGGGGTGTGAGCAGGGGGGCTGTGTGCAGCTGCTTCCTGAAGGACAGGCTGCACGGAGCTTCGCATACTTAAAAGCTCAAAGGGCACGTATTGATTTTTTTTATCTGTCTCTCGCTATCTCTCTCTCTCTGTCTCTTCCTGCTCCTGACAGAGGGGGTGTGAGCTGCCGCCTTCAACAGCTTTGTACCGGCGGTGCTTCGCATACTTAAAAGCCAAAAAGCCGTATTGATTTTTTTTTTGACTGCTTGCTTTGCACTCCTTTGAAAAGGAAGATATGTTTGCATTCTTTTAATTGTGAGACAGAACTGTCATCTCTGTCTTGTCATGGAGCACAGTTTAAACTTTAAAAAGAGACAAATGTTTGTTTGCAGTGTTTGAATAACTTCCTGTCTCTCTACAACCTCCTTGTTTCTGCGCAAATCTGTGACCCAAGCATGACATTCTAAAAATAACCATATAAACATATGGTTTCTACTTCGCGGATTTTCCTATTTCGCGGGTGGCTCTGGAACGCAACCCCCGCGATGGAGGAGGGATTACTGTATGTAATACTAATTTCTACATCATGGACCCACAGCTTGTCATACAGTCAACCTTGAATCCACAATTACAATAATAGAAAATCATTTGCAAGGTTTAAGAAAATCAAGATTTGTACATTTAAAATTAAATTCTTGATTGTCATGTGTACAAGTACCATGTACAATGAAATGCTTGCTTGCATGTGCCCCCGCAGATAGTGAACATAAAACAAAAAACACACAATAAATAAACAAATATAAATAAGTAAAATAAAAAGTAAAAGCATCCTATGTTAAAATTTTATCTTGTGTTAGTATAACTAATATAAAACAACTCCCATAAATATACTACAAAACTGTGCATGGCTACATTTCAAGCTAACATACAACTATGTCATCACCCAGAATTCTTTAGCTAACAAATCTTTTCTAAAGAAGTAACGTTTTAATGAATAATGATGACCCTTCTGATAAGGTGCAGCCTGCATAATGCCATACCAGCTTTTATAACTCTTGTTGTGCCCTTTGCACTTCACCCTATCGGCTGACACCCCCTACCACCAAAAATCAACTTCCTATTTACAATTACAATGCAGTAGGTAAAAACAGTATAAACAGATTTTTGCCTATAAATTTGGAATACTGGTTTTGTTTAGTAATTTAACATGAGGGTCACTACATCAAAACGTTAAAAAGAAAAAAGCTAGTATCTCTTACAGTTACACAAACAATATCTGCCATGCAAAAACGCTACAATCACAAACATGTGCATTTTCATGTCACTACAAAGAGTGCAGAGCCTTTGGAAGAACACACCTCAACAAGCAAATCACGTGTCTCATCTTTTAATTTGAATTGACCTAAAAGCTTGCACATACTGTAGGTCGAACTAATGAAAAAGCACACTATATCAGGCAGAAGAACATTTAGGGGAAGGAAGAGGAAAGGAAGACTTGTCTAGATGTCAGAAGAGGGCTATGGATAACTCAAGAACAAGACAATTAATCTAGAAGAATGGAGCTTACAGATCATACAGAATCTAAAAAACCACTACTGTTGCAGTGGCCCGACATTCTCATTATGCTTTTTCTCTCCTTAAGATATTCATTTAAAGAAGGGCATATAAAAAGACCAACCAGATAAGGACTACAAAAATGTAACTGAAGCGGTACTCACCTCAGCCTCATCCACATCAACTTTAAGAAACACTACATCCGGGTATTGGCCAGGAAGACTCTGTGAACATAGCAAAAAAAAAAAAAGTTTAAGACAGCTGGACATTTAAATAAAAAAATAGCAAATTAAACTTAATCATATACTAATTGGTCTTATATTCCATTTTGTATTGCACTGTATACAAAATTGTGGTGAGACTTACTATAGACATGGATTTATTTTGCATTCCTGTATGAAGATTACAAGACTGCACTTGGCAAATTATAAAATCATTTGTTACATTAGATGGATAAAATCTGGCTGGAAAGCCTTCACTCACGTCATAAAATGGCGCTATTTGTCTACAGGGACCACACCACGTCGCTGAGAAATCAATGACTACAAGCTTATCTGTAGCATTCTTCAGTTCATTCTGAAATTCAGTCTGTAAAGAAAACACATTTGGAAATATATTTATTTGTACATTTAAAAAAAATCTACACAAGTTTACATCTAATCCAAGTAGGCTGCTGCAATGTAAAAAGCCTTGTAATTGTGCAAACTAATCCAGTATTCTATGAAGATCGATGCAACCTCTAGCATTTCAATCACTGTTCTCAACAAGGCACCATTTAAAATTAACCAATTGGATACCTAGTGTTACAACTGGATATCCTCACACAAAGAAAGCAATACATGCAATAGAATGTAGCAAACAAACACTATTAAATAGTTCCCATCAATTCCAGTCTTGAACTCTGCTTCATCCAATTAGTGATTGCAGCGGTCATCATATTGCACCGAAAACAATCAACTCTAGAATGCCAGTACATTGCATGACATCCATACTTACACAGAGCCAATTTTTTTAAATTTAACCTATGAATATGCTTGTTTAAGTATTAGTAGAAATACATGTTGGAGTCTTGCCTTGCAGTTAGGAGACCTGAGTTTACTTCCTGGGTCCTCCCTGTGTGGAGTTTGAGTGTTCTCCCCGAGTCTGCGTGGGTTTCCTCCCACAGTCCAAAGACATGCTGGTTAGGTGCATTAGCGATTCTAAATTGTCTCTAGTGTGTGCGTGTGTGGGCGCGCCCTGTGGTGGGCTGGCAGGGTTTGTTTCCTGCCTTCCGCCCTGTTGACTGGGATTGGCTCCAGCAGATCCCCGTGACCCTGTAGTTAGGATACAGCGAGTTGGATAATGGATGGATGGATGTATGTTGGAGTCTATGGTGCAGTTTATATGCAGTACAAAGGGTACAGTACAGATAACAGTAACATTTTCACTATATCTAAATCTGCCTGTATACTCGCAGACACATGATCATATCATATACAAATATAAATGAAACCTACTCCAAAGAGGTAGCATGGGTCCAACGCAAGGCAATTCATGTTTCAAAACTGGGTCCAGCTGATGTTAATATTTAGTGTTTTGGGTTTTATTTTTTTAAGATATAATACAACTTGAATTTGAGCCATTTATTAGTGTATGCTAAATGGCTTAAAAAATAAACAGTTTAACAGTCTCTTTCACATTTTAACAGCTTTATAGCTAAAACCATGTGGTTTTATTTGCAGGGAGTGTTCCACCATCCTAGTATGAAGCAAATTTAATGTTACTAATTTACCGTTCCACAAAAGTTCAGCCACTTGGCATTCAAACAAAGCACAGCAATCATGACTGCTTTACATTGGATAAATTTTCAATCGGGAAGGGAAGAACCATCTTGCACAGCAACATAATCCACATTTTGCCTCAAATGATTATTAGAATTTTGCAAAATGCTACAGCATTGTGCAAATCCTGAAGATGCCCATTAAGTATGGGTTTCTGTTCCCAACACTCCCGTTTTCTGCACACCTCCCAAAACCATGCATCTTTTGTTAACTGGAACTGCAGGAGCTGAAAGTGTGCTCTGCCATGTACTGGCATGCCTCGTCCAGGGGTGGCTCCTACCCTCTGTTTAATTAAAAGCTCCTGTTCATGCACCACTAATTGGACAGGAGAAAGAAAAGAAAACCACATTGAATTCCTGGTGGGTCAGTGGTGCATATGTTAGTACTTCTATTTCTGGGATCTAGGGCCCAAAACTTGACTCTTGTGCCAGGTACTTTTTTGTGCGAATCTGCACATTCTTTGCAATTTTTCTTTTTAATGAATGCTATTTGTATGTGATGTGTTCTGTTATAAGCAACTCAAATCTACTAAGTCAAATTCCTGTACATTAAGTACTGGCGAATGAATAAAAGTGATTCTGATTCTCACCGTGTGTGTGGCCTTCCCAGTTTTTACTTCCACATCAAAAAGACATGCATTTCAGAGTAAAAGTGGAGATACAGTATATCTATATTTCTGAAGACTGACACTGTATCCAGGGTTAATTCCTTCTTAGCAATCAATGTTGGCAGAGTGGGCTCTTGCTCCCTCAACCCTGAAGCAGAATATGCTGATAATGAGAATATGATTTTAAAAATACTGATGAAAACGACAAACCAGACTGAGCATAACAGTTACATGTACATTAAAACATAATTACAGACAGAGGAGCCGGTAACAATTTTAAATTAACATGATCCCCCTGCTTTGACCCTATAAGATTAATGGGCTTATTAAAATAAATAAAAAAGGTGACCTTATTTAAAAAACACATGCCCGTACAGGTGACAAGATCCACTTTTTTTTTTTTAATATCTTTATTGTATACCAACAGCAATACAAATGTTATTGTGTTCACATAAATTGCCGATGAATGCTTCTAATCCACTCCAGGGTTTTTTTTTTTGGTTTGGTTTAGCACCTCCCGACTCACCCACTTGTGATATACCGTTCAATTCTGATGACTTATGTAAAACAGGCTTTTTGGGGTTTTCCATTCCCAACTTTTGCTCTCTAGATCTTAAAAAACTAAACTCATTTTTAGATGAATTCTGGACCATATTTCATGCAAGAAATTACATTGTTATGATAAAAAGTAAAACAGACATCCTTAGTGAAAACGATTACAAGAACTTGAAGTTGCGCATGCTGCATCAATAATCCCTGGTGTTTACCTACTAATGGGGTAGAAGGGGTCAACGTTTTCATACAACTTCAAAAGAATGAGGATACAGGTACATGAATTGTCATTTTATAATATTTCATGGATGCTGATCACAAATGAGATTTTTGATATGCTATTCTTTACCAGTGGTTCAAGCCCTCTAACAGCCACTATCCTGAATGATAAAAATGACAAATTTCAAACAAACATATAGGGAATTGTTTTAAGACTATTTCAAGGTTAGCGATTATGATGTTAATTTTTTGGATCCTTTAGAAATTGGGATATAGCTATCTATGGATCTCTATCAGAGGGTTAAAAAAAATGAAAATTTCTATTAAATAATGAAAACATTTAGACTCAAACTGAAGCACACATTTTTAATATTTCAAAATTATCTGATACAACTATTTTTGTTTATTACTTCTGTGAAGTAAATCGTTATTACATTTTTTGTGAACACCTTGAATTAGGGTGGCTTATACAAAAAAAAAAAACCACACTTTATGCAACAGTACCATAAGGAATACTGTATAAAAAGTACACAGAAGCATAAGCAGAAGGCTAGGGAAATATCAAACTATAAAACAAAGAGCACTACTGAAGATGTACAGATTTAAATTAAGTCTTGTCACTTTTCAGTTTTTTCCTTAACACACATGATGAATCGATAACTAGACTGTAATTTGAAACTTAATTATCTTTGCGGCAAAAGAATTTTGCAAGAAGCATGAGGTTTTGTTACTTTCTTTTGACTTTTTCCATGTAACAGGCCAGACCATTGGTATCATTTACTTTTTTTTTTTTTTTCAAAAAATCCCTCATTAAAGCAAACCAAATGATTTTGGGACGTATGCATTTATAAATATATGATCAAAAATTAATTAGTTTCACCATAAAACCTGCTGCCACTTAATGTTTGAGGTCAATGTCGCTAGTAAACTGTTGCATGGGTGTCACTTATGAATTACTTTATATGAAGCTTCTCCCTGTTCCGAGTTGTTTGCGGTCTTTCCTAATCCGTTCCCCGCAGCGCACAGTTGCCCGAAGATCCTGAAAAAATATGACCAACAAAATAACTGACTGTTGACTTGCCACCGCCGAATGATTCCTCGACACTCGTTATACAACTTTAAGACATATGGCAATTAGGGCGGATCCCTTATTGAAACGGATTGAAATTTGCACTCAATTGCCGCCTGTGTTAAGACTTTTAACACACCGTGACGTATATTTCTACACAACCCAAACGATCAAGGGTGTGATAAAAACGACACTGTAAGATTACATCCGAAGGTCAAAATGAAGACAGAATTTGTGAAATTAGCAGAAAAATATTCCACGTGACAGCAGCGCGTGTCCGCCAGTGGCGGGTGCGAGCGCGAGTGGCCGAGTTCGGCGCGCTCAGATAGGCTCCAGCCCGCCACCCAGTGAGTAGATAAAAAAGCGCCAATGCGTTGCTGTTAAGAGAACAGCCAGGAGGTAGGCTTCTCTGACGCCGCATCACCTCTGTGCGAATGAAAGAAAAAAAGATTAAAACTCTCGCCATTCAGTCTGTTCGACTTTTTCTAAATTTAAGCTGCACACTTTTAGTTAATTACCCATTAATTCCACTTACTTCTACCCAAACGCAATTCACCCAGCGCGTGGATACTGCATTTCGCACTTTAGTCGAGTCGATCGTGTAACCGGCACCCAGCGCAGTTCACGGGAGCAGGAATCTGCGTGATTCGTAATATGATATACAAATACGTACGTTTGATGTAATCAAGGGCAAACAAGTTTGTAGGTGAAATTAAAAAAATGAAAACTTTATCAATGTTTCGTACGTTGCAACAACCCGCGGCCATTCAAATATAAACTTATCCAACTTACCATATTTTTGATCTCTCTAACCATCTTGCCTTATTGTTACGTGAAACCTTAAATAAAAAGGGATGGAAGAAGAAGCCTTAAGAGCCGTATATACACCACCCAACCAGCTGCTATCGTCGCCCGCTTTTAAGGGACTTTACTTGAAAGGGGTGGAACTCCTCCCTTAACTATGTAGGGGAGGGATATGTCGATTTCTAGTCTTTAAAAAACGCCTCCTGTACGGTGACGTCACACTCTGCGCAGCTCATAGTCCGTTAAATGTATTGCCAGTATATGTTACTGTACTAAATGTTCTGCGCAGCTCATAGTCCGATAAATTCATTGCTAGTATATTTTACTATACTAGATGTTCATACGAAATAAACTAAACACCATTTTCCTTAGGGATGAAGCTCCCGTGAAGGGATGCGTGTCAAGTGGTGTCATCGAAAGTAGCCGCGGCTGCGCAGATCTCACGCGAGTCACAATAGTAGGGCAGGCGTTTTCGCAGCACAAATGGTTTCGACAGGACCGACTGCGCGATGCATAAGACGGAGTCATTTGTTGCCGAGGAGTCACATGTCAAAAGTATGCGCACACCTTTGTTTCCAAAAGTAGAAATTATTCTTTTTTTAATTTTTTTGCACATGTATATACACAAAATAGGATTCTAAATTATTTAAATGACTGCAAGCGAACAATAAATGGAAGTCTGATTTTTGCGAGATTTGGTTCATTTTCAATGCATATTCAGAATTTTTTCCTGAGTCATGGTGACACTGTGAGGAAGTCTGCTCATTAATATTAACTTTTGTGTAATATAATAGTGGTGACATCGATCCGGAGTTTACTCTTCCCATAAATGGTCATGCAGAAAGCTCAATATGCATTGTTTTGACAACGGCATCAAATGTTTTTACTGACACCGGGACAAAATTAAAGGGAGAGATGAGTGGAATTCACTCTTTAAAATGGTTTGACTTGTGACGTAATGTTAGAACAGGACAACATGCAGGGCCGGATTTTCCTATAGGCTAACTAGGCTTCAGCCTAGGGCCTCAAGATCAAGAGGGGCCTACATTCAAATTGTTAGCAAAATTTTTTTGTCTCTCATGTAATTTACAAACTTAAAAATGGAAGGTGAAAGGGCCTCATAAGTGGAATAGCCTAGGGCCTCTTTTCATATAAATCCGGCCCTGACAACATGACATGGGTTTTACAGTGAGGCATATGTTAGACTTTCCTGATAAGAAATGAGGAGATGTATGAGAGAGAAGGGAATACCAGAATAGTATATAAGGGTAGTTAAAGGATATATACGAGAGTGCCCACATAAAAAAGAGAAATAGTGTTGGAATTACAGAAGTAACAGTTAAAAGTTGGGTTACATGAAGGATCATCATTAGATCCGTACCTGTACTGTAATAGATTTTATTGTTAGGGGGATAGCCCCATGGTATATGCTGTTTGCAGATGACATCGAGCAAGGTGGCACCACTAATAATATTGTGGAAAGGAAACTGGAGCAGTGGAGAAGAGCTATGAAGGATTTAAAAGAGCCTAAATCTATTAGGTCAGCACCAATGAGTACCACACAGAGCTACTGTATATATATTGTCATGTCTGAGCTGCAAAAGACAGGCAGGAGGGGACTGAGTGAAAAAAACTTTTATTTTGGCATTTGCAGGAACAGCACTCAACCTTTATTCAACAATATTGCGTTATTTCAAATGCACAGCAAAATGGACAACTTCCTAGTTGTCTCCATTACAGCAACTCCAGTTCTTGAGTTTAAAAGAACTCATAGCTGCCCCTCTATGAGAGAACTCAATTATAGATCAAGAGGTGCAGCAGAGGCAGTCTACACAGGACAAAAGGTGAGTGAACTGGCTTTAAAGACTTGCAGTAAAGTGTATGACTGCTTTATGCAGTATGCGACAACTGCCATTCTGAGGCTGTGCTTCTTTTACATTAGAGTGCTGTATAAAGACAGTGTTTTCTGTGTGGCTGAAGCTGTGCTAGGGGACGGTGCGCAATATGAATTGTCACAAAAATATACAGTATACTGTTCTGTATATGGAGAGAGAGAAAGACAAAGAGAGAGAGAGAAACATAAAAAGTTATTTCCAAACAGAAAAGAAGGTGAGAGCCACAACATGTTGACTGTAAGGACTTGTCCGGCAAGCAAGCAGTTAACAGGGCCAGACATGAGTATGTCTTAGATTCAGATGGCTAAAATGCCATTAGAAAGTAGAGAGTTCAAACACAGGCCCACAACTGACCTGTGGCCAGTCTCTGCTTGCTGCACCATCATATTTCAAATGCAGGAGTAGCAGGTTTGGCTGGCCTTATCTCCAAGTTTCATCATCACTGAGTGACCAGAAACTCTGCAACTGCACACCCCTGACGTCTTGCCATGCCTCACACACACACCAGTCATCAGGCACTACCTAGCAATCAGACAGTGGAAGAACCTGCCAAACCGGTAACTTGCTGCGAGGTGATCACCTCATGCAATTACAATTTGTTTAAAACTACTATGAACTGTTTGAATCTCTGACATATGTCATAGATACCACGCTATGCAAAAACAGCATCCTTCAATTGTACCTGTCCCTGTGGGAATTCTATGTTAAACAAAAAGTCAAGTCATGTAAAAAAAAAGAAATGGCACCAATATAACAGAGTAAAAGAAGGAGAAGGGCCTGCCAAAGTCAAGAGGGAAAGTAAAGAAACCATACTGAAGCTAGAGGACATCTCCTTACACTACATCTAAAAATCAAATGGGTGATAAACAGTACATAATCAGAATAACACATTTCATTTATACAGAGCTTTTCTCATATTTAAATCATTTAATAAACAAACCAGGGAATGACCTGAATAGACGGAAAACATCCAATAAACAACACAGGCCATAATTTAATTCCCAGTTGGGAGTTCCTCTATTCACATGGGATTCTCCCCTCATAACATCATTTAACAGCATTCCCAAACTAGTTTAATCTCAGTCTTGCCAAAACTGGAACAAGTCAGAAACCAGTCCTGGAGGGGCGAGTAGTTTATTCAGGGGGTCCTTTTATACACACATCAACACCGGGCCAATTTAGAACTGGTAATTAATCCGACACCAACGTCTATCAAGATGTGTTAGGAAAACTAAGATATCAGGATCACACCCCCTATGGAGATTCTGAGAATGTGTAAACTTCACAGCAAAAGAGACCTGGAACAGGATTCAAACCCAAGATGCTAGATTCACGAGGCAGCAGTGCTAATGTCTGCACCCTCATGCTTTCCCAGTCTGAAGACATGCTGTTAAATTCATAGATAACCTTTAACTGCTCTTGTGGCCCACACTTCTTATGCTTGGGTTTGGCCCTAAAGTCATAATTTTCATAAAACTTGTATTCAAATCCTGAAATGTTTCATATAAATCATGTAAATGTAACTTTGACTTTTTTCATTTTAAGTTGTGATAGAAGTGGGCAATGTCCTCTTTTTGCCACTTTCTAAAGATGAATTTATTTAAAAACAATATTTTTTCCAAAATTCCTATACTTTGTTTCACAGTGATCCTGTCTACATACTCGAAATGCACATACAGTACTGTAGTTCAATGCTACTAACAGATGCTGATTCATACTGGCTCAGCATTTGCAGTACTGAGATTTAACCAAATCAGTCTGCTTCTTTAAAATAGATAGTTACTGCTAAAACAGTTGTTAATTTTTTTATACAACAAATTTGTTATCCGAAGCACTTTCTCATTATAATGCACATTTCTTATTTAAAAAAAAAAAACACTTAGCAAGTTGCCTGTGTGAGTGTGCGTGTTTAACTGAGAATCCTGCTGTTGTCATCTATGCACTCTAAGTCGCCACCTGCTTGCCTTCTCCATTACTCTTGTGCAGTGGCTGTATATATTCCTAAGTACTGTGTAATCATTTGCTAAATGGTCCCTAAAGGAGAGGATGCAATGATACAGAGCATTGCTGCATCCACCACATGACAAACCCCCTCAGGATCCCAAATTAGGACCTGAGTGCAGCACCAGACTAGTTTGACTGGAATGGAACAGTGAGAGGTGTTTTTATACAGTGGTTAGAGTGCCAACCCTGCCACCAACCCCCAAGTTTTTCCCTATATGTTGGAGGACCTGCTTGCAGGTCTTTGTACGTAGGATGGGGCAATTGCTGGTTAAGGGCCTTTCTCAAGGGCCCAACGGAGTGGAATCACTTCTGGCTTTTATCAGATTCAATTGTAAAGAGTGTAAGGACAGTGCAGTACCTTTTTTATACATTTTATATTTTGCCATGGGATGAGTCTAATGTACTCTGTTGGCCTCTCCACATTACAATGGTGAAGACCTGGTTTCTGTCTCAGACCCCAAACGTAGGCTAATGTGCAGAAACATTACAATTAATGACCTCATTAACAATTTCTTAATAATAATAGGTATTTGATGAATGAACTGTTTTATATAATGGTGTAATCGGAGTTGATGGTTTGGGATTTGAATTAGTTTGGGATTTTGTGATAGGCCAGGAATGTTTTTTATTTGTCCCATTGTGGTCCAGTCCTACATAGGATGATGAAGGCAGAATAGATAGCTCATCTGATGTCACCAGTAAGCAATCCACTTGCATTGTTTAAAAACTGCTTGACCGAGACTGGGGAAGTTCTCCTTTTAGCTTAGGCTGATAAGACACTGCATCTGAGTACCTTCATGGCTGGCCACCAGCAGTTACTACAATACAGATCAATCACCTAAGATGGTTCATGGCATGAGTTCAAGGCAGTACACCATGGATTTTGATTTTTGATTTTTTTATTATAATTTGTTTTTAATATGATCACTATAGTGTTGTAGTGGTTAGTACTGCTCACCACTACATGAGAGTTCTTGGATCAAATAAGTGTCTGGTCACTGTTTCTGTGGAATTTACATGTTCATCCCATAACTCCTTGTCTGATTTTCTAATACATACCAAAGCTGTGCAGATCACATTGACTGGAAATGGTTGTTACAAAATAAGTAGAACTTCTAAAAATAACTAAACTAGAGCACAAGCTCATAATTTTATAAAATTGTTTCCTTGTCAAAAACAAACAAACAACTAAACACAAGGGCTTCCTCTGGGTGCTTAGGTTTCCTCCCACTGTCCAAAGACATGCATGTTAGGTGAATTAATGTTGTTAAACTGGCCTTGGTGTGGGTGTGGGTACGGATGTGTGTAGAACTGGTGCCCTGTCCAGGATTTGTTCCTACCATGCTCCCTATGCTCCCACAACCCTGCCCTGGATAAGTGAGTTAAGGAAGTGCGCAGGTAGATGGATAACAATAATAAAATCAGAAGATATGTCTAATGTGCTCTTGAGCGAGTCCCCCTTTCTAACACACAGTCCCTGAATGAGTCTTTATGATATAGCGGGACACTGACAATGGAATTGGTGGAGCAATTAAGGTGCCTGAATACTCCTAAGTCCTTTGAACGCACCAGGCATTGGACCCCAGATTCCTCCCATGATGAGTCTCAGATCTTATGTATTTTGTCTTCCTGCTCACCTTCCACTGACGGATTGTTAATAAGCATAGACTCATGTGAACTGGATTTAAAGATATGTGGAACAATGGATGGTATAATGAAGTGCATATGAAGGGTAATTTAAGTTACCAGATTGATCACATAAGGAACAATAATTAGGAGGAATTCCCCATGTTTTATCAAAAGATATTTATCTCCGGCTTCAAGTGTGAACAGGTTAAAATTTTTCCAAATCCTTTTAAACCTAGATCAATTTTCAGCCAGACCAAGAAGTGGTAAAATTCCAGAGAGGGCATGGCTCCTTAAACTGTAAACATACTCAGAGGGTGTGATTTTGGTGGATGTGTTCTAGTGAATATTCTGCTCAATTTTGGCTAGATGTTTGATTTAATACATTTCCAGACAGACTGAAAAGAATTCTCACTGCATCAAAAATACTTTTTCTAGTCTTGGATTCACCCACTCCGTCCTCTTCAGGATGACAGCCAGATGTTAGGTTGATTCTTGGATCAACTTTCCCAAACCCAGGAAATGAATTGGAGGCCTTAATTGAAAATATTTTTTCTTGAAAAGCCACATATTCGAAAAATATCCACTAGCTCCTGTGCTGTGGGAAGGGAAAAAAATGACTTACAGTCACCAAGATGGTGTGGCAGAACTAAAGCAAGTCAGAAAAGAGCTCATCAACAAATACAAACAGTGGGTTGCGTTTTCCACCTTGGACAGATGCTGCGGAGAACTGTGCAAATATTTTACATAGCGGGGAATAATGATGTGATAGAAGAAGCAACCGTAGAATTTGTCACAGCATGCATTTTTCCTGCATGCTTGTCTCTATCATGTTTTTGTTGGTGTATTCCAAAATGATATTCTACTTAAATGCCTTCTTCTCATGTCTTCTTCTCATGGGTAACAAAATTCATCCATCCATCCATTATCCAACCCACTGTATCATAACTACAGGGTCACGGGGGTTTGCCGGAGCCAATCCCAGCCAACACAGGGCACAAGGCAGGAAACAAACCCTGAGCAGGGCACAAACCCACTGCAGGGCACACACCAAGCACACACTAGGGACAATTTCGGATCGCCAATGCACCTAACCTGCATGTCTTTGGACTGTGGGAGGAAACCAGAGCACCCAGAGGAAACCCATGCAGACACAGGGAGAACATGCAAACTCCACGCAGGGAGGACCCAGGAAGTGAATGCAGGTCTCCTAACTGCAAGGCAGCAGCGCTACCACTGCGCCACCGTGCTGCCCGTAACAAAATTCATCATTCAAAATATTTCTTCCTCTACAGTGCATTAAACAATTCAAGGAATCTGGAGGAATTGCAGGGTGTAAAGGGCAAGGGTGCAAGACTAAGTTGAACATCCCAACTTACCGTCCCAACTTTTTTTGGAATGTGTTGCAGGCCTGAAATGTAGGAATGGACATATATTAACAAATGAAATTAAGTTGACCAGACAAGACATGAAATATCTTGGGCTCATGCTGTCTGCAAACTTGATAATCACTGTGGGTTCTTTTTATTTGCATTTTCCATACCATCCCAACTTTTTCTGATTTGTAGAAATACCACAATAAAAGCCTTAGTTTTCCTGCATTCACCTTTGTCTGTCTTCCAAGATTATCACAGTACTCTCTGCCATCACTGCTGTGTTTCTAATTCCTTGTTCTTGTTTCAGTTCACAGATGCACATCCCCAGTTTTAAGGCAAGACAAATAACTTCCCCAAAACACTCCCCAGTATCATGACTTGCTTCTTCATCCTTAATCTCTTTGTTATGAATTAGCAAAATTAAACTCGTTTGGTTTCACCCTGCGACAGCAGCTAAAATCTTTAGGTAAAGTCTTAAAGGTAACACTGTATTGCCTAATGAACGTTGTGGCACCCGGCTGGGGTTCATGCCTGGCTGGGATGCCCAGGAGGACCGGAGGAGGGCTTGTGCCTCCTCCAGAACACAAGGGGGCGACTGCCCTGGTTCTATTGGGGGCCACCTGTACAGAGCTTGGAAGCTCAACCCTGTAGGGGCCCGTGGTCACCGCCACCGATGCCTTGGGAGCCCTGGACCTCAGCACTTCCACCACACCCAGAGGTGCTGGGGGGAAGAGGATTGGGGACACCCGGAGGACTACCGGGTACACAGCCAGAGCTTCCGCCACACAGGGGTGTGTCAATGGAGGCTCCTCGGGAAGCACCTGGAGTCCATCCGGGGGTTTATAAAAGGGACCGCCTCCCTCCATTCAATGGCAAGAGTCGGGTGGAAGTGTACAAAGCTCAGTGGAGAGGAGTGGAGGAGGACCAGAGACAGTGAAGGCATTGTGTTGTGTGGCCAGGACCGAAGGGGTGATTGGTGCTGCGGCACTGGGTATTGTGCACTTTAAATTACTGTAAATATTGTAAATAAACGTGTGTGGTGAAACCATCATGTCTACCTGTCTGTGTCTGGGCTGTTCCCCACAACGTATTCCTTTGTTTAAAATGTAACTGGTTTGAAGCCATAGATTTTGCCTTTGGTATATTAAAAATTGAGGTAAAATCTTGGAGAAAGTCTTCTAGATTATTAGAACACAGTTGGCCATAAACACAACAGGTAGAGGCTCATTTTATTGATTTACTAACTAATAATGAAATGTGGGGCGGCACGGTGGCACAATGGGTAGCGCTGCTGCCTTGCAGTTGGGAGATCTGGGGACCTGGGTTCGCTTCCCGGGTCCTCCCTGCGTGGAGTTTGCATGTTCTCCCCGTGTCTGTGTGGGTTTCCTCCCACAGTCCAAAGACATGCAGGTTAGGTGGTTTGGCGTTTCTAAATTGGCCCTAGTGTGTGCTTGGTGTATGGGTGTGTTTGTGTGTGTCCTGCGGTGGGTTGGCACCCTGCCCGGGATTGGTTCCTGCCTTGTGCCCTGTGTTGGCTGGGATTGGCTCCAGCAGACCCCCGTGACCCTGTGTTCGGATTCAGCGGGTTGGAAAATGGATGGATGGATGGATAATGAAATGTTGAAAGGTATTTTTGGATACTTAAATAATGAAGATGTAGGTCAAAAATGAACCTACAAGGAATTGGCTCCCCTGAGTGCAGCTCAGGGTGTGTATCACCAGCTCTTTAGAGGGCAAATAAGCTTCTAACCTCAGCACAGCTCCAATTCTAACTGCTGATCTGTGTTGGTAAGGTCAGCTGAGACGGTGGGCACCTGTAAGCTTTTTTATTTCTTTAGGAAAAAAACATGGAATTTCTATGACACACTTTTTTATAGGTCACAAAATTTGTAATTTCACTCAAGCTAAACCCTAATTAATTTTTTTTTATTTTATGAAAGTGATATTAAGCATAATAAAAGTCAGCCTGTTTGTTTTTTTAGGCACAGCTTGGACAAGTGAATGTGGGCATTAGCAATGGGTCACTGCTGTATACAATATGGCAGCGGTCATGAACAATACAGAACAAAATGGCAGCACCTATAAAAAATAAAAAAATAAATAAAAAAGGACAACGTAAGGCCATTTCAAATTAACTACAAAAATAACAATAACAAAAAAAACAAATCAGACGACATGTGTTCCTATTGTGATTGGTAGGTCGTAATGGTTCAGTGTGTTTAAGTCTTTCGCAGAGCACACACACAAAAATCAAGCTGTTTAAATTTAAATAGACAAAAAAGTATAAAAGAGGCAAAAAGAAACAAGTTTTTAAAGTAAGCAGATGGTCAATCAACACACAATAAAAAGATTGCCAGGATCTAGTCCATCTAGATCTTTTCTGCCCACGACCCAACCCTCACCATTTGTCTTGCAGGTGATGAGCCGACTAGATGTCTCCACATCACCATTTTGGGCTCAGCCTTGCCAGGTAATGTGGGTTACCTGACTCCCGGTAACCCTATCCATTACATTTATAAATCCTTAATGCATATTTGTAAAAAAATCACAAGTTGATTGACCATCTGCTTACTTTAAAAACTTGTTTCTTTTTGTCTCTTTTATAGACTAGACTGTAAAGTGCTAGTAACAATAAGACAGTTCTTTTAATCTGCACCTCAAATAAATTAATGGAAGAAATTCTTAAAACAAGAATCAAACAACACAAATCAAGCACAGACACAGCATATTAATAAAACCTTAATATGGGGTTTGGATGGTGAATAGTGTATAACAGGGATCGGCAACCTTTCAATGGTGTCATGCTGAACCTATGTTACAATGTTATTCCGCATGCTGACATACAGTGCATCCTGAAAGTATTCACAGCGCATCACTTTTTCCACATTTTGTTATGTTACAGCCTTATTCCAAAATGGATTAAATTCATTTTTTTCCTCAGAATTCTACACACAACACCCCATAATGACAACATGAAAAAAGTTTACTTGAGGTTTTTGCAAATTTATTAAAAATAAAAAAATTGAGAAAGCACATGTACATAAGTATTCACAGCCTTTGCCGTGAAGCTCGAAATTGAGCTCAGGTGCATCCTGTTTCCCCTGATAATCCTTGAGATGTTTCTGCAGCTTCATTGGAGTCCACCTGTGGTAAATTCAGTTGATTGGACATGATTTGGAAAGGCACACACCTGTCTATATAAGGTCCCACAGTTGACAGTTCATGTCAGAGCACAAACCAAGCATGAAGTCAAAGGAATTGTCTGTAGACCTCCGAGACAGGATTGTCTCGAGGTACATATCTGGGGAAGGGTACAGAAAAATTTCTAATGCTTTGAAGGTCCCAATGAGCACAGTGGCCTCCATCATCCGTAAGTGGAAGAAGCTCGAAACCACCAGGACTCTTCCTAGAGCTGACCAGCCATCTAAACTGAGCGATCGCGGGAGAAGGGCCTTAGTCAGGGAGGTGACCAAGAACCCGATGGTCACTCTGTCAGAGCTCCAGAAGTCCTCTCTGGAGAGAGCAGAACCTTCCAGAAGGACAACCATCTCTGCAGCAATCCACCAATCAGGCCTGTATGGTAGAGTGGCCAGACGGAAGCCACTCCTTAGCAAAAGGCACATGGCAGCCCGCCTGGAGTTTGCCAAAAGGCAGCTGAAGGACTCTCAGACTATGAGAAAGAAAATTCTCTGGTCTGATGAGACAAAGATTGAACTCTTTGGTGTGAATGCCAGGCATCACGTTTGAAGGAAACCTGGCACCATCCCTACAGTGAAGCATGGTGGTGGCAACATCATGCTGTGGGGATGTTTTTCAGCAGCAGGAACTGGGAGACTAGTCAGGATAAAGGAAAAGATGACTGCAGCAATGTACAGAGACATCCTGAATGAAAACCTGCTCCAGAGCGCTCTAGACCTCAGACTGGGGCGACGGTTCATCTTTCAGCAGGACAACGACCCTAAGCACACAGCCAAGATATCAAAGGAGTGGCTTCAGGACAACTCTGTGAATGTTCCTAAGTGGCCCAGCCAGAGCCCAGACTTGAATCCGATTGAACATCTCTGGAGAGATCTTATAATGGCTGTGCACTGATGCTTCCCATCCAACCTGATGGTGCCTGAGAGGTGCTGCAAAGAGGAATGGGCGAAACTGGCCAAGGATAGGTGTGCAAGCTTGTGGCATCATATTCAAAAAGACTTGAGGCTGTAATTGCTGCCAAAGGTGCATCGACAAAGTATTGAGCAAAGGCTGTGAATACTTATGTACATGTGATTTCTCAGTTTTTTTATTTTTAATAAATTTGCAAAAACCTCAAGTAAACTTTTTTCACGTTGTCATTATGGGGTGTTGTGTGCAGAATTCTGAGGAAAAAAATTTATTTAATCCATTTTGGAATAAGGCTGTAACATAACAAAAGGTGGAAAAAGTGATGCACTGTAATTCTGCCAATTTTGTTATATATAGTATCAAAATTTGTCCGGTTATAATGGGTGAAGCCCTTTATATTGGTCATTCAATATTTAAAAATACATAGGATCAAATGTGAAAAGAATGTTTTGTCAATTTTTTTATAACTACATTTGTTGGCTTTATTTTTGGTTCCAATTATTTGACTAAAATAAGTAGTTTGTTTCTCAAAGCCAGAAACTGCCCTTTTCATAACTTCACTTTTCTCATTAGAGTTTTTAAACGTGGGCTGATGTTTAGTTTGATAATGTTTTGTACACTTGACAAAAAACATACAACACTTTCACAGCATAACACACACATTTTAACGTACCACGGCCTGCACTGAACACATGGTTTCCCTTTACATGTGAGTCGCATGCGTAAAATGTAGGTGGGAACACGGAGCTCAAACTCATGTGCTATAATTAAAATATAGTAACAAGAGGTTTGTTTTAACGTACCATGGCCTGCACTGAACATATGATTTCCATTTACATCCATCCATCCATCCATTTACCAACCCGCTGAATCCGAACACAGGGTCACGGGGGTCTGCCGGAGCCAATCCCAGCCAACACAGGGCACAAGGCAGGAAACAATCCTGGGCAGGGTGCCAACCCACCGCAGGACACACACAAACACACCCACACACCAAGCACACACTAGGGCCAATTTTAGAATTGCCAATCCACCTAACCTGCATGTCTTTGGACTGTGGGAGGAAACCGGAGCGCCCGGAGGAAACCCACGCAGACACGTTCCATTTACATGTGAGCTGCATATGCAAAACGTAGGTGGGGGGGGGGGGGGGGTCGCGTGTGTTATAATTAAAATATAATTTTTTACTATATTTCAATTCATTTAGAGTGCCATTGAAAATCATTCCGCATGCCACGCTTGGCAAGCGTTGTAGGTTGTTTTTCACCAAGCTTTTCTTGTCAGACGATCATTTTGTAATTTTCCTTTTAATTATGTGAATTTAGTTTCTTATTTTGTCAGTCTCTATGTTGAGCCTAAGGGGACGGGGCCACCCAGTACCACAGGTGTGCAGTTTGAGGCTGACGTCTGCAGTATCTAAAGGACCTAAACGCTCAGTCCAACTGCTGAAGCAATAGCTTTTGCTCTTGTTATTTTGTTTCCATTTCATAGATTCCTTTTCTATTTTTGTTCATTCTAAGTGGCTGTTTTTGATATTATGGTGTTTTCGACGGTCTCCTTTCATTTAAGGATTTGCTTCTGGACTTCAGAGTCTGAATTTGCTTCACTTTGAAGCAACTTTCTCAATGCTAATTTTTGTTTTTTACTCCTTTGTAAATAGACTTTATTAATACTCCCTGCGACAGGGTTTGTCATGGTTCCCCTTGCCTTGTTGCGTTTGTAAGCTTGGCCTTCACTGAGTGTGCTTTCAGGGCCATGCTTCCTTCATATTACTAGGCCTTATTATGATTGAGATGCCTACGTTTTGATAATGGAGCCTCTTTTGAGTTTCTTGAGCCCTGTTTTCATAATACATGTAAGAAATTATGTGATGTTAAAGTGAAGTCCCTAAAGGATGGGGCTGCTGCTCCTTTTAATTTTCATAAAAAGAGCTTTATATCACCATGATAGTATAGTGGTTAGTGCTACTACTTTATTCAACCAGTGTCTTGGGTTTAAGTACCATGCCTGGTTGTTGTTCATGAGCTCCCATGTATTGGTGGGTGCATGAGTGGGCCCTGTAATGATTTCCTGCCTGATAACGAGTGTTGCTGGGTTACATTATGAATATCAATTAAGCAGGATGAAGTGTGTTAAATTATGACCAACAGAGATATAGTGTTGTGGATTTAAAATTTTATATTTTATTTTATTTTGTGGACGCTCCTGTATGCCGATGACATCTTCTTGGCCAAGGAGGAATGCCAGAGTCTCCAAGAGCAAACACAGCAGTGGGCAACCAGGTTGGCGGAAAATGGGCTAAGGCTGAATGTCAAGAAGATGGAGTACATGGAGTGTGGAATGCAGACGGATGGAACCATCCAAATTGATGGCCAGGACCTCAACAAGGTCCGCCAGTTCAAATACCTCAGCTCCCTCGTCTGTGCTGATGGCGAGACCCTGCCTGACGGACGCGCTCGTGTCAAAGCAGCCTGGCTGAAATGGAGACAGGTCACTGCAGTCCTCTCTGACTGCAAGATACCTGTCCACCTGAAGGCCAAGGTTTACAAGAATGTTGTACTCCCAGTTGCTCTCTACGGATCTGAATGCTGGCTGTCCACCACCAAGAATGAACAAGCCTTGCATGCCACGTGGCTCGACCACATCACAAATGAAGATGTGAGAAGAATAACAGGTGTGGTGCTAATACTGAAGAAAATGCAGGAGGCTTGCATGCACTGGTATGGCCACATCATGCACAGCAGCAAGCAATCAGTGGCCAATGGCCTTCCGCCTCAGCCCAGACAGATGCCAGTCCTGTGGATGACCCACAAAATGGTGGTTTCATCAATTTAAATAGGATATGTGATTCGCCGAACATCACCCCTTGACGATGCCTTCGATCGAAATAAGTGTAGATCGACATGCAGAAAAGCGAACCCTGTGCCAACACGGGATAAATGCTAAGAAAGAAGATTTTATTTTACTTTTTGCCCACACAAACAAAGATGAACTTAATTTTATAAGGACAGTTAACATCAAAGCATCAGGTTTTCCTGAATTGCATCAACTTAAACAATCTTTTTTCGATGTTTTTGCCTCAGGCTGTGTTGATTATTTTATCATCTGGAAACAGAACTTTGACAGCCAGCCAATAAAAGATGTGTAATAGCCCAAGTCACGAAGTCCTATCACAATGTTCATGTCACGAAGAATCCCAATATCACACATCATAAAATAAATATGCCTTGTCAGAGAGCGACATCTGGAGAGGGCAACAAATATGTCAGGAGAGGGCAAGAGATGCACGACCATTTTCATCTGATCATCAACTGAAGTATCTCATGAACAATATCGATTGCTAGATCAATATGCCTTGTCAGAGAGCGACATCTGGAGAGGGCAACAAATATGTCAGGAGAGGGCAAGAGATGCACGACCATTTTCATCTGATCATCAACTGAAGTATCTCATGAACAATATCGATTGCTAGATCAGAAGCTGCCCAAGTACATTCAATTTTTCGTAAGCTTTTCCTAAAGACTACAGTGATCCCTCGCTATATCGCGCTTCGCCTTTCGCGGCTTCACTCTATCGCGGATTTTATATGTAAGCATATTTAAATATATATCGCGGATTTTTTGGTGGTTCGCGGATTTCTGAGGACAATGGGTCTTAATTTCTGGTACATGCTTCCTCAGTTGGTTTGCCCAGTTGATTTCATACAAGGGACGCTATTGGCAGATGGCTGAGAAGCTACCCAGCTTACTTTTCTCTCTCTCTTGCGCTGACTTTCTCTGATCCTGACGTAGGGGGATTGAGCAGGGGGGCTGTTCGCACACCTAGACGATACGGACGCTCGTCTAAAAATGCTGCAAGATTATCTTCACGTTGCCTACCTTCTGTGTGCAGCTGCTTCGTGAAGCGACATGCTGCACGGTGCTTCGCATACTTAAAAGCTCAAAGGGCACGTATTGATTTTTGACTTTGTTTTTCTCTGGCTCTCTCTCTCTCCCTGCTCCTGACGGAGGGGGTGTGAGCTGCCGCCTTCAACAGCTTTGTACCGGCGGTGCTTCGCATATTTAAAAGCCATACAGCCCTATTGATTTGTTTGCTTTCCTCTCTGTTTCTGACAGTCTGTGCTCCTGATGCGCACTCCTTTGAAGAGGAAGATATGTTTGCATTCTTTTAATTGTGAGACAGAGCTGTCATCTCTGTCTTGTCATGGAGCACAGTTTAAACTTTTGAAAAAGAGACAAATGTTTGTTTGCAGTGTTTGAATAACGTTCCTGTCTCTCTACAACCTCCTGTGTTTCTGTGCAAATCTGTGACCCAAGCATGACAATATAAAAATAACCATATAAACATATGGTTTCTACTTCGCGGATGGCTCTGGAATGCAACCCCCGCGATGGAGGAGGGATTACTGTATATATACAGTATATCCAAACTTTGCTATGTATATTTTCTTTTATGTTTTTCTCTACTGGTATTATTCTTGTTTAAGAAATACCAAGTTGCTTTTAATTTTGTATACTTTGTCTTTATATCTGGAGTGATTGAAATAATAAGATAAATATTTAGAGCACCAGGAGCAGTAAGGAAGTACAATAGGATTCGAACTGCAAGTTTTATAGGCTGAGGAAGAAGAGCTGTGTCCAAAAGAGAACAGGACGTTAAAGTAAGACATGACCAATAGCCAAGAATGTTGAGCCTTTGTATGTGTAAAAATATTCTTGGAGACCAAAGTAATATTTAGGTCTGAGATACTGTATATCTAAGACATCATATGTTGTTTGAGCCTATGAGTAAGTAAGTCTCTTGAAGTACTAGAGAAAAGACAGGCTGTGCATGTGTCATCCATACGGCACTTGTGTGGGCTAAAGTGCTGTGTATATGCCATTCATAAGGTACTTTTGAGGTTAGGGTCTGTGTCTATGTGTATATCTATGTGTGTGTGTGTTAATATTAAGGGTCGAACTTGTGTGGTAATTAATTTTTCTTATGATATTTTAATATTTATGAAGCTTGAATTTTATATCTTAAAGTAGTTACTCATATTTAGAAAAATGTACTATGTAATGTAAAGATGTTTTCAAGTAACCTACAGCATCTGAAACAGGATGCAAGCAGATTATCTTTGGCTCCTAGGCCAGGAAAACATGTTTTATTTACTGAATGAGAAAGGAAGCTGCCTTCAGCTTCTGTGCTGCTAAAGAAAGGAGATGAAAATGACAAAACTCACACACAATGTTGGAAATTAATGATCAGTCTGTAGGACAATCGTATATGTTTTGGTGACCATGCTTACTTATATTTAGTATGGTTCATTTTGCCCCGTGTCCGGTCAGCAACTGGAAGCAGCCAATGTTGGTAAGAAACTTTATATGATGTAAGTAATCTAATTGTGTATAAAAAGACCTCAACTAGCAGAAAAGGGGTGCACATCTAGTTACAGCGTCCTGCAATAGGAGTGCTCCCTCTTCGAAGAGAATATTATGATTTAAACTTCCCCCTGCCTGTTTTCTCCTAGAGGTTTTGGGTCACCCAGAGAGAGACGGTCATTACTACCATACTTAAGTAAGTCGATGGAAATACCACAATAATACAGCAGTGGTAGCACTTCTGCCTCACATCAAGGAGTTTCTCCACATGTCGGCATGGGTTTCTTATGGGTGCTCCAGTTTCCTCCCCCAGTCCAAAAGCATTCGGGTTAGGATGATTGGCCTCCATATACCACATGCTTGTGTGTTCACCTTGTGATGGACTGGCGCCTTGTCCAGGGATTGTTCCTGCCTTGCACTTAATGCCTGCTGGGATAATCTTCAGCTTCCCCACAACCCTGTTCTTGATTAGCAGGCTTGGAAGATGGATGTTAAATGATCCAGATAAAATCTAACCAGCAAGTTGTTTAAGCTTGGGGACATAAAGTGGACAGAACGGTGAATATCCTACAGCTGTGCTTCCCAAGTTCAGACCTGGAGAGGCACCCATAGCTGCAGTTTTTATTCCCACCATTTTTACAATCAGTGTGTGTGTGTTTTTGTACTTGAAGTTGATCTCACTTTTGAGTTATCTGTCTCACAAATAGATCTACAAATCTAATAAATATTTGCATTGTTTGCCATACCTTTAAATGCTTGCTTTTATTCAGTGGTTTTGCTTAGCAATGAGCAGTGCAAATGTCTTTGGATCCTAAAGTTTAGCAATTACTTCAAGGCCATTTTCATGTGTCTGCTCTTTAAGAAACATTTCTTACAAATGAATGTGATACTGAAGTCATTGCTCCCTTTAGCATTCATATACAGTTAGGTCCATAAATATTCGGACAGAGACAACTTTTTTTTCTAATTTTGGTTCTGTACATTACCACAATGAATTTTAAATGAAACAACTCAGATGCAGTTGAAGTGCAGACTTTCAGCTTTAATTCAGTGGGGTGAACAAAACGATTGCATAAAAATGTGAGGCAACCAAAGCATTTTTTTAACACAATCCCTTCATTTCAGGGGCTCAAAAGTAATTGGACAAATTAAATAACTGGAAATAAAATGTTCATTTCTAATACTTGCTTGAAAACCCTTTGCTGGCAATGTCAGCCTGAAGTCTTGAACTCATGGACATCACCAGATGCTGGGTTTCCTCCTTTTTAATGCTCTGCCAGGCCTTTACTGCAGCGGCTTTCAGTTGCTGTTTGTTTGTGGGCCTTTCTGTCTGAAGTTTAGTCTTCAACAAGTGAAATGCATGCTCAATTGGGTTAAGATTAGGTGACTGACTTGGCCATTCAAGAATTTTCCACTTCTTTGCTTTAATAAACTCCTGGGTTGGTTTGGCTGTATGTTTTGGGTCATTGTCCATCTGTATCATGAAACGCTGCCCAATCAATTTGACTGCATTTATTTGGATTTGAGCAGACAGTATGTCTCTGAACACCTCAGAATTTATTCGGCTGCTTCTGTCCTGTGTCACATCATCAATAAACACTAGTGTCCCAGTGCCTCTGCCAGCCATGCACGCCCAAGCCATCACACTGCCTCCACCGTGTTTTACAGATGATGTGGTATGTGGTATTATGTGATAATGACCTGTTCCATGCCTTCTCCATACTTTTTTCTTGCCATCATTCTGGTAGAGGTTGATCTTGCTTTTATCTGTCCAAAGAATGTTTTTCCAGAACTATGCTGGCTTTTTTAGATGTTCTTTAGCAAAGTCCAATCTAGCCTTTCTATTCTTGAGGCTTATGAGTGGCTTGCACCTTGCAGTGCACCCTCTGTATTTACTTTCATGCAGTCTTCTCTTTATGGTAGACTTGGATATCGGTATGCCTACCCCCTTGAGAGTGTTGTTCACTTGGTTGGCTGTTGTGAAGGGGTTTCTCCTCATCATAGAAATGATTCTGTGATCATCCACCACTGTTGTCTTCCGTGGACATCCAGGTCTTTTTGCGTTGCTGAGTTCACCAGTGCTTGCTTTCTTTCTCAGGATGTACCAAACTGTAGATTTTGCCACTCGTAATATTTTAGTAATTTCTTAGATGGGTTTTTTCTGTTTTCGCAGCTTAAGGATGGCTTCTATTACCTGCATGGAGAGCTCCTTTGACCGCATGTTGTCTGTTCACAGCAAAATCTTCCACATGCAAGCACCACATCTCAAATCAACTCCAGGCCTTTTATCTGCTTAATTGATAATGACATAACGACGGACTTGCCCACACCTGCCCATGAAATAGCCTTTGAGTCAATTGTCCAATTACTTTTGAGCTCCTGAAATGAAGGGATTGTGTTAAAAAATGCTTTAGTTGCCTCACATTTTTATGCAATCGTTTTGTTCACCCCACTGAATTAAAGCTGAAAGTCTGCACTTCAACTGCATCTGAGTAGTTTCATTTAAAATTCATTGTGGTAATGTACAGAACCAAAATTAGAAAAAGTTGTCTCTGTCCAAATATTTATGGACCTAACTGTACAGTTAAGAAAGCAAACACATTAGAAAAAAGTGAACTAAAAAGAAAACATCAAAAGGAATTTAAGCATTTGAGGTTTTGGTAGAAATGCAAATATTCAAGAATTTCTTTGAATAAGACTGCTATGTTATGTTATATTACCAGGCTGCGGTTCAAATTTCTCTTTTATATTTGTTTTGTTCATTTTTTGGTTATGTTAAAGTTGATGATCATTTAGTTTCCATGTGTTAAAGTATCTTTTACTATGTGTTTGTGAGTGGTGCCCCAAGAGGCCATGTGCCCATCACCGCCTCATAAAGACTGAAAAACAACCACAGTCCCTTGCGGTTCATTGCATGCACTAGGTGGTTGGTGAGCTCTCTTGTGTGTATTGCTAATTCTGATTATTATTGAATTTCAGGACTTTTGACCTCTTTTGCTGTTTTTCTATTATTGGAGTTTGTTTTGGGACTATGTTTGCTATTGGGATTCCCCTTTTTGAAGGCACTCCCATTTTTGTTTTTAAAAAAATGTTTTAAGTTATTGTGGCAGATGCCCAGCCAGGACACTCCTGTAATAGAAGGACCGGGTGAAAGAGAGGATATTTAGGGCAATACCTACCCTGGAACACAAAGGGAAAACCTTGCCCCACTTAAAATAAAGGTGTGTGCAGGACAGAACTTGCGTCTCACCCCTTTTTGTGTCATGTAGTGTGGCTGGTATGCCCCCTGGTGGTCCACATTATACAGATTCTTCGTTTGTCCTGGTGTGATTAGCCAAAGTCTTTGATGGTCTTTACCTCCTCTACTGGGTATACAGAGCACTTTTTAGGACATTTTCAAACTCTGTGCTGTGTACTTTGAGGCCTCACTCCACTTCAGCTCTACAAGGACAATAAAAGGCGACTCACTAAACAATTACATCAATAAAAATAAGAATGATGCACTTGACTGTGAAACTAATTGGAATAAAACCCCACAACCATAGGGGTCCCCCAGGACAGAACCTGAGAACCACTACCATAGAGTCAGGAAAATCAGTGGAGATGGACATAAGCAGAATGCAGATATGTGCAAGTGGAATTCCATGTAAACAAATGTAAGCATGTACACAAAAAATCAAAAATATGACATATGACTACACACACTAAAACTTAAAAATTACACCACATGATAAAAAGACTTTGGAGCAGTGGAGTATTTGGGTGTGAAACTTCTACTGGAGCCACAACATTATTTTCCTTTCTGTGTGCAGACTTCGCTAACATAAACCTGAACTTACTCAACTAATATCTGCACCTCTTGTGTTAATGGTTAGTGAGGCATGTGAGCTCACACACCTTTTGTGTGATTTAAATAGTAAAAAAAACTAATCAATCAAACAAGATGATGCGGGTGCCAGGTCTGTCTTGTTTGTCATCAGATCATTATGATACCCTCTGATATTTATCATCCACTGACAAAATACAGTCATATAGATTTAAATGTTAAGTAAACTGTGAGCTTCGCAAGCACTCGCTACCCAGGAAAATAGGGCTAAGCGAAGGTTTATGGATGTGGTGAAAGAGGACATGCAGGTGATGGGTGTAACAGAACAAGATGCAGAGGACAGAAAGATATGGAGGAAGATGATCCGCTGTGGCAACCCCTAACGGGAGTAGCCGAAAGAAGAAGAAGACACTATGAACTGCCCAAATGGAAACATCAGCACCTCGAGTGTTTAATCAAACAGCTTTGTGGTGAAGAAAAAAGGATAAGCCACAAGAACATGAAAAGAACATGCAGGCCACACACACAGTGCACAACTTGTGTGGAGCCATCTGGTAGCCGCACTAACCACCATGTGGCCTGGCCCACAATTGCAAACACAATTTTCTACATATCTGTTCTTTACACACCAGGGCAGTGCATTTCTTTGAAGCAGGAGCATCCCACTGCTGGCTTCTTTTCCCACAATGAAGGAGAATGAGCAAGGCTCCATGCAGCCCTCGCCCCTGTTTTCCTATAGGGGGCACTAGCTCCCTGGTTGGAATAAGTTCTTTTTTAATTGCGGTGTCTTAAGTAACCTGAACCTAAATAGATATATTATAAAGAGGTGATGTCCCTCCCTTAGTGATACGGCGGTAAGGAATCACATAAGAGAAAATAACTTAATGATGATTTATGCTGCATAACAGATGGGAATCCAATGACAAGACTTTGTGTAAAGTCTGCCATTTTCTTCACTGCGCTGGAAGGATTTTCAGGATCGGATGACGGTATCTCCCATCCATCCGTCAGCTTCAAAGGCGTGCCGGGCAATGTTTCAAGGCTTTATACGCTTTCTCCATGTGCAGGCCCCTACTTAGGTAAATCATACCATTCCAAACAAGGAAAAGAAGATCCAATGTCATGCGGACTCTGTAACACAGAAATAGTACAATGCCTATTTTCGCAGTTGTCCCTTTCTTGTCTTCTAATGCTTGCCTAACAGTTCTAAATGATGAGCCCCTGTGTACCAAATCTGGCATTGTGTTAGCTATACATGTGAGAAGAAGCAGATTTATAACATATTTTTGTACAGAGCACAGTTACAAACAAATAAACTTATTACCCGCCGCCCCCCCCCACACCACTCACCACATGAGCAGCCGAACCCAGACTGGGAAAAGCTTCAACCAGAAGTACACACTCATACACAAAATATGGTCATTTTAATACCGTGAATAAGGGGCTCTAGCTTTCAAGCTCCATCACTAATCTGGAAACTTCAGGCTGGCAAATAGAGTTAGTCCCTCTGCTGGAAAGAGGCATGCAGCACCTGATATAATGTGCTTTTTTCCTCAACAAATTCAGGCTAGTTATACAGTATGTCTTTTCTGAGGTTTTGGAACTATAATTCTGAAATCACATTTGAGGTGTGATGCATTTTGAGGAATTTATAAACTATTAGCTTTTTGCTGTGGAGCCATTTTGTTTTTCTTTTGGGATTCTGTCATCATGATGATGGTCCTGGTTACCAGGGGCATGGCTTCTACGGTCACAACATTGTGGGGTTTAATTGGTGAGGGGTTAAAAGGTCTATTCTCGACAGCCATTTTGTATCCAAGTTTGCACAGAACAGCCCTTTTCTTTGCGGCTTTCAAAAGGTCAATTTTTGATATTTTTTGGTTCTCAAATCTTTGCTCTTGTCCCTAACTTTCTATTCTGATCTTGTCTTGAACTTTGGCTAGTTCTTTGACATTATCTCAAGGACCTGTACATAAAAATATACTGTCTCTTTCTCTCTTTCTGTGTAGCACCCATGACAATGTCACATACTACAAAAATATTTTTGTGAAGAAGAAAATTTGAGTACAACAGAAAATTTTTAAAAAGACAACAAAGTTGGCATTGAAGATATTTTAAAATGTAAGTTAAAATTACCGAGGGGTGTTTATTACTTATTTTGCATAACCTCTGGTAGGGCTGTGCCCCACTAGCTTTTAATGCAACTCTCCACACCCATTGTGCGGATGAATAAAAATTGTAATAGGATGTTAGATGACATAGCTCGATGTGTGGAGTACAAGTTGAAGAAGAACCGCTTATAACACATCGGCGAGGCCCAATCAGAAATATCAAGGGCCTGCAGGTATGGTGTTTGTATTAGAAAAGAAGATCCAGAGAGAAGATACCACAGCCTGACTGCTGGACTATGGAGTACAAGCAGCAAAGAAAGACCGACACAGGTGAGCGGTGTCAGCTTAAGCAAACATGATGACAGACTATTATTGAAGTGTTAAACATATTAGAAGGACAAACAAACTGTAATTGTCTTTACTACACTACTGGCACGTAGACTTATCTTGCTCATCTGGAAGAATCCTAACTCTCCTATTCTAAGTCAGCGGGTAACTGATGTTATATGCTATTTGAAACTGGAAAAAATCAAATTTGCACTTAGAGGATCTGTTTCAAAACCTGGCAGGATCTAATCAATAACATTTTGGAATAAGCATTTAAATTGAGGAAGCAGATTCTCTCCCCTCTTTTTTCATTCTATTTATTTTTATTCATTTATTAATTTATCTATTTACTTATCTATCTACTGGCCTAGCTCTCTTTTTCATGGGTGGGGGTTGATTTGTTTCAAACCTATAGAATGTTATTTGATTTTAATAAAAATCAATAAAATGCAAAACAAAAGTATTAAAACATTTAGTACAATAACTGCCATTTTTTTTCCCCCAAGGAGTATGGTTAAGGTTACATTTTTCAATAATATAAATTGCTTAGAAAGTTCCCTCCCCAAGAGAAACATAGTAATACTTCGGAAACATTTAAATCTCAATGATGTTTTGCAAACATCAGGTGAATTCAAATAAAACAGCCGAAGTTTGGCTGCATGGCCTCCAGCTGTTCTCGTAGTTTATAGATTTTCATTCTAAAATATTAAAACACATTTCACAGAAGTACAGAACTGTTTTCAAAACTGCACAAGTAGTTTTTCAGCCATTCATTTTATAATCCTCTTACCCACTGTAGGGAAACAGGGAGGAATTGTTTTATTATTTTATGCCCTGAAATGGAGGGGGACCATGTAGAAAATTTGTTGTGATTTCTACAGGGTGTAACTAAAACATATGCAAATACCCTTAAATTAAAGTCTGGAATGTGCATTTTAACCTGTAGAGATAGTGGGTAAATTAAGGAAAAACAAGTCTTTGTCCCAAACATTATGGGTGGCATTGTAGGTTTGTGTTGGAATAACAAATGCAATGCATTTTAGTACTACAACTGTTTGTGATGCGCCACCTGTTGGAATTCTTTAACTACATGCATTACAAAATACAATGGAACCTAGGGTCACGACCGTAATTCGTTCCAAAACTCTGGTCGTAACCCGATTTGGTCGTGACCCGAAGTAATTTCCCCCACAGGATTGTATGTAAATACAATTAATTTGTTCCAGACCGTACGAACTGTATGTGAATATATTTTTTTTTAAAGATTTTTAAGCACAAATATAGTTAATTACACCATAGAATGCACAGCGTAATAGTAAACTAAATGTAAAAACATTGAATAACACTGAGAAAACCTTGAACAACTGAGAAAACTAACATTGCAAGAGTTCACATTATAGTGCTACAAACCGCTTACTAAAAACACTTTTTTTTAAATGAGTTTTAAGCACAGGGAAAAACATGAACATTTGAAAAATCCGTAATTTAATAAACAACCAAGAAAAGTAACATTGCAACAATGCACACTACGAAACGATTGCTGTAAACAGAAGTGAAGTGGAGGTTAAAATCCAATCCTCGCTCGCTCTCGCTGCACAGGGAGTGACTGAACACGTGTGGAAATCATCAGCGCACACAAACCGAAAGGGAAACTGGCTTGTTCGTATACCGAGTGTGTGGTCGTGAACAGATGCAAAAGTTTGGCAAACTTTTTGGTCGTAACCCGATTTGCACCTGTTCGGAGATGTTCGTGAACCGAGGTTCCACTGTACATTCCAATAGATGGTGCACTGTAAACATTAATCCAAGGTCTACATTAATTACTTAGATTTCAACCCATCCTAGACAGGTAGCACAGCTAATATTTAATCGTTTCATTAAAAGACCCAACTGTCTGTCTATCTGTCAGTTTGTTCCAATCATGCAAACCAGTGTTGCCGCTTCACCTACCAGCCTCACACAGCAACAAGCTGGAAAAGCAGGTTAGAAACTGAATGGATGAATTGGAAACTAATGAATGGTCTGACAAGAACGCACCAGCAATGCACTCACAAGACTAAGCTGCTGTTTATCAGGGTGAAGCTTAGCTATGGTCATTTTGTCAGTCCCTACAAATTACTGCCTTCAGGCTTCACTCCATTGTGTGTCATGACTTGTTATGTTGTCATTTAAAAGTTTCAAGTTAAGCTTGTAATAAAAAAATATGAAATTAAAGGTTGCAAACAATAGACAAAAGACTCCATCAAACTTGCTTGGTTAACTTTCAGCTGCAAGGGATCTGTAACTGAATTCTTTGTACCAGACGCACATTCTCACTACTCACTCTATTCAGCAGTATTTCTTAGAAAATACAAGTAAAAAATAACAAACACTACTAAAGTTTCCCCATATCTCTTAAAAATAAAATGTAAAAAATATTATTTAAAAATAAATAAACATTACTTGCTACATATGCCACTACAAATGGGATTTCCACTAAAAACAAAACAATCAATGCCCTGTTTTATGGAGGCCACAGATAAAAGTTAATGAGCTTCAATTCAAACATTTCAAAACAGGGTGATTACAATGTCATTGTCCTCCATGGAGTTAAAAAGACAACCTTATTTTAAACATGGCAATCTTACTGAAATCTAATGATGATGCATGTAAACTGAAGATGGACTTATTGCTAGACATACTCAGCAATGTGCTTTGCCTTCAATGCAAATGTTTCGTATTTGTGTGTTTCTTCTGAATCTGAACTAGTTTTAAACCTCTACTTTTAATACAGTTATTGCTTCACAATAATGAAGGAGGATTATCTGGCTATTTTTTTTTATTACTTGTCTATTTTGTTTTAGCCATATAGGGAGTTAAGAACCCCTTTTAAATAAACAACTCTCATATACATTTGGTGTAATTCAAGAAAAGTAATGCTTATATCAAATCTGTTGTAAATATTACCTCATGCTTAAAATAAATTCTGAAAGTCATTATAGGGATGAGTGGCCTCTGTTTATGGCTCTAAATTCAATAAGCTGGATTGTCATTTCTAAATCATAATAATATCTATATCATATCTAAAATTGATAAAAGCAGTGGTAAAATGTTACTGTCATAAATAACAGAGAAGCAGCCAGAAACCTGTTGAAGCTCACGTGTGCTCATTATAATGAATTAGGTTTATCTTTGTAGAATACTTACTCAGTTAAACTCCCCACTTGTGTCCTTGACCCAGTCCCAAAAGGTGTTTGAAAAGAAGTTTCTGCTCTAATGGTCAGTGTGTTAGACACCGGTAGCTGTTCATCAGACAGATATTTTTCCAGATTCTTTACAGACTATTTAGTTTTTCACCAGATAAATCATTACTGAAACCTAAAGCCTGACTTATACTTTGCAGAACAGAGTTTTTACTTACTGTATCTTCAGCATCTCATCTGCTGTTTTTTTTTTCCCCCCTTTGCTCCCTTGGCTAGGAAGGATACCTTTGCCATTTTCACTAGTAGAGACTTAAAAACTGTATGAAGTTAAGGTTTGATTCTGTTAGGAACTTGTCCTTTCCACTTATTTGTATTGTCCATTTTTATTTATATGTGTAACTAGACCTAAGAGAAAGTCCTACCATCCATGGAAGGAAGGCGGTAATACTGAACAGGTACACAGCACTTACGGCTGTAAGTGCAAAATAAGGATGAGAAATGAATAACTTGTATTCTTGGATGCTCATGTATATCATCGAGCACGTATGCTTAAAAGACATCTTCAGGACGCGCAGAAGTTTGATGATCCCACCCCGAACAGACGCAGGGTACGTTCACTAATCACCTCTCTCATTCGCCTGCAGTTCCAATGCTCGACGGCCCAGTTTCACACCTGCCAAGAAGCTCCGCCCTTTTCAGGTTGGCGACATATAAACTCTGAAATGACTTCAACAGCTAAAACTTTCTGCTTTGACTTGAGGTCAGTTTTGCCTTTTTTTATTATCACAATTAAAAACATGGCTAGCCAATGGTACCCCAACCCTTCATTTTGCAAACTTTTGCTCCTTTTTGCATTTAACTCCTTGAATTAAATAACATATTTAAATACTCTGTCTTCATTTAGAAGTTGTTTTCCTTACTTTTCAGTATCCAGAATGTTTAACCTTTGATCTCTATGTTGCTCAAGGGTTCCCAAACTTTTTTCAGCCGCAGACCCCTTTACCAAAAACTTTTAAAACCGTCGACCCCCTAATTACATGCAATGGTTTTTCATATCCGCACTTGCTTTGATATGTTCGATAAGACAATGAACAGACATGTTTGTGCTACATGTATTTTCATGCATTCTTACGTGTGACTCTTTTAATGACACATTTTACCTTTTCGTTCGCAAATTTGGTATGTAATGTGTTTTTTTTAAATGATTTTACTTCTTAATTAGGTACCTATTGGAATCATAGATATTTTGAAGTAACAAACAAATAGCAGTAGTAAGGGGGTCTATTTTTGCTGTCGTTGACCCCCAAATTTTTTCATTGAAACTATCGACCCCTAGAAAGTTCAAATCGACCCCAGGGGGTCAAAATCGACCACTTTGGGAACCCTTGCTTTAGACCAAGTAACAAATGCTTGGCTGGGTATAAACCCTAAAGACAATAAATACCAGAAATATCTAAAAGCTTTCAGAGTGACTGAGATGGAGGAAATGGCCATGCACATCATATGAAAATGAATGCAGTAATATGAAGAGACACACATGTACATCAGCCTTCAAATATGTAAAAATCTGTATTTATATTATATATTCATATCCAAGACCCATACATAGATATTAAGACCTTTTACTTTCTTTTAAAACTGGTCGAACTAGCTTTTTTTTGGCATGTATGAGCTAGCTTCTTCTTTTGTATGAACATTCGCTCTCTTGGCACTAAATATAATATCAATTACCAAAACAGCTTAAGTACAAAATCTGATCTGTGTCTTCTCACTGAAACCTGGCTTAGTAAATGTGACACTGTTCCCCTAGCTGAAGCGTCACCAGATGGATACTTTTTCCTTCATAAGTCTAGAGATTCTGGTCGAGGAGGAGGCCTTGGAATAATTCATTGTAACAAATGCAAATCACTTCTAAGAATTTAGGCAACTTTACATCCTTTGAGGCATTCATTTTAAATATTACAACAGATTCCAACACAATTATAGTGCTAGTCTACAGACCACCAGGGCCTTATTTGTTGTTCATGACTGAATTTAGCAAACGTCTATCTGATTTGGCTATAAATTATGATCACGTTGTACTGATGGGGGATTTTAATATACACATTGATGTGGAAACTGACACTTTTAGCAAATGTTTTACTTATTTGTTAAATTCAGTAGGATTTTGTCAGATTGTCAAAGGTCCAACTCATAATCATAACCACACATTAGATTAAATTATAACTTACAAAGATGAAATTCAAAATTTAAATATTACTCCATTAAATGAAGTTATTTCCGATCAATACTTAATTACATTTGATTTAGTCCCACCCTTGCCAACACACTCGCAGATTAAAACAATGACAGAATTACAATCTAGATGTCGCACTGCTTCAAAATTTATAGATACTTTGACTAAGTCGAGTGTAATTGTGGAAAACCATTTAGATCAGTTAACATCAAATGTAAACGTGGAAAACAATTTAGATCAGCTAACATCACATTATAATGTGACCTTGAGAGATGCTCTGGACGCAGTGGCTCCCCTTAAAACAAAAGTGATCAAAGCACATAGAAACTCTCCCTGGTTTAATGAAAACACTCGAGCTCTTAAATTAGAGTGTCGAAAACTGGAGCACAAATGGAGAACAACAAACCTACATGTCTTTCAAATTGCATGGACAGAGTGTTAATAAATATAAAAAAGCCCTCTTTAAAGCTCGCTCAGAATACTATTCTACATTAATAGATAGCAATAATAAAAATCCTCGGGTACTGTTTAGAACAGTGGCTAAATTAACAAATGGAAATTCAGATCAACAGTGTAAAATACCAACAGATATTAGCAGTACAGACTTTATGAACTTCTTCAATTAGAAAATTAAAAATATAAGATCCCAGATCTCTGCATCACAGACCCTACCTCACATTGCATTCAGCACTTTAGTAATTTTAATCCTTAACTGAGCAGGAAGTCTTAAGTTTAATTTCTAAAATGAAGCTCACTACTTGTTCCCTAGATCCAGTGCCAACAAAACTAGTAAAAAGTACAATGGATGTTCTTGCAGCGCCTATTCTAAACATTATCAGTAGTTCATTATTGCATGGCACAGTACCCGATACACTAAAAGTGTCAGTCATTAGACCATTACTCAAAAAGTCAGACCTAGACCCACACATACTAAATAGTTATAGGCCTATTTCAAATTTTCCCTTTCTCTCTAAAATACTAGAAAAAGTAGTTGCCAGTCAGCTTCAGACACACCTTATGCATTACAATTTATTTGAGAAATTCCAGTCTGGTTTTCGCACTGGTCATAGTACAGAAACTGCACTAACGCAGGTTGTAAACGACATTCTGATATCCTCTGATGAAGGAAACTCCGCTGTAATTATGTTGTTGGACTTAAGTGCAGCATTTGACACCATCGACCATTCTATTTTACTGCACAGGCTAGAAAATGATGTTGGGCTTACAGGCACCGTGCTCGCTTGGTTTAGTTCTTACTTATCAAATCGATCCAATATGTACAGAAATATGCTGACAGTACTCCATCATTATACACAGAAGTTCAATATGGTGTCCCGCAGGGCTCAGTACGGGTACCTTTACCATTTTCACTTTACATGCTTCCACTGGGATCTATCATTAGGAAACATAATGTTAATTTTCACTCGTATGCAGATGACACCCAGTTATACCTTTCATTTAAATCAAATGAAGTTTCTCCGATGTTGTCTTTAATTAGTTGTGTTAGCGAATTAAAGGAGTGGATGAATGAGAACTACTTGTCTTTAAATACAGATAAAACAGATGTTAATTGTTGGAGGGAATGACGCTGATCATAACAATATTTTGTCATCATTTAACTCAGTTGGAATCCCAATTAATTTTACTGAATCAGCCCGCAATCTAGGAGTTATCTTTGACTCTAGCATGTCATTTAAAACGCATATTGCAAAGCTGTCCAAAATATGTTTCTTCCATCTTAAAAATGTTAGGAAATTAAGGCGCTTTCTAAATAAACAGGATTCTGAGAAATTAATTCATGCATTTATCTCTAGTAGGATTGACTACTGCAATGCGGTTTTCACTGGATGTTCACACTGTTCTCTATACAGCCTCCAGTTAATCCAAAATGTGGCTGCAAGAAAACGAACACATAACTCCAGTTCTTAAATCCTTACACTGGCTCCCGGTTAAGTTTAGGGCAGATTTCAAAATCCTCATTTTAACATATAAAGCATTAAATGGCCAAGGTCCGGCTTACTTGTCTGAACTTATCATGACTTACAAACCAGAGCGCACATTAAGATCTCAAGATGCCGGTCTGCTTATGGTTCCAAGGATTAATAAAATAACAATGAGAGGTGGAGCTTTTAGTTACAGGGCCCCTAAACTGTGGAATGGTCTGCCTGCTACTATAAGGGATGCCCCTTCGGTCTCAGCTTTTAAATCCCGGCTGAAGCCTCACTACAGTAATCCCTCCTCCATCGCGGGGGTTGCGTTCCAGAGCCACCCGCGAAATAAGAAAATCCGCGAAGTAGAAACCATATGTTTATATGGTTATTTTTATATTGTCATGCTTGGGTCACAGATTTGCGCAGAAACACAGGAGGTTGTAGAGAGACAGGAACGTTATTCAAACACTGCAAACACACATTTGTCTCTTTTTCAAAAGTTTAAACTGTGCTCCATGACAAGACAGAGATGACAGTTCCGTCTCACAATTAAAAGAATGCAAACATATCTTCCTCTTCAAAGGAGTGCGCATCAGGAGCACAGACTGTCAGAAACAGAGAGGAAAGCAAACAAATCAATAGGGCTGTATGGCTTTTAAATATGCGAAGCACCGCCGGTACAAAGCTGTTGAAGGCGGCAGCTCACACCCCCTCCGTCAGGAGCAGACAAAGAGAGAGAGAGAGAGAGAGAGAGAGAGAGAGAGAGAGAGAGAGAGAGAGAGAGAGACAGAGTTTGTTTTTCAAGCACAAATCAATACGTGCCCTTCGAGCTTTTAAGTATGCGAAGCACTGTGCAGCATGTCGTTTCAGGAAGCAGCTGCACAAAAGATAGTAACGTGAAGATAATCTTTCAGCATTTTTAGACGAGCGTCCGTATCGTCTAGGTGTGCGAACAGCCCCCCTACTCACACCCCCTACGTCAGAATCTGAGAAACGCAAGAGAGAGAAAGAGAAAAGTAAGCTGGGTAGCTTCTCAGCCATCTGCCAATAGCGTCCCTTGTATGAAATCAACTGGGCAAACCAACTGAGGAAGCATGTACCAGAAATTAAAAGACCCACTGTCCGCAGAAACCCACGAAGCAGCAAAAAATCCGCGATATATATTTAAATATGCTTACATATAAAATCCGCGATGGACTGAAGCCACAAAAGGCGAAGCGCGATATAGCGAGGGATTACTGTACTTCAGTTTAGCATATCCTGACTAGAGCTGCTGATTAACTGTACATACTGCATCTCTATTGTTAGTCATTAGAACAAAACCATAACAGGATAGTTATAATTGGATACTAACCCTCACCTTTTCTGTTTCTCTTCTCGGTACTCAAATGTGGCACTTGGTGCCACGATCCACCTGCCAATCTGTTTTGCCTGCCTAAGGTAAAGTCATCCCTGATGGAGAATCGCAGGAATTGTGGGAAAGAGGGGTCCTTTCATCAGATTGGCTGGCCCAGCACTGTTTCAGCCATGGAATGGCCAAATAGGGGAGGCAGCTTGATGGATGAGGTCTCCAGGACTCTACAAATATCCATATCTTATTATATGATATCATTACTGTTAAATTCTGCTCTGTACTTCTAAAATTTTTATTTTTTTACTTCAAAAAAAGAAAAAAAAAAAAAAAATGTTATACTGTATTGAGGATTTGTTCTGTTCTGTGTATTCATCCCCTTCTTTTGACATCCACAGCACGTCCAACCTACCTGGAAAGGGGTCTCTCTTTGAACTGCCTTTCCCAAGGTTTCTTCCATCTTTTCCTACAAGGTTTTTTTTGGGAGTTTTTCTTGTCTTCTTAGAGAGTCAAGGCTGGGGGGCTGTCAAGAGGCAGGGCCTGTTAGGAAGTGCCGCAATGGGCTTTGTGTGATTTTGGGCTATACAAAAATAAACTATTGTATTGTACTGTATGAAGATTTGTGCTATACAAACAAATGTTTCACTGTACCTTTGCATAATCTGGTTTCTACTACTTAAATGCTAATCAGATTTTTAAGTATATTTTTGCTGATATGAATAATATTGGCCTGGAGTTTGTATATTTGGTAATGAACAACAACCTTTTGCAATACTTGATCTTCATTTTCATCACCCTGCTAGTCAGGAGTTTCAGTATCCAACCACATTATTCAAACTCTGCATAGAGCTAAAATCATTCAGAGTGGCTGAAGGAATAACCTACTTCCCAGAAGATCCCATATTTTCAACCATTCCCTCTACACACATTTTGATGTTGCAGCTCCAAAATGCACTTACAGTTTATCCTTTCTTGATATTAAGACAGTAAACCGTACATGTTTTGTTTTTTAAGTTTTATATTGAACGGATGCAGTAGCATAAGCTTTAATGACTGTTCTTATGTAAACTACAAGATACATCGGTCAGATTGTTTCTTTAACATTTAAACAGCAGTCAAAGTAAAAAATTTAAAAATTGGAAGATAAACTTAACACTTTGGATGGAAACAGACAGGGTTATTGAAAAAATAAAGTGCACCTATTAATTTAACATACTATTCACTATATAAACATAAAAAAAAAAAACTTTTTTTCTTTTGCTTAGGTCAACTACAGTAACATATCAAAATTTGTGGAATATTTAAAAAGCACCATATTTCATGTCGGGAAGAAAGAAACATTTTAATTTTCTACAAGAAAGTCATTGTGACCAGTAAACATGATTTGCTAAGTGTTTTAAAATTTTTCCAAAGGCAGTCAATTTCAGATCCACTTCCTTGATTAAGCTTAATATGCTATTAAAACATGCAAATACCTATAACCCATTTGAATCAGAAATGTGCTCATTTTCCCTTAATTTTGGCTAAAAGGGGGAAAGAGATCAGTCATTAGCCCAAAGTGTATATCTTTGCAGAAGTGCTAATTTTGTTTTTTTTGTCTTTATTTTTTCTGACCCAAACTTCATTGTCAGCAAATCCATTTTATTTATACTGCATCAATGACTCTTGAAGTTTTTCCTTATTAGCTCCTGAAAATTCATGGACCTGGAAGGGGGAAAAAAAAAAAAGACTTTAAAAACACTAATGTACAACATACATTTAGTTTATAATTGTTTTCAGGAGTTTCTTCTTGTTAATCACAAAACAATGTCTTATGGCCCTGAACTTGACAAGTGTGTTAGAAAATTTGGATCTCTGAACAATTACCACTGTTTAGTTTTGTTTCAGAGATCTATTATTTAGATGCCTTTTCCTATTGAGCATGTATGGAAGTTAAACACCAGCATTAAAAAAAAAATAAAAAAATAAAAAATAAAAATCACAGTGATTAATGAAGTAGAAGAGGCAGGAGGCATGAATGAAGTGCTGAATACCCAAGTAGTGCATGCATTAAAAATGTCGGGAGAAACTTTTTTCGGGGAACAGACAACAAAGGAATTATTTCTTAAATGTGTAATGGAGCGATTGGTAGTCTGTGGCAGGTACAACATTTATTTAATGAAACTGCATGAAGGGTGGTGGATGCTTATCTAGTTAAATTCAATGTTGCATATAATCACAGATGTGGTTTTGAATAAAGCTGGCAAGGTATCATTCATGCAAACTTTGGTATAGACTTCAACATTAATTCACCTAACATGCATGTCTTTGGACAGTGGGAGGAAACCTAAGCACCCAGAGGAAACCCTTGTGTTTAGTTGTTTGTTTGTTTTTGACAAGGAAACAATTTTATAAAATTATGAGCTTGTGCTCTAGTTTAGTTATTTTTTAGAAGTTCTGCTTATTTTGTAACAACCATTTCCAGTCAATGTGATCTGCACAGCTTTGGTTTGTATTAGAAAATCAGACAAGGAGTTATGGGATGAACATGTAAATTCCACAGAAACAGTGACCAGACATTTATTTGATCCAAGAACTCTCATGTAGTGGTGAGCAGTACTAACCACTACAACACTATAGTGATCATATTAAAAATAAATTATAATAAAAAAATCAAAAATCAAAATCCATGGTGTACTGCCTTGAACTCATGCCATGAACCATTTTAGGTGATTGATCTGTATTGTAGTAACTGCTGGAGGCCAGCCATGAAGGCTCTCAGATGCAGTGTCTCGGTCAAGCAGTTTTTAAACAATGCAGGTGGATTGCTTACTGGTGACATCAGATGAGCTATCTATTCTGCCTTCATCATCCTATGTAGGACTGGACCACAATGGGACAAATAAAAAACATTCCTGGCCTATCACAAAATCCCAAACTAATTCAAATCCCAAACCATCAACTCCGATTACACCATTATATAAAACAGTTCATTCATCAAATACCTATTATTGTTAAGAAATTGTTAATGAGGTCATTAATTGTAATGTTTCTGCACATTAGCCTACGTTTGGGGTCTGAGACAGAACCCAGGTCTTGTGTTGACTGGGATTGGCTCTAGCAGACCCCCATGACCCTGTAGTTAGGATATAGCGGGTTGGATAATGGATGGATGGAGGGATACTGCACATAAAGAAATAAGCAACAAAAATCGTTTCATGAGACATTTAATTATTTATGCTCACATATCACTATTTTTATTTATTGTTACATTTTACATTTATTTCTGTTTGTATTTAATTTTTTTTGTCCTAAATATTCCATGATAATAAATACCTTTTAATAGTGTAGAAAGCTTCATAAGAAGAGATGCAGTCTTATAGGATATTAATTTAAATTCCACTACCATGGAATTTTCTGTCGGGGGGGTGGGGGGGGGGGTTTGGGGGCTTGGTGTGGGACACACAACAGGAAACTGTGTGGGAGGCAGTTACTTCACCAGACTCTTAAGGACTGTTTTAAAATATAACAAAACTAAACAGTTATGTACAAGCATGTGCTGAAAAATCTCTTAAAATTAACTTGGCTTATTAGGTTGATCTTTTAAGAGAAGATATTTTCTTAAACCCCGGAAAGCTTCATAAGAAGAGATGCAGTCTTATAGGATATTAATTTAAATTCCACTACCATGGAATTTTCTGTCGGGGGGGGGGGAGCTTGGTGTGGGACACACAACAGGAAACTGTGTGGGAGGCAGTTACTTCACCAGACTCTTAAGGACTGTTTTAAAATATAACAAAACTAAACAGTTACGTACAAGCATGTGCTGAAAAATCTCTTAAAATTAACTTGGCTTATTAGGTTGATCTTTTAAGAGAAGATATTTTCTTAACCCCATAGTCACAACAGATTTTTAAAAAAGTGCAATAAATAATACAGCAATGCTGAACATTGCTGTGTCAGGAATAGCTGATCTCATAATTAATGCTCTGAGGCCACCTAGTGACCAAAAAAAAAAAAAATGCAACAGTAAAAGCAAAACCAGTGAAAGTAAAGGTGTTTGCATTACATTAGATAAGGTAAACTGTATTAAATTATTAATGGGTAACATAAATACATAAACAAAGATACAGTATAGATTTTAAATTACTTACTTTCATTTTATAATTATTATATACATTAACCACAATGTCTATTCATACGTTTACATTTAACATTTACAATTTAAAAATTGGTTAAAAAGTAGGCAAATATGGGCATTAAAATTCATAACTGATGCCTCAATAAGAGGAAGCTAGATTTGTGGATGGTGTGCACATTCCTCACTGAAAAATGGAAATGGTCATGTTATAACTATGCTATTTAATTAGTAATGTTATTATACATATTTTGTCCGCATAGAATTTGTTTGGTTCAGAGGATTAGACAGCAGGTTTTATTTTTGTGCATAATAAATTAATGGTGTCCTAATGTAGATTTACAGAACCTGATATCAGTTCTGTTCCACTTATCCACCCATCCATCCATTATCCAATTCGCCATATCCTAACACAGGGTCACTGGGGAGTCAATCCAGGCCAACACAGGGCGCAAGACAGGAACAAACCCTGGGCAGGGCGCCAGCCCACCACAGGGGACACACACACACACACACACACACTAGGGACAATTTAGGATCGCCAATGCACCTAACCTGCATGTCTTTGGACTGTAGGAGGAAACCAGAGCACCCAGAGGAAACCCACACAGACATGGGGAGAACATGCAAACTCTACACAGGGAGGACCCGGGAAGCGAACCCAGATCTCCTTACTGCGAGGCAGCAACGCTACCACTGTGCCACCCTTCTGTTCCACTTATAATTCATTGATATGGCAAATTCTTATTTAAAAGGAAACATCATAAACTATGCACTCCTTGATAACAAAATGCTTGCAGTATATTAAAATTTTTTCATTAAGCTAAAATTCATTTTAATTTTGAACAAACTGAATTTTCTTATATATTTATGTGTAAATATATTATTTTCTATACAGAAACAACATGATTTCTTTAATATATACATAATGAGCTAAAATGGAAAAGATTTACTTTAAAAGAAAAGATAATCATTTGTATAAATGCATAGTTCATAAGCAGATTAAAAAATAAAATGTGAGTAGTTTATGCTGAATTAAAACACCAAAGAGTAGCAGGGCGATTACTGCTGCTGGCTGATGGTGACACAAGACTGGGAGTGAATCTAGGCCTGGGCACTACCTTTGTGGAGCTTACATGTTCAAGTACTTGTGCAAATTTTATTCTGGTTATGTTTTTTTCCTTCCTTCCTTATCCCCAAGATATACAATTTAAGCAAACCATTGTCTCTGAATTGGCCCATGGCTGTACAAGTGTGAGTGTCAAGTGTGAGTATATAGATGAATGTGCCCTGGTTGTGATAAACTAGCATCTGGGTTTGGTTTCCCTCTTGAACCCTTCTGCTACCTGTAATCCTTAACTAGAATGAGGAGATTCATAAAAAGGATGAATAAAAATTCAAGAACATTAAATGAGAAATTGTTTTAGCAAATGTTCACACTTTATCACAGTTGTGTCTTTCCTTTTCCAAAAAAAGAAAGGCAACAGTGAAAAAGTGGCCACTCCTTGCAAGAATGCACATCTGCACCCTGAAAGTATACAAAGAAATACATAGTTTGTAACAACCAACAGCTGTGTAGGGGGGGCACATCTTAAGCCCAATGTTTTGAGATTGTTTAAAATGACAGAGAAAGTGCATCTCTGTTGATGGGGCAATGTGCAAAGTCCAAAAAGCACCACAAATAGCAGAAAAAGTAGATCTCCACATATGTGCTCTACCAGTAAATTAAATTTAATTAGCCTTTCTGTGTTTAATGTGTACTGCTGGGTGTATATAATTCTGCTCAAAGTAGAAGTGCACAAGCAATGAAAGCTTGTCTCTTACAGATGTGGCATTTTGCTTTGTCCAAACTTGCCATAGTTTACACTGAACTATGCTACATCCTCCGTAATGGTCATGCATTGATGACGATAACATCTTTAAAACAAAAGTAAAACCTACCAGTACTGCATTATTAAAGCTATTATTGGTCAATACTTTTACCACAAAGTGAGTGTATAAAGCACTTCTGATTAAAGTTACTGACCTTCTCTCCATTTTTGTAGTACTGGAATGTTGGCATGCATGAAATTTTGCACAACTCAGAGACATCCTGCAAGTAGAAAAAAAGTAATCAATACATAACACAAAACAATATAAAAAGAGTACAGTGTAAAGCTGCCCATATTGCACGTAATGGTGTGATATTCTGCAGAGGATCTGCCATCTAAGGAGAATATTTCTAAAGCTCTGTGAGTGACCATCAGGTTCTTGTTTACCTCACTGACCAAGGCCTTTCTTCCCTCGTTACTCAGTTTGGCCGGACAGTCAACTCTACCAGGAGTTCTGGCAATTCTAAACTTCTTCCATTTCAGGATTATTAAGGCCACTCTGCTCCTGGGAATTCTCAAAGATTCACAAGTGGTTTAATACCCTCACCCTGATCTATGCCTCATCACAATTTAATCGTGGAGGTCTACAGAGAGTTCCTTGGACTTCATGGCTTGGTTTTATACCAGATATGCAGTGTAAATTGTGGGACCTTCTATACACACGTATGTGCTTTTCTTAATTATGTCAATTCAATTTGGCACAGGTGAACTCCAATCAATCTCTAGACACATCAAGAAAAATTAAAGCAAGCACAATGCACATGTCCACAATTTGGAGTACAAAGCAAGGGGCTTGAATGCTTAAATGAGAGTCTTGAGTTTTTCGTTACTAATACATTTGCAAACCTTTCTGAAAATATGTTTTCACTTTGTTATTAAGGAGTTAATGAGCGTTGACTGATGGGCAAAACTGGCAAATTTATTTACATAAATCTACAACACAAAAAAGTGTGCACAAAGTGAAGCTGTCTGAATGCGTTCTCAATTTATGTTTACTCTTCTGGGATTGGGACCTTGGCTTGGTAAAGGAGCCATTGTGTTTCAAAGATCCTTAGACCTATGTTGCTTGTAGATTTCTGATATGGATGTGCCATGTGTAACCATACAGAACTCATGAAAGTTCCACATAAATCTAGGGCAACCACCTGGTCTACAAGGATACTGGGATCAACACATAAAAGCCAGATAAACACCTGATAGTGGGGTGATCTACATGAAGGATAAGGGTCATGTGTAATGCCAGTTGAGTGATATGCAAAAGTAACATTGGTGGGGATGATGTCAAATTTTTGAAGACGATCAAAAATATTGGATTAGATATATCCTATTGCCGAGGGGCTCTGGAGAGGTAGAGGACTACTCACAAGCTCCTGGTTGTGCAGCATAAACTGCAATTTATTCTGGTTGGGGAGGTCTCCTCAATGCCACTAATAGGTTTAGAAAGGAAAAATGTTGTCTGCATCTATGCTCCAAACAAGTATTAAGAGTTTTCAGTCATTTTGGAGAGAACAGATTTGGTACTTGAAAGATTCCATTTACTGACTGTAGTCCCATTGCTCGAACTTCAGGATCATATGGAGAATGATGAAAATACCTAAAGGGTCATTTCTGGCAGCAACCCTGTACTCTATCCGAATCCTGCCTGAAAACTATTACTGTATTTCTTTGCTTGCCATAGACTGTCCAAAACATGAACATAAGGTTTCTCGTGACAGTACCAGTCACCAGAGTGCCTTGGGGGAAAGATCAATGAGGGACATTCTGAAGATTTCTCATTCAATAAGAAGCTGAATGTTATGGATACGGAGTGGTCTACCACCAGGAAGTAAGCTGGCTTAGACCAATGGAATACCCACTGAACTGACCTGGAAGACCAAATTCGATACTGAGGGTATACTGGGAATGATTAGTGCATACGTTTTCAAAATGAGCACAACGCTCACCTCTAGAAGTATTTACCCTAAGTCTTGTGAAAGTTCAGGGACCAAAAAAAAAAAAAAAAAAAAAAAAAAATCGACACGGACCTGTTTTGTGGCAGTAGATGCATCTGCCAAGTATTTGAGGTAAAAAGATTGGTGGTAACAGTCATTGCAGCAATCCTACAATCCATTGGTTGATACCAGTGGTAAAGGAATTGTCAAGCTGAAGCAAGAGGACTTTGGTAGCATGTTCATTGGGTCTCCAGATTTGAATGAAAGGCACCGACAGGCCAGAAAGACATTCACTTGCAAGTAAAGTTTGGCGAGACTATGAAGAATGACTTTTACACAAGCTCAAAAAAAGGGTCTGGCAAACCGCTCAACTCAAAATAAGTATTTGGAACCCTGCTTTGGTTGTTTTCAAATGGCGATATCACCAATAAATGGAAACAACATTTTGAGGAATTCCTAAACTGAGCGGAAGAGTGCAATGCCAAAAGGACTGGTTAAGAATGGGTGCATCTCTGTAACAACAATCTCCATACTAGAAAGCCAGCATGGATACAGGAAATGCAGCCATAAATGCTGAAAACTATGGATATTGTGTGGAGGTTTTTTCTAACTTGTTTCTTCAATGTTGTGTGGAATGAACAGACAGTGTGGTCTGGGATTGGCAGTCAGGGATTGTGGCCCACATAATTAGAAAGAGGGGTACAAGAGTGTGTTCCGGTTACTTAAAGATCACACTTCTCAGCTACCCCGACTAAAATATACACTAGGGTAGTAGAACTGGAGAATCCATTAAAGCAATTAAGGATTCTGTCCCTGTCCATGGAATAACAGACCAATGTTAAAAGATTAATGCGCTATTGAGGGAGTATTGGCAGTTTGCCAATCCAACTTAAATGTGCAATATGCTTTTTTAACTTCTTGGGGGGTGGTGGGAATGTGTACACTGTGGAATTTAGTGGAAGGTTCTAGAAGAGTATGGGGCCCTGGAGCTATTTTGAATGCCATTTAGTCCCTGTATTGGCACAAAGTTTGAGGAGTCTCAGTTTTACCCCAGTTCTTGATTTTCATGGACATGATGCAATATGAAAGCACAGACAAGATATGCAGAATAGCTAGTTGGGAAGCCCAAATATTGCATCTCTAGTTTTAGCTGGAAACCATTTTAGTGCACATTGGCTGTCACAGTCTATAAAGGCCAAGAGGACATCATCGTCTGCAATGTGTAATGTAGATGAGGTGAGAATTAGCACTTACAAATCTGAAGTTATAGTGCACTCTCTATTAAAAAGGGTGGATGGTTTGTGGCTGTTAAGGGCTGAGTAGCTGCCCAGAGTGAAAGAGTACAAACGCTTTGGGTATCTTATTTCTGAGTGACGATAGAGGGGATCATGAAGCTGACTAATGAATAAGTGTGAAAGCATCCAATTTGATGTTATATTTCTAATTGTTATGAAGAAGTAACCAAGTCTTCAGGTTCACTTTTTGATTAACTTTTCAGTTTATATCCCTACATTTGCATATGGACCAGAAAGAGATCATTAATATGTGATCATAAAGCAAGCAAAACAGGGTTTCTGCACAGGTTTACTCTCAATAAGAGGATTAGGAGTTTGGAACAGAGGTGTTTCTTCTTTGGATAGAAAAACCTGTTGAGGTGGTTTTTAGAATTGGTGTGTACCAGGTATATGAGAGAGTCCCAGTACATAGTAAGATCATTTTTTGTCTCCCCAAGAGATGATAATCTGGTCTGTCCAACACACCATGTTGTCCCTGCGAACGTTACAAGGAAAAAAGAAAAGCGATACTGATGATGAATTGCTCACAAGAATTTTTTTTATTGTACACTATCTGTGAACACAGATTAATGTAGAAGTGGCATTTGGATTAGATCTCCTCTTTACAATTCAAACATTGTGAAATCCCCCACACCAAAATGGGGAAAAATTATATGACAGAACCTAGACTACTGTAGTGCAGGTCACTATAATAAAACTCTTAATCTCAAGGTTCACATATATGCCAGATTACTACAAGATTTTGCTATATCTCTCTCTCTCTAATTATATATTAGAGAGAGAGAGAGAGAGAGAGAGAGAGAGTTAATTATATATATATATTAGTGTGTGTCACTTTGTGAAGTGTAGAATGCCTCAAGTGGGGAGTCAAAATGAGTGGATGGGGGCAAGGACTTGGGGAGAAACCAAGCTATCCTTTTAATCCTTTCAAATATAAGTGCCAATGTAACAATAGGCTTCATAGCAATAACTCCTGGAAAAATTGGAAATTAAGGTCAAAGCTATCTTATGTAATAATGTACTAAAGACTACAAAATGTCAAAAAAAGCTCAGAAGAAATGTCTCCATGACCAAACAGTTAACTTTGTGAGCTAGAGTGTTAAAGGTTGCAATCAAGAATTAAAGAGAAAGAAAGTATTCTCTCACCTAACAGGTTTAAACGCTAAAATAGTATTTTTACAGAAAACCCACTTATTAAGCAAGGATTAGTATTGGTTGCACAGATATTGGACTGGCCAAATTTTCCAATTCAGCTATACAAAGAAAACTAACTAGAGGTCTGAGAATTCTTATACATAAAACAATTTAATTTGTGGTATCAGATGTAGTATCTGATTCTGAAGGGCGATATGTGATCATCATGAGTAATTTATTTAACTGTAAAGTGATTTTGTTAAATATCTATGCACACAATGTGGATGATAGGGACTTCATCCAAAATGTATTTGCACCCATTCCTAAAGTGAACACTCAAAATTATAATGGCTGGTGACTTTAATTGTGTTTAGCATACTGAAGCAGAATCTTTGTAAAAGAGCTAACATGCAGCAATGAATTTTGTTATGCAAGTATCAATAAAATGCATTGATTCTTCACTTGACCAGAAGCTGCACGAAAGGAAAAAAACCCCTCAGGTTAGTGAAAATATATTGCAGCAAAAATAATGCAACATCCAATATTCTCCCATCCCTGCCATAAAAAAAATACTGTACAGTAAACATGACAGGACTAACTTTAAAATCTTAGAGCCCATAGCCAAAATTGTCATTAAAAACACAAAAATCAGATAACTTGCCTGAGCAACATCCACATCCACCTTAAGAAAAACAACATCTTGGTGTTTTTCAGCAAGTTCCTAGACAAAAGAACATAAAATTATTTTAGTTAATGACAAATCAATTTTAATTAACTATTTTCTATTAATGACTGGGACTCCAAAGGAATACTAAATTAGACTCCCCATGGACTCAAGGAAACTAGTGAACTTCCTCGCTTTTTATGAATTTAACCAATAAACCTACCTGTCTTTTATAAAGGAAAGTATCACTTGACTCATGAGTTTTCTGTGTTTTTAGTTCGCCTTTGTGCATTTTATTTTAATAGTCCGTGAGTCTATAAACTCTTTCTTTATTTGTAGGTATCAAACAAATGTTTTTGTATGGTTTCTGCATCTCCAACATTAACCATTATTTAGTAAATGAAAGGTATATTTTATGTTATAAAAGGATAATGTCGTGTTATGTTATAAATGTTAATATCCTCTCAAGAGTTGTATAAATTATTATGTATATATTATTTTCTGTATCTCATGCACAGAGACAAGCATACCCTAACAGGGACTGGCATCTTGTCCAGATTGGATTCCTGCCCTAATTGTTAGATGGACAGAGAGAGACAGCGCAAAAGAGATGCACACCAATACAGAGAGAACCTTCTGCTTTACCAGATGAATGATCAAAAGTGGCACACATTCCCACATAATTTATGCATGCCAGCCACGCTGGACACACTGGAATGTGAATGGAAACAACAGTCAAACATGTTTTATCAGCATTCTTAAATTGACTGTCTCAGACTTTTAACTTATCCTATTATTTACTGTATGTTTTCCCCCTGTACAAAATTTTCTGTCCAAAAACTCAATCTATTCTGTCAGATAGCTTGCTTGTGAGTATTAAAAAAAATTACAATAATTGTAGCAATAAGGAAACAAAACATAACTAAACCATACACAACTAGGTACAATCTGCATTGTGTGGGTAACAATACATCAAACAATACAAATATGCAACTTTTATTTGGTTTTAGACAATAGCACATTCTTCATACATTAAGAGTAACATTTAACTATGTAACAAGGAAGAAAACTGGTGGTACTTTCTAAACTATAAAGCAAGTTTATCCCTAATATATAAAGTTATTGCATTCAAAACAAAGCTGGTGTTACAGGCTAACACTTAAATAATGTAGTTTAACGTAGAAATGTGCAAAGTGCTATGCGTGGGAAATAGGGACATCAATTATAAATATAAGATGTGAGACACTGCTCTATTGGAAGCAACCTCTGGAATAGATTTAGGGGGATTTATGTTGACACAACATTTTTGCAAACAGCAGATGCAACCAAAAAGGCAAATGAAATGTTAGATGCTATTGTAAACTGTTGAATATAATATCGAGGGACGTTACACTCAGACTATATAATGCACTAGAAAGACCACACCTGGAGCATTGATTGCAATGCTGGTCACCACACTAAAAGAAAGACATAGCAGCACTTGAAGCTGTGCAGAAGAGAGCAACCAATTTACATCCCAGGACTTAAGGACATGTCCTACTACAAAAGACTCAGAATTACACCGGTTTAGTGCCGAGAAAAGGAGACTGTGTGGAGACCTAATCTAGATTTTAAAAATTTTAACGGGGATTATGCAGCCAAATTCTTTTAACAATCTTTACTCAAAGAAACCAGTGGAAATTAGGGGAAAGTGCATTTAGGGCTGAATCACTTGTTTATAGAATGAGTTGATGGAATCTGGAACAAGCTACAGAGACATTTTGCAGAAGAAGAAACCTTGATAACCTTTAAGAAGAATCTGGATGAGATACTGGGACAGCTTAGCTGTTAGCTAAACAAATATGCTTGATAAATTGAATGATCTACTCTTACTTGTCAAATTATGCTATTTGTCCTATGAAAACCCAACTGACTTGATCACTCAGCACAGACATGCAATCTTCACTGCACCTGTACTTCTTAGGATAACACAGCAATGAGATGCAATTGGAATGCTTGGAACTAGAAGCAGCAGGTTCAACCTCTCTCCAACAAAATGGACAGCTGTCTATCTAGCTTACCTGTCACAGAGTTTATTATACAGAAATTGTTTAAATTCAAGAAAGGGAAAAATAATTAAAAACAAAGACTAAGCTGTTAGCACTATACTATTACTCACTATTAGTGATATTGGCTACATATTAAATCGACATCAAAACTAGTTTGCTTCATTCAAAATCTAAATAGAAAAGTCACTAGATTAGAATTAATAAAATATGCAAATAAAAATTTTGGAATTTTATGTGCTTGTTTGTATTTGCAGAACAGCTGTAACTGGAGACAACTGTGAGCCAAGATTTGAAAGTATATTTAAACAGCAGGACATTCTTTACACACAAAATAAAAACTACACTGAAGTTTTACCAAAAAGTGTCATTACTGGAGTCACAATTTCATGTTATAGTTTAGGGTACAGTAAAACACTACATTACTTTGGCTGTACAATATGCCATTAAAATGTATTTCTGCACACTATGAAAATATAGGCAGTAAGATGTAAGGCATAGTTTTTATGGTGTACTGCAGGAAGTCAAAAGCAAACATTTTGCAAGTATATTTTTAAATTTTTCTTCCCACTTTTCATTTTCCACATTTTTGTAAAATTTTGTCTATTTTTACCACATGCTAATTAGATATTTAGGCTCTTAAAAAATCAAGTTATAGTCATGCAATAAATTTCCTTACATAGTTAAATTCTTTTCAAATGTACAGAAAGAGCAGAGAAATTAAAAAAAAAAAAGTTTAACAAACAGGTGCATGGGAAAAAAAAATCACTCACGTGGAAGAAAGGAGAGATGCTTTTACATGGTCCACACCAGGTTGCTGTGAAATCCACTACAACAAGCTTTGACCCAGCATCTTTGAGAGCTTTCTCAAATTGATCCTGTCAATAGGGAAAAACAAGAAAACACAATACAGTTAAACTAGTGACAACACTGTCTGCATGAATTAAAAAGAAACCAACAAGCAGACAACATCAAATGATAATACGGCAATAAATAGTATAGTTCCGCAGTTTAAAAAAAAAAAAGTTTGTATATATTTATCACCATCAGTAACGCAAGATTAATCATAAAAAAAATGTAAATGGACTTAATTTTCAAATAAGATGTAGTACTATTAAAAACTGCAAAGAATGGCATGTTAAGGTGTTATGCGGGAAAAGAACAGATGCCCTGAAATCAGATCAATTTTAAGCAAATGACACAAAAAGAATATAATCGTTGCTAGCTGGGCCTGGATTTTGTTTTGACGGGGGAAGATTGCAGGAGATTTTCTAAGACTGGTGAAGATTTCAGCGTGGGTTTTCTAAAGAATAATATGATTATAATTCAAGTGTTTATTTACAGTATCTTACCCTATACCCATACTACATTTAGTCACAGACATTTTCTCTTTGATCACTGAAAAATAAATACTGCATAACTCAATAACAACTAATCAAAATATTGTATGCAAATCAAATAAATTAGGAAATAGGGATTACTCAGGATTCTTTCATTTACAATGTGTTACTCGAGAAAAAAAAATCTTTAAAGTTACTTTTGTAGAAGCATAATTTAAATGAATAATAATCCAGGATGTCAAAATTCCTATGAAATTACTTATGTTTTCAAGAAACCTCAACTGATCCAATATTTACTTTTGGTTTTTGACTCATTCTAAAATTTGCCAGTGAAAACAGCAAAGTAGTGCACTACACTACACAGTAGTGCACTACACTAATTACATTATTACTGTATAACAATTGTGAGAAGAACAAGCCATTCAGCATGACATGCTTACCCATCCAATTTACCTACATTGTCCAAAATAACATCAGATTGAAATTTGAAGGTCCTTAAAAAGTCTTACACTTGACCACACTACCTGGTAATTAATTCCAGCTGCCTATGGTTCTTTGCGTGAAGAAAAACGTTAACATTTCTGTGACATCTGCCTTTAACCGGTTTCTGGCCATGTCTCCGTGTTCCTGTTGCAGAATTCAGTTTAAAAATAATACGGATCTACTGTACTAATTTCTTTCATAATTTTAACCACTTAATTAGATAGATAGATAGATAGATAGATAGATAGATAGATAGATAGATAGATAGATAGATAGATAGATAGATACTTTATTAATCCCAATGGGAAATTCACATTCTTCAGCAGCAGCATACTGATACAATAATAATACAGGTGAAAAAACAGACAATAACTATGTATAATAGGAGTGATCAATAAATAAACAGAAAAATAAAAGTAGAAAAGTACACATACATATACAGTCATACATAATTATGTCCCCTTTACATCTCAGTTTGCTTAAACTGAAAAGTTCAACTCCAGTAACCTCTCCTAACATCTCATACCACTCAGTCCCAGAATCAGTCTAGTCATTGATTTTCTTGCACTGCTATGTCTTTTATGTAATATGGAGACCAAAACTGTACAAAGTATTTCTCCAGGTGAGACATCACCAGTGCACTATACAACCTAAGCATATTCTGTACATTGTGGTATACAATCTAAGATCTTTCTTGATCACTTCTGTTTAATGTCTAGATGTTGACAGTGATGACACTACTAACACTCCTAGGTCATTCTCAAGTAACTGTACTTTAAAGTTTCAGACCTCCCATTTCATGTTCAAATCTAACTTTTCTACTAAATGTTTAATACTTTAAAATGTATTTACTTTACAACTCACCTGACGCAAATCTTCTTACTTCAAAAGTTTACACCAGCAATACTCTTTACATTAAGATGCATTTTTTTTTGTTTCACCACATGGTCACATTTTAGCTATCGCACTAACAACCACTATTACAGTTTAAAAAAATGCTCCATTAACAGAATTACAGTTTTACCTAATTTGTTTTCGAAAATAAAGTATGTTGTTTCAGCACATCCCTATAATTCAATTATGCTGCTAATGCATTACACCAAATTATTAGAGCAGTTTGTCTTATGCTTAAAGCAGCACTTAAACCGGAGTAAAACTAAGAACTGCCAATGTATAAGTTTTGCAACATCAACAAATTTTGGGAAGTACATACAGAGGAGCTAATTTTCTCAAAATTGGGGACTAGGCAGAAAGTACAGAATTAACCACTGTGTGTGAAATTTGTTTTTCACATACTTCAACAACAATGGGTACTAGTTTTGAAATGAGGGAGAGAATTAAGGATGAGGATAGTACATTTGCCGACTTGCTGCCTCACCATAAAGAGACCAGGGATTGCATCTCAGGTGCTCTCTTCATAGAGTTTGTATGTTCTCCATGCGTCCATTTTGATTTCTTCCCACCGTCCAAAGACATGCAGGTTACATAAATAGGCATTGTTAAATTAGGCCTTGTGTAGGGGTGTTTGTGCCCTCTCTAGGTACTGATCCTGCCCTGCGCCCAGTGATTGCTGGGATGAAAAGCACATTGTGCCACAAATCAGTCATCAAAATTTTTAATGCATGATGAGTCATTCTTGCTGAGGATATGGGAATAAAAGAATGGAACACAATGTTTGAGTGAATAAATTCACTAACACTGATACCAATTAATAAAAAAATACATGGGGAGTACCTGCAAACTCCATGTAGAACCTGGCACTGTGAGGCAGGAATAACAGCTTTGTGCTACTATTCTGCCTATGTTAAAACATCCATATTAAACTTCAACCTGATCACACTAAGGTGACATGGTGTTGCTAAAAACTGTTCCTAAAGTGTGTGTATGTGTATCCTGCAATGGACTGGCATCCTCAGGAATTGTTCCTGCCTTACGTCCAATGACTACTGGAATAGGTCCAACTTGTCCTACGACCTTGCTCAGGGTAAGCGAGCTAGGAAGAAAGATGGATGGAGGGTTCTGAAAAGATTCCTTGTTCTCCCATGTTCTGTGTATGTTCCACTGGACTTCCAGAAAGAGTAGGGTAGATAAAATTAAGGATTGTGTATGCTTTGGAGGTTAGTTCCCTCCATGTGTTCTGTGTTGACGGAACAAGCACTGTCTCAACAAGATAACAGAGGGATAGACACACAAACAAGTACAACCACATCCACCATACGCAAAGGATAAAGTAATTATTTTTCCTTATCAGAGTTATCCATGGCTTTTTTTTATTAGAGTCATCTACCACACTCTCCTTTGTAATTTCTCTTATTTAACTGTGATATGAAAAAAGCAAAAACGGTTACTAATTACAGTTGATTGGTTACTTACCTTCCTCTCACACCATGCACAAATGAATTATTTTTTATTTCAGAAATAATACAATAATGGGGAAATTTGCCAGTAATGAAAGCTGTTTTAGAGGGGAAGGGCAAAAGGGTCTTAAGAGTAGTTAATTTTACTGTTATAAGTTAAACCATTTAGAATTTTTAAAATTAAGGGCACAAATCCCATGCTGAAATTCAAACACCAATGACACTGTTCTGCAAAAAAGAAAAAAAATGTTTTGCTCCCACCCAAAATGTCAGGTGTCCTGTTTATATTTATTTATTTTTTTAAATTTGAGAGTCTCAATCTACATGCTTCCATTAGGTCAGATTATCTTAGGGCACAACGTGAGCTACCACAGCTATGCTGATGACACACAGCTGTATTTATCAACAGCACCTGATGACCCCAAATCTTTTGATTCGCTAACACAATGTCTAACTTGTATCTCAGAATGGATGAATAGTAACTTTCTCAAATTAAATAAAGAAAAAACCGAAATCTTAGTGATTGGCAATAATGGATACAATGAGGCTATTAGAAATAAACTGGATGCATTAGGATTAAAAGTCAAATCGGAGGTAAAAAGCTTAGGGGTAACCGTTGATTGTAATCTGAATTTTAAATCGCATATTAATCAGATCACTGGGACAGCATTTTTTCACCTAAGAAACATAGCAAAAGTTAGACCTCTTATATCATCGAAAGATGCAGAGAAATTAGTTCATGCGTTTGTTTTCAGTCGGCTAGATTACTGTAACGCACTCCTCTCAGGACTACCCAAAAAAGACATCAATCGTTTGCAACTAGTGCAGAATGCAGCTGCTAGAATCCTTACCAGGAAAAGAAAATCCGAACACATTTCTCCAGTTTTGATGTCACTACACTGGTTACCTGTGTCATTCAGAATTGACTTTAAAATTCTGCTTATGGTTTATAAAGCTTTAAATAATCTCGCCCCGGCTTATATATCGGAATGTCTGACACCTTATATTCCAAATCGTAACCTCAGATCCTCAACTGAGTGTCTTCTTAGAATTCCAAGAGCAAAACTTAAAAGAAGTGGTGAGGCGGCCTTCTGCTGTTATGCACCTAAAATCTGGAATAGCCTGCCAGTAGGAATTCGCCAGGCTAATACAGTGGAGCACTTTAAAAAACTACTGAAAACACATTATTTTAACATGGCCTTCTCATAACTTCACTGTAATTTAATCCTGATACTCTGTATATCTAATTCATTATAATAACTATTCATTCAAAATCCGTACTAACCCCTACTCTCTCTTCTGTTTCCTTTTCCGGTGTCCTGTTGGTGGTGGCGCATCTACCCAAAGCACCATGATGTTCCAACAATGATGGATGGATTAAAAGCCAGAAGTCTGTATGACCATCAGCATCAAGTGACTCTGTGAAAAACCCGAACTACCAAGTTGGACTATTTCATTTATGTTAGGTAGAATGCCCAAAGGGGACTGGGCGGTCTCGTGGCCTGGAACCCCTACAGATTTTATTTTTTTCTCCAGCCTTCTGGAGTTTTTTTTTGTTTTTTCTGTCCACCCTGGCCATTGGACCTTACTCCTTTCTATGTTAATTAATGTTGTCTTATTTTAATTTCTTATTTTGTCTTTTATTTTTCTTCTCTTCATTATGTAAAGCACTTTGAGCTACTTTTTGTATGAAAATGTGCTATATAAATAAATGTTGCTGTTGTTGTTGTTGGTACTGAATCCACAGACATAAAGGTACTTTGATGACATATTCACATGCGACACAGAGGCCACTATTACAGTTCAAAGTACCTGCTGAGGAATGTAGCTCTCCTCTGTGAAGTGAGTTGTGGATGAGAAGTTTGTGTAGGTTAGGTTTTTGATGGAAGAATATTAAAGAAGGTTAGGAAAAAGGCTCCTGTGATAGGATTAGTCTGCAAAATAGGTTACTTCTGTTTAATGACCTATGGAAGAGAGAGCAATGGTGGGTGGGATCGGGGGGGGGGGGGGGTATGGGAATGCGAGGACCAGTAGGATATGGGTTTCATTATTTGGTTTCCTCTTAAACTGGATGTTGTTATGTCATCCCATGGCCTGATTGAGACCCCTATGCCCAACCCAAGAAGGATATCCTCTATAGGAGTGTATGATATGTGTCATCTACAATAATATCTTCATTGTGATTTCAACAATGTACAAGCTGAAATTATCAAGTATGCTGCTCACTTTGCAAAAAACAATCAAAAACATGCCTTGAGAGTCCATGAATTTACCGTCTCATGTAACCTAACAGGATTGACTACTACAGGTGCGCAAAGTAAGCGCATAGGTGTGCACAGTCACACCTTAAGAAGCATCTGCCTATTGGGATCATTTTATTTCGCAAGCCTTCTTGGTTGGGGGTCCTCGATTCCAAAGCACTTTTTTCCTTACATTATTTAAAACACTCACACAGATCCATGCTTCTTCAACCTGCTCCATTCCATACAGACTCGTGTATAAAGTATGTACAATAGTGACAACAATGTTAAAGCAATGATGAAGTGGAACAGAGATGCTGTGCCTGCCCGTAAATCTCAACTGTTCTATTCAAACCAATGTACCCACCTGAACCGACAATGGTTGGGTGGAAAAAAAAAAAAAAAAAAAAAAAAAACACACAGGAATTCAAAGAAGGCAAGTCTCTGCACACTGCCACTGAAAAAGATCAAGAGTTACTTGATACCTGAGGTGGACAGTGATGTAAATCCACTTGAGTGGTAGAAAACACAAGAAGTACATTTCCACAAATTGGGGAAACTTGCAAAAATGTACATGTGCATCCATGCATCAAGCAGCCCTTCTGAGAGGGCTCAGCACCAGAGAAAATGTTGTAACATGTAGCTGTGCTGCTCTGAAACTGGATGCCGTGGACAGATTGGTGTTTCTATCACACAATTTTAAGTTTCATCAGTAGAATATTACAATTTTTTTCTGATTTCTTTAGTGCAATATAGTCAGAATTTAAGGTTAGTAATTTATTTTAAAATGTTAGACATTTTATAATAAAACATTATAGACTATTTTTTCCCTGTGCAGGATGTTATATTTTTGTATGCTGCACAATTCACCTTACAGCAGAGCAGTTTATATTTATCCAGACTAATGTTCATGCCCTGTAGTTCATTTATGTTTAGTATTTGATTCCCTTTGTATTCATATCTTATTTACATTAAGGGTAAGTGTCTGTTTAAAAGGCTCTCATTATGATAGTTGTGTTGGTCTGTAGCCTACTTTGAAATGCTTTACTAATACTTGCACTGTTTGATCTCAGGAATACTTTGACTGGTGATTTTAATGTTGTGTTATTTTACTTCAATTTTAAAGACCAGCTTTCCATATCTACTGTTTCCATTACATCACTGTTAATGTGAAATTATTAACTGTTGGTTTAGGATTGTATTTAAAATAATTTTTATTACAAAAAACACACATTAATGTATTATAAAAATGATGGTAAAGTAAATTAAAGATATTATGAAACAGAAGTTTAATACAAATACTCCTTTTATTCAAAATAAACATTTCTTTTGGAAAACCTTCCCTCACCACAACTCACCATTTAATAATATAAAATGATGAATATACTGCATGAATACTAAATTGGGGGTCTTTGGTATTAAGAAAACAAAAGTTGCAACCACAAGTAAAATGAAAGCAGATAATAAAATCTTAAAAATGAGTTATATAAGATTAAGAAGTTAATGTACGGTAAACACAAACTGATATATATTGTTTTTACAAACCTTTAAAACAGAACTAACAAACCGAAGAAGTACTTAGATGGTGACAGACTGTTACTTGCTGCTGCCCTTGTGTTATTTATATGATGTACTAGAATACAAATATAGCACCATCAAATAAAAAAAAAGTTAAAATTCTTGCTCTATTATTTGTTTGAAATTAGCATGTTCACCCACGATTTGAGAGGGAATTAACACATTACACTGACACCCACACATATGCGTCAAAGACAAAATTTATGTGAACTATTGAATTTAAACTCATTACGGAGTCATCGTAGAGTACGTCTAAGTTAGCATTTGTCTTGATTTCTGCCTTGCACATTAAGCTGTCGGGATGGACAAGTCCCTTGTGAGCCCAGTAAGGTAAGCAAGTCTGCAAAAATCAAATTATTGTAGTTTTAATGCATTGCAACAATCTGCAAAATAAAACTAGCAATAAGACAGGACTCTTGACCAATGTAAGAGGCAGAGATGCAAGTCTTGAATTCAAAACTACTTTCATTTTTCAATGTTACTTATGCAACTATATTTTTGCCAAAAATACACTACATAATTTTGTATGCTATGAGCATACAACGACTGGATTACTTGATGTATGGATTATGCCACATGAGAAATGTTGCATTTTTTCATAGATGTGTTTGATATTGCTTGCTGTTGTCCATTATTGGTTAACATTGGGTCCTGTTCCATCAGAAAATTTTGATATGTTGTTTCTCCTTGAAAACATGACTTTAAAATTTCTCAGCCATCATTAAACTACATGGGCTAAATATATATAAAAATATATGCATCTCAATTTTTGGGTGGAGTATTCCTTTAAGCTCTCTCACTGATAGGACATTTAATATTAAAAAAAAAAAAAAAAAGTGGTAGGAATAAGCTTTTCTAAGTATCTATTATCCATTCCATGAGAAAAGCCAAATTATACTCATCATTAGTTTACACATTACAGATTCTTAATCGATATATTCTTTTAGTATCCGCAGACACGAAACATTATCTGTAACAGCTAATCTGAGTCCACTGTTTAAAATATAGAGTTAATTATTTTGAAACTTACTGCCCTTGACAAAAATGATTCAATAGCATTCCGGGCCAGCTCAGCAGACTAATGTGCTGATGTTGTTCAGGAGACACGATGGGTGCGGCTGGCCAAAGTCTGAAAAATGACTGAACATCTGCAATGGTATTTCAACTTATTCTTTCATTTGGTTTTTGACAAACTGAAAAAAATGTCTGTAAAAATATAGCTTTTAAATTTTCCTTCCACCCTCAATTTCTAGAATTTCTGCTGCATGATCCAGCAAGACTGCATGGCTCTGACGCATGATAGAACCATTCTAAAAAGAATAGTTTCAAGAGCTGGGAGCCATTTATTATAACGCTGAACCTTTTCTTCACCTTGGTTAAGTCCTGTCGATGTCAACTAACATATCCAACTCAGCAACACAATTTGCTCCCAACAAAAACTGCCTTTTCTTGTACACTGACTGCTGCTCTAGGATCCAAAAAGCACAACTGTGTTTCCATCAGTTTGATGCTGTATAATGTCTGCTGTTTATTAAGAAGACAAAACTAAAAGTAGCAGCAAGACTGGTTTAACATCTAGCACATGCAATAGTTTCCTCTAGATGTGGTTTGCTGGTAAACAGCATGGTATTTGGTGGCATAACTATGACAAATATAAACAATATGCATTCTGCACACTTTACTTTCTTAACTGAATTCTGAAAGTCAATGCAAAAAAACACAAACTACTTTTAATATAAGCTTTAGAATACTTCAAGGTGAAAGATAATTTAGTTACAATTTAAAAACAAAAGCTGCCCCTACCAACATTAATAATATTAATTACAATATCACATTTTCAATACTAGTATCAGGTATATCACATTTAAAACACCAACAACCCATGATGGGATGCAGCTTCATAGAAAGGTACATACTTATCCACTCATTACTGGACAACTTAAAAGAATACTCAATCCAAAAATAATTATTTGTTTAAATGGCACTTACCCCATGAGCTCTATAGTAGTGGTTGAGGAAAAAAAAAATGAATCTTATGTTGGACATAGTTGGTGACCAACACTGGACAAAATCAAATAATGTCTAAATATCCATGAAAAAATCTCACGTTACTTGTGTCACACAATTCATTAGCAAAGTCATTCTTTGTTTGTGCACAACATCCCGAACATGTACATTATTTGTACTAAAATATTTTTAAATAAACCCACTTCCAAAAAAATGCTCTCACAAAAGGGAAAAAGTGTCTGAATTGAAGACCTGCCTCTCTTCCTCATTCTTTGGTCAAGAGCTCCAGCTTCAGTTTGAAAGCACAGAACTGTGGGAATGTAGTATACTATTTACAAAGAGTTTTGCTTTTAAGGAAGTAACTGACAATACTATTTTAGCAAAAAATTCCTACTTTTTCCAAGCTTTGAGCATTTCACTGGCTAATGGATATATGGATGTTATCACATTGTTTGCTGTTGTCCAGCATTGGTGGCCATAAGGTTCCATTATATGATAATTTCATGTAGAATGAGAGAAAATAGTTTAAAAATTTTTTGGCCATAAATATAAAGCACATGGGGTAAGCAACATTTAAACAAAATATTTTTGAGTAGAGTAATTCTTTAAGGACTCCAAATAATCAAACTTGCACACCTTAAAAATATTGAAGAAAAATGGTGCCCCAGGAGAAAACTCACACAAACAAGGAAAATAATGTACTAAGCTTACATAACCAGGCAAAGGGATGAATCAAGTTTATACAGCTATAAGACAACTGTGCCACCCACCACCACTTTTGCATTATTTTGTCATAACTGTGTGCTATACTTCCAAACATCTCTACTCTAAAATCAAGTCAGATTTCGTAAACCAACTGGGTTATAGTTTACACAAAGAATTCACCAATAGATTGGGAAAGTGATGGTATAGTAAGGTAGTGGTTTACAAGTACACCACACAGCTCCATGTTCGAATCCCAGCCCTGTGTGCTATCCTCATAAATGTGCACATTCTCCCTTGTCAGAGTACGCACATCTCCTAAATTGGCCTCTGCCAGTAGACAGTTACTTGCCACCACAGTGCCACACTCCTTGTTTCACATAAAATTAGACTTTTTTTTTTAAGCAACGAATGAATCTGAGCAATCAAGGAACCCTGCACTGGAAAAATATAATCAAGCTGTAGGATTAAGGAGGCAGGACCTCTGCGTTTTTCCCAGTTGATTCTGGGGTTCGTCAGGGGTGTGTTCTTGCTCCTACTCTGTTCAATGCTTGTATGAACTGGGTGTTGGGCATCTGTTGGTGAAGAAAGATTCACGGATATTGACTTTGCTGACGATGCTGTGATCTTAATGGAGTCAGTGGAGGCTCTGAACCGGGCGCTCGAGAGACTGAGGGAGGAGTCTGAGTCTCTGGGCTTGCGAGTGTCCTGGATAAAAACCAAGATCCAGGCCTTTAATGACCTCTTGGACGCAGCCATCAGCAGTGTGTCTGTTTGCAGAGAGAGTGTCGACCTTGTTGAGAGGTTTACTTACCTTGGCAGTGACATTCAGTCTCTGGTGACTCTTCCTATGAAGTCAGTAGACAGATTGGAAGAGCATGGGGGTCATGAGGTCGCTGGAAAGGGGTGTGTGGTGCTCCCGATATCTATGCAAAAGGACAAAGGTCCAAGTCTTTAGATACCTGGTGCTTCCTGTCTTGCTATATGGTTGCGAGACATGGACGCTATCCAGTGATCGGAGATGAAGACTGGACTCCTTTGGTACTGTGTCTCTTCAACGGTACCCAAGGATTCTCCGGTTTGACTTTGTGAAGAATGAGTGGTTGCTCATGGAGTTCCGAATGAGGCACATTACCTGCATAGTGAAGGAGTGTCAGTTAAGGCACTGCGGCCATGTGGTGCGTTTCCCCCCCCCCCCAAGGGTGATCCAGCTCGTAAGATCCTCATTGTTGGGGACCCGAATGGCTGGACCAGGCCAAGGGGTCGCCCACGTAACACCTGGCTGCGGCAGATAGAGGGTCATTTCCAGAGGGTGAGACTCGACGGCGTGTCTGCCTGGGGGGTTGCAAACTGGGATCCAGAGTTGTTTCGCCGTGTAGTGGGTGAGGCAACTCACTGTACCAGTGCATGCTCCCCAACTTGACTTGAAGGATTAATTTCAAAATTAAGTATAAAGAATACAAAATTCTATACAACCCTTTGGCATCATCAGATTCTACCACTGAAGATGGTTATTATTTCAAATATAACAACTTTTGTAGTATGATTTGTTTCAAACTGAAGATAGATTATTTTAAAGTCTTATTAACTATTTGTCAGCACTGTACGGTAGTCATTAAATTTTAAAATATAAGTTATATGCAGACCCACTTAAAACACCATTGATGGTTATATTAAATTGATGCCCTATGCTTTTGCCAGTCAGCCACGCTTCCTACAACTAGGGCGTGAATTTATTTATCAGAAACAGTTTTAACCTGCTGTCTTATTTACAAGCTACCATTTACAGCAAAATCTGTGTTTAAATATAAATCTGCACAGGTGGTCTAAATAAAAATCACCGTTTTAAATGGGAACAAGCACTTACTACAGGCTGCTCTCGATACTGGTAATGTGTTGTTCTGCTTACATGAACTTTGACGTTTGTTAAAAAAAGCACTGCCTAAAATTAAAAACGCGTTTAAACTGCTTCCGAAAAATACAAACAGTACTTTGAGTATATTTGATCGTTATTCGAATGATAAAATGGGCAATCGGTAACCCTTACCACCGAGGATTCCACTTTTTCACCCACATGATAAAGACACACAGCTTCGGTTAACTGCTTGCTACAATAATACGGTAATAATAATTCTTCATTACATTTATATAGCGCTTTTCTCAGTACTCAAAGCGCTATCCACACAGGGAGGAACCAGGAAGCGAACCCGCACCACTGGGTATGAGCCAGCCTTGTCTTGCTGCCTTAAAAATCCATTCAGTCATGTTTCCATTACCACGTAAGAACTTTACTTTCTATTTTATAAAAACGATTGACTCATTTTCCTCTGTGATCAAGCCATTTATCATCCAGGGCTGGCCCCTGCATTACACTCGAAGTCGCCATCACAAACACACAGGATTTACTGGATATCTCCATAGCGAGCACCATCAAAGCACTGTCCAAGTTGCAGTACACTGCCCACTGCTCAAGTGTTGTAGTTACAGCCCAGCGTGGTAGACCAACTTGTTCTAAACTCGCAGACCAGGTTCAAGCCTGAAACTGATCGGACGACCTTGGGATTTAGAGTCCGGGACGCTATTCTGAAAGTGGATGGATACCGGGTGGGAGGGTGATATTTTCATAAAAGAAAAAACAGCCGTCAACAGCACTATTAGAATCTCGCTTGTAAGTTCCTTTTTTCCAGCACCTGTTAGAAAACTTCCGCTTTTTCAGTTATTTGAAAAAAAACTGAATCTCCGATGGAATGTCGACATCTCCTCACTGATTAAACGAGTTTAAGAAGCACGCTGTGTTGCTGCTCGAGCCGATGCATGGGGGTCCGAACTCTGAGAAATGACAGAAGATCTTCGAGGCCTTCAGAGAGGCTGGGGAACTTAATATTTATCCGTGATTGTGAACCAGACCCATTATTGATGCTTTATCAACAGGGTTATTAACAATTCGCCAACAACGAATTTACTGGAATGTAAATAAACGTGTCATTCAGAGGCTCACTGAACGCCAAAAGATGGGACTCCATAACAGTCGTTGCAATGAAGCAAAATGTTTCTCTAAGTTAGTCACAACAAATACAAAAAGATAAAATGAAACACTTTTAAAATCACAGGTTAAAACAGACGTACGGGTTTAGTTAGCATCGGGCGAGTCTAAAAATAAAGCAAAAGACAGACATTGTGCACCGCGCATGTGCATAAGAAACGCAGGGTACACACTAAACTCGTTTCTGTCTTTCACAAAGGTAGAAATAAAAGGCTTCAGTGACCTATAATCTTACCTTGTTTGTTATATCAAGTACCATTTTCACTGAAAAATCCTTCCCACAATCTGAAATCCAAGTACACTAGCTACTGTCTCCTCACACGCCGACCAACACAGCTTGTCTATTTGAGAGCGCAGTGAAGCCGACGCCCCGACGCGGTTCAGCTTGGAAATGCATCTTGGGAAGACGTAGACGTGATTTACCGTAAAATCTCATCCTTTTTTGTAAGGGAATAGCCTGACTAAACATTTCCATCAGTGCGCCAAGTAAATCAAATCAATAGCGCCATTAGCTGGTTATTTATAGTTTCGTTGCAGCTGCCTATGAAAGTGAAAACAGCGTAAGATACAACATCACATTCTCTCTAAGAAGAGCTAAGCAGTCAGTAAAGCCTTTCGTGTTTATTTACAAGTCAAATTGTTCATTTTATTGGCCATAATAAAACACTCACCCGTCGCTTGCTACGGGGTCTATACCAACTACTGGGCTTTTCCGTTTTCTGATCATCTGATGTAATTTAGGACCGATTTGCTTCAAACATTCATGGCAGTGCCCATTGAAAAAAGTGACTTAATAACACACACACACACACCATTACCTGGGGTGTTTATTACACTTTTAATGCAAGCACACAGGTCCTGCTTCCATCAGTCAGAAGACATATGGTGGAAAAGAAGCCCTTTATAATGCTGGTTTGAGATGTAGGCAGAGTCAGTTTGTTGTCTTTGATTTGCTTTCAGGTTATCTTAAGACGATGTTACATTATATAACATCTAGTCCTAGTAGGGTTGCTAGACGTCCCTTATATACGGGACATGTCCCATATTTGATCATTTTGTCTTCTGTCCTGTACTGACCTTTCAGGGACACCCAAATGTCCCATACTTAGTTCATTTTCAAATTTCGTAATAAAAATATATTTTTACTACCTTCTTACAGTACTTAGTTGAAACTTTATAAGTAATTATACTTTCTTTTCTCAGATTCTCTTCATGAAAATAATCTAAATGTAATGAGGAAACTAGTGTTTGCTGCCTATTTGCAACTTGTTCAGTTGCTATGGTTGGCTGAGGACAGCGACGCTGTTACCGTATCAGCATTATAACAAATAGTGTCAACAAAGTGTGTTGTTATAACTTGCCGCGGCCCACTTTTTTTTCTAACTGCCTGTATTAAATAATAATAATATTTCTCTGGGGTGACGCAGTGGTAGCGCTGATGCTTCGGAGTTAGGAGACCCAGGTTCGCTTCCCGGGTCCTCCCTGCGTGGAGTTTGCATGTTCTCCCCGTGTCTGCGTGGGTTTCCTCTGGGTACTCCGGTTTCCTCCTACAGTCCAAAGACATGCAGGTTAGGTGCATTGGCGATTCTAAATTGTCCCCAGTGTGTGCTTGGTGTGTGTGTGTGCGCCCTGTAGTAGGCTGACGCCCTGCCCAGGGTTTGTTTCCTGCCTTGTGCCCTGTGTTGGCTGGGATTGGCTCCAGCAGACCCCTTTGACCCTCTAGTTAGGATATAGCGGGTTGGATAATGGATGGATGGATAATATTTCTCTGTACGTACTAAATAAATATTTTCAAATGATTTCACTTACAGATTTTTTTTTTTAGCTTGTATTACATCATTTTTAAATGATTTTACTTTTGTTTTCCTCATAACCCATTAAAATCCTTGCTTTATGTTTTTAACTTATGTCTCTACTTTTATATAATTTATTGGTCTGGGTGTGTAGGGGGCATGTATAAATTTATATCTATAGTAATATACTGTAGAGAGAGATTTTAAGAGTGTCCCATATTTCTAATTTTCTAATCTGGCAACTCAAAGTCCTAGATTATGTCATACCATCTGATTGCAGTTGCTGATCTCGTTGACGGGCCATGTAAGTTTACAAGACAGAAAATTGCTGAGCATGTCACATTTACCTACTGCGTGTCAGCCTTCCAGCACAGTTGTGCTCATCCCTTTGGTGCCAGTCAATAACATGCTGTCATGCATGTCAGAGCCAGTGTTGTACGAAGGGTTAACAGGTACGGTGAGTCTAGTTTTCTTTTTTCCTTTCTATCATGGAATGTAAAGCATGAGACATAAGATATATAAGCCTCTCCAAAACAGCTGTATTCCACTTTCCTCATCACTGTATTATATGCTTTGTACTTCCAGCAGGGGTGTAGCACAGAAGTCTGGGCCCCATATATAAGCAGCATCTGGGAGCCGCTTCTTCTCAATCTACTTCTCACACACATCCTTTTCATTCAAGGCTTTGAGGTACCCTCCCCTCCTGGAGGGCCCTGGGTAATCATTACCCTTTTTTCCCCCCACTACGACGCCCATGCTTCCAGGTGAGCATTCATTGGTGGTTAGCTCTCAGGCACAAAGATGACTAAAGATGAAATCATACCTGTTAGATTTTTTTGGAATGAGTTGCAGACTAGTTGGACTGAGTTGCTGGGAATGTCACATTACACGACTGCCTCCGACTTGCTAAGATTATGTAGATGAAGCTTATGACTGAAAATCTCTGGAAACATCTTTAATGAGACATGATCTTTAGCAACATCTGAACTTTTGAGAAAATAAACAGACATGTGGTTTACGTAGCCTCCACTGTAATCCCCTGCTATATTCCCTTTGAATTAGTAAGACAGATGCAGCCAAATAGTCATACTCCTGACACCACAGTCAAAAATGTTATCAGCACAATCCATGCCCTAGCCCTTTTAACGAAAGTTAAGTTAAATTAGCCCACTATAGAACCCTTGATCTAAATGAAAAATGTCAATATGGGTCCCTGTGCCTCTTACATATCAATAAACAGAAAAACGGAGAGAGAGAGATAAAAATGGATGAAACAGACTTTATGAGTGGGCATTTTTCAAGCTGTTTATGCTAATTTGATCAGAACTTTGCACCATACAAGCTTATTAGATCTGGTCACACTGTTGCTAATCGATATAACAGCAAGTTCTTCGAGTTTTGCTAGGAAACCTGATTGAAGACTCCACAAATGGCAACTTAGCTGGAGTCCTAGAACTGGCCCACTTGTTGGTCCACTGCTGAAATATCCATCCACATTGTTAACTGGTCCAAAATATGGCTAGCTGACAGTCCTGGAAGTATTGAGCAAAAGAAAGGAACCAGCTCTTGAAAGGGCACCAGTATCAAAACTGGCATTGGAACCATTTGGCTAAGCACTGTGCTATCCTACTGCCCCCATTGAACCATATTTAGAGGGAATAAGTCTTATTTTAATTATGTGTCGTTTTCTCTCTCTCTCTCTTAAAAAAACAATGATAATGCTGTAAGAACAGGATTCCTGGGACCAACCTCAATTATGTGCAACATTCTTAAGAAAAAGAATTATATCTCAAATTATAAATTGCACATTAGGTGGGATACCAGTCCTTGTTATTTAAAAATATCTGACATCGAACTCATAAAATGAAGAATCCTGTCCTAAACATGTAGGGATGAGTTTTATAAATTAAATGTCTTTATGTTTATATTATACTAGGGGGCTTCGCTTCGCCCTCTGCTCTCTTCGTTTGCCAACCCTTCTCTGCCGCTTGCATATGTGGATTTAACTTTCACCAAACAACAAATATTTTATTTCTCATGGATATGACTCTTCATTGGGAAGAAACACTACTTTTCCCTGATGGCAACACGAATTAGACAATCTACAAGTCTCCAGCTTAAAGTTTAAATCCGAACAATTTTGCTGTCCTGTTATTTCACTGAGTAATAATTTCCATTTGTTCACACTAATGCGATCGTTACTATCATTTTTTTGAGACTTTTGAGAATTTTAGTATTTTCATTATCTCTAACCTGCTCTGCATGTGTATTGCGGCAACGTTTTTGAATTCTTTAAGACGTTCTACTTTGTCATCTACTCTTTGTCTTTTATTTCCCGGGTGTGATTAAATCTCTTGGCACAAAGTCTTGTCTCGTCACAGACTCTCTGAAAAAAGTCACATCTCGTCCCAGGCTAAAAAGTCTTGTCTGGTCCCAGGATTTTTTTTATCATAATAAAGAGATGTGTTAAAATTAAGGGCAAATGTAAATGCCACATATAAAATATATTGAAATTAGGATTTGCTGTACGTACAGTCATATGAAAAAGTTTGGGAACCCCTCTCAGCCTGCATAATAATTTACTCTACTTTCAACAAAAAAGATAACAGTGGTATGTCTTTCATTTCCTAAGAACACCTGAGTACTGGGGTATTTTCCGAACAAAGATTTTTAGTGATGCAGTATTTAGTTGTATGAAAATAAATCAAATATGAAAAACTGGCTGTGCAAAAATTTGGGTACCCTTGTAATTTTTCTGATTTGAATGCATGTCACCGCTCAGTGCTGATTACTTACAACACCAAATTGGTTAGATTATCTCGTTAAGCCTTGAACTTCATAGACAGGTGTGTCCAATCATGAGAAAAGGTATTTAAGGTGGTCAATTACAAGTTGTGCTTCCCTTTGACTCTCCTCTGAAGAGTGACAGCATGGAATCATCAAAGCAACTCTCAAAAGATCTGTTCAGTATCATGGTTTAGGGGAAGGCTACAAAAAGCTATCTCAGAGGTTTAAACTGTCAATTTCAACTGTAAGGAATGTAATCAGGAAATGGAAGGGCACAGGCACAATTGCTGTTAAACCAGGTCTGGCAGGCCAAGAAAAATACAGGAGCGGCATATGCGCAGGATTGTGAGAATGGTTACAGACAACCCACAGATCACCTCCAAAGACCTGCGAGAACACCGCATTCCAAGAAAAATACCTGCTACCCACTGTCAAATTTGATGGAGGTTCCATCATGTTGTGGGGCTGTGTGGCTAGTTCAGGGACTGGGGCCCTTGTTAAAGTCGAGGGTTGGATGAATTTAACCGAATATCAACAAATTCTTCAGGATAATGTTCAAGCATCAGTCACAAAGTTGAAGTTACACAGGGGTTGGATATTCCAACAAGACAATAACCCAAAACACAGTTTGAAATCTACAAAGGCATTCATGCAGAAGGAGAGGTACAATGTTCTGGAATGGCTGTCACAGTCTACTGACTTGAATATCATTGAAAATCAATGGGATGATTTGAAGCAGGCTGTCCATGCTCGGCAGCCATCAAATTTAACTGAACTGGAGATATTTTGTAAGGAAGAATGGTCAAAAATACCTCCATCCAGAATCCAGACACTCATCAAAGGCTATAGGAGGCGTCTAGAGGCTGTTATATTTGCAAAAGGAGGCTCAACTAAGTATTGATGTAATATCTCTGTTGGGGTGCCCAAATTTATGCACCTGTCTAATTTTGTTGTAATGCATATTGCATATTTTCTGTTATTCCAATAAACGTAATGTCACTGCTGAAATACTACTGTTTCCATAAGGCATGTCATATATTAAAAGGAGGTTGCTACTTTGAAAGCTCAGCCAATGATAAACAAAAATCCAAAGAATTAAGAGGGGTTCCCAAACTTTTTCATATGACTGTATGTTGCTTGTCAGTAACTGAAAACTGCATTTGCACTGTGGCTACTTGTTTTGTCAGGTCATTGCAAAAGGACATTGTTACCCCGATCTTACACATTTGTGTATTTCTTCATTTGATTTTAGGAAAGCTCAGAGGCTTTGCTAAAGCAATTATATAAAGGCAAGAAGTAGGAAGACATTGAGACATGGCCATGTAAAAGGTGGAAAAAACCCAAACCAAGGAGTAGGTGAAGGAATGGTCAAAAAACATGCAAAAGTTTACAGACCATCCAAAATAGTAAGAAGAAAGCAAAACTAGTTATCAAGGGGAAAATCCAGCATGGGAAACATCACTGTGCAATACGGGACTAGCTATGAATTGGAAGGTTCAAATGGTACCACCCATTAGAGCTGGCCTATTCAAATGGCATCCCCAGAAGCAACCTCTGAGTGGCCCAGCCTGTTTTCCCACCAGAAAGACAGAGAAAAACCTAGAAAAACACATTTTGCGAGCCTTCAGAAATTCGTACATAGATTTCAAATACACAGGATGAGATGTTTAATATCCACAGTGCCTGGGGACTATGCAAGGCAGGGGCATCCTCTTCCCTGAGCCAAGCTTACATATGACAGCATACCTAAAAGAAGGAATCACACTGTTTCCGATGTTTTGAGGAGGCTGGACAGCCACATCACTGGGGTTGTCAAGTGGGCACCTACTTTCATCAACGTTTCGCTGACAAAGCCCACGACGTCTCCAATAGCCACAGCAGTGGTATCTGGCATCCCAGAACCACCCCCTCTGCATTTGTCCAGCCTTCTTTTTTGGGAGACCAGATAGGGTCTTTTCTTTTAATCCATAGCCACTGGCTGCTCCATTCTGCTATCCTAGATACAGTAGCATGCAGACCACAAATGCATCATTGTGCATAGCCTAGCAACATTCAATCCACAATGCAGTGTGTTGTTGTGTGTCTAGAAGTGGTGGTAGTAGTCTATGATACTGTGATTTTTTTTTGTTGTGACGGTACATGCCAATAAGTTGTACCGGCACTTTGGCCGTGACAGCTGGTCGTGGCATCGACTAGATATTAAATGATTCTATAATCAATTGTGTGCTGTGTCTTAGTTGTATTCCAGTTTCATCAAGTGAGTGTGAACATGGTTTTTCACAAATGAATGTAATTGTTACTCTAATGATAGCTTAATTATTGATAAGCACTGTGTCTGCACTTCTCTTCATATGACTGGCCCACCACTCAAATGTTTTTGATCCTGCGGATTCATGGCTGTTACAAGGACAACGACCAGACATTGACACTCAAAGCAAAGAATGAGTTAGGAAGACTGCATTTGGTGAAAACATGCAAAAAGTGTGGAATTTTCTTGAAATCTCTTAAAACTCAATCAAATTAGGCACTGATTGCTGTTTAGGACTACATAACAACTTCTTCGTAGAATATAGAGCTCGTTATTAAGCTGCAGTTGATATTCTTTGATTCTGGAGATTCTGTGTTTGTAATTTTAAACTGTCAAGATCAATATTATGCTGCATGATACACCTACGCTGGTAGAGTAATGGAAGTGCTTCTGCCTCGCAGTAAGGAGAGTGAAGGTTTGCACCCTGCGTTCTCCCTGCATGGAGTTTGCAAAGCAGTTTGAGTAGTGGGTAAAGCGCTATATAAATGTAAAGAATTATTATTATACTTGACGATTTGTCAATTTCAAATTTTAAACGTTATGTTTTCTCACCAAATAAACAAAACATGTAGAGCTAGGACTCTTGGCCTCTATATACCTTCACAGTACCTCAAACCTGATCCAAACGTAATGTATGCATACCACCACCATTTTGTTTACAAAAAGGGCACTGCTAATCACACATGTAGTGATTTTAAATGAATGTGTGTTTCCCCAGTGTTCAGTAAATGTATTCATGTGTGTTAGTTACTGTTATCACTTGTTATGGGTTTGTCCACTGATAACTTTGACAGTTCTTTTTTAGTATGTTAAATACTCTTTGTGATGTGCCTGGGTCATGTATGACCAAAATATTTATTTTATTTCAAAAAGAAAACAAATGTTATTGCTAATATCCATCCATCCATCCATCCATCCATTATCCAACCTGCTGTATCCTAACTACAGGGTCACGGGGTTCTGCTGGAGCCAATTCCAACCAACTCAGGCGCAAGGCAGGAAACAAACCCCGGGCAGGGCATCAGCCCACCGCAGTTATTGCTAATACTGTGCACTATTTTGTTTTTATGCACTTTGAAGTGTGCCTAAGTCAAATATGACCAAAATGTTTATTTTTGTGTTTCAAAGGTTGAAAAAAGTATTGCTACTACCTCAGATTCTGTTCAGTTATAGTTTTTTTTATTGTTTTTAATGCACTTTTTGATGTGCCTGTGTCAAATGTGACCAGTTTTAAAACAGAAACAATGAATATGCATTACTTGTTTTTCAATACATTCTATTTGTGTTGGTAAAAAATTTGTCATTACCTGCTGCTTACTGACTGCTGAAAATGTCTGGTTCAGCTAAATTTGTTGATTTGAAAATCTGGCCCAACTGAACTTGTAATTGAAAAACCTAGCATTAGAGCCTATCTGGACATCAGTGGGTGCATGGATGGAGCAAGCCATATGTGGGGTGCTGGTCAACTGCAGGCATATTTGTGCACACTCACATTGGTCTTTTTAGAATGATAGTGATGAGAGTGGCTATATTCTGTGGTAGTATAACCAGTACTAGGAGCTTCCCCCCTGCTCACTTCACTCGCCAGCCACTTTGCGTCTCTGCCGCTCGCGTTGTGAAGAGAGGGGCTGAACGCACCCCAAGGAGACGCGGTTGCTCCTCACAAACCCCTTCTTAAACGGTGATACAATGAGAAACAAATATTTTTTTTTACCTCCTCTTTGCTCGATCAGCTACTGGCTTGCTGCTGCTGCTGTGCCACGCGATCTGCATCGCGTGCGGCGCTTCGAACATTTAAAAGTCTGTACAGCAGCTGTCCTACTCTGTGTTTTATTTCCAGCCCCGGGTGTGGTTAAATCTTTTGGCACAAAGTCCCATCTTGCAAGACATCCATCCATCCATTTTCCAACCCGCTGAATCCGAACACAGGGTCACGGGGGTCTGCTGGAGCCAATCCCAGCCAACACAGGGCACAAGGCAGGGAACCAATCCCGGGCAGGGTGCCAACCCACCGCAGTCTTGCAAGACATGAGTTCTTGATATTTTTTAGTTTATAATTTAAAAACAGAATAAAAATCTGAAAATCTAACAACATCACATTAAAGTTCAATAAACTCTGAAATGAATGATACCAAACATATATATGTAGGTTTTAAAATTAGCCCCATTTAAAGCGTGACAAAAAACGTGACATAAAAATGTCACTGTTGCACTTTTAGGCTTAGGATTTTATATATAGAGAGTAGATTTAACAATCATATTTTAGTAAAAGTAAACATACCTTTCTGACACACATTTAGTACACAAATAAAAGCTTTAAAGTATTGATATTAATTGTACATAATATAAGTAAATGTAGGATCTCACCCCATTTAATAATCCATCCATCCATTCTGAAACCAGCTTATCTGGAGCAAAGTCATGGTGTATCTGTAGTCTACTTCAGCAAGAATCAGACACGAGGCAGGAGCGGCCCAGTGCAGAACACATCAGGTGCCAATTTAAGTTCTTCAGTCCACCTTACTTGCATGTCTTTGGACTATGGGAGGAAATTGGAGGAAACTCAAACAGACATGAGAAGGACATGCAAGCTCCTTGTTATTAGGCAGCAGCACTACTACTGTGCCACTGCGCTACCCCGTTTTATATATAGTGAAAAAAAGTTCTTACAAACTTAAACAATTCAGACTATGTATTTTGTTGTGAGTTGTATTGCAATCAGTAACATACTAATTAGAGTGTCTTATTAAGAAGGTGTTAATCTGTTCCTGACAACACCTTTCTAGTGAATTTTGTTAAAACAAATACCTTATTAAATTTAATTTAAATAGAGAACATTTTAAGCATTCCCTGAATCTATCAATAACACCAACTGTTGTTCAAATACCACTAAACTACATAACAATTGACAGAATGGGTTTAATAATGACATTAATCATCAAAAAAACCCTAATACCTAAATGTTATCACTTCTAGTTTCACATTCACAAGAATGGCCTTTCGGTTTTTCTTGGGCCTTTTCAACTAGTTCATGATCTGTTTTGGATCTGGGATGCCAAGGATAATGTCAGAAGACACGTGACCAGCACACACAATAAGGTGAGTGACCCACAACACATTAACACACACCTACACATTGCTGCTGCCTAAATCTAATCTAAATCTGCTCCATCTGGCAGGGTGCCGTAAGGCCAGTGTCTAAACACAGCACACCTAATATCTCCAAAATAACATCAAGTTGAGCTTAAAAGATCCCTAAAGTCCTACTCTCCACCACACTACCTGGTAATTTATTCCATGTGTCTGTGATTCTCTGTGTAAAGAAATACTTTCAATATCACTTGTGTGATATTTACCTTTAACAATTTTCAACCTCTGTCCCCATGTTCATGTTGAGCTCATTTTACAGTAAGTCTCGATCCACTGCACTAATTTCTGTCATAATTTTGAACACTTCAGTCATGTCCCCTCTTAATCTCCTTTCGCTTTAAATGAAAAGTTTCAACTCTTTTAATTTTTCCTTGTAGCTCATACCTCTCAGTCCTGGGACCCGCCTAGTTCCTTTTTGCTGGATTTTTTTCTGGTGCTGCTATGACTTTTTTGTAGCCTGGAGACCAAAGCTTCACATGGCAGTCCAGGTGCAGACTCACTAGTGTTTTATAAAACTTAAACATCCATCCATCCATCCATTTTCCAACCCGCTGAATCTGAACACAGGGTCACGGGGGTCTGCTGGAGCCAATCCCAGCCAACACAGGGCACAAGGCAGGAACCAATCCCGGGCAGGGTGCCAACCCACCGCAGGACACACACAAACACACCCACACACCAAGCACACACTAGGGACAATTTAGCATCGCCAATCCACCTAACCTGCATGTCTTTGGACTGTGGGAGGAAACCGGAGCAAACCCACGCAGACAAAAGGAGAACATGCAAACTCCACGCAGGGAGGACCCGGGAAGCGAACCCAGGTCTCCTAACTGCGAGGCAGCAGCGCTACCACTGCGCCACCATGCTGCCAAAACTTAAACATAAACTCCTTTAACTTGTGCCCCACACATCGGGCTCTATGATCTAACCTTCTGTAAGCCTTCTTAATGGCTTCAAAAATTCTTCATATACAATAATTTTCCTAAATCAGGGGAAACTCGTATTTTAGGTAATTGACTGATTAAATTATTGTACATAGTTGCATAGTCCTTTTCTTTTCTAGTTTAACTCTTGTATACATAGCTTGAGTCGCTAGAGACCCACGCCATTGAGTTTATAGCTCTAACTTTGTAAAATGATAGTGTGGATGCAGTTCCCCAGGTATGCCACTGTTATTTAATCTGCAACAATTTTCTACCTGAATATGTCCAAATAGTTTAAAATTATTTTATTATGATCATTTACTGGAACATCTAAGGGAACTGTCCTGTCTCCCTTCATGATTTACTATCTAAAGAGCAAACTTGGAACAGAATACCAGTGCTTGCCATCTACAGATATTTTCAGATTGCATTATTAGTCAAGATGTGTCAGAGTACAGAAAGGTTGTGGAGGACTATGTCTTGAAAGAATTCCTATCATTGAAAATAATAATAATATTAATACATTTTATTTATATAGCGCCTTTCCCATGCTCAAAACGCTTTACAGAGTTTAAGAAAGAATGGCAAGGTATACAGTATATAGCATTGTACAAACCAGATAAATAAATAAAAAAGATTAAGACAGTAAATTCTGAGAAAAAGCCTAACAGACAACATAATTGATGGCATAGCACACACACACATACGGGTTACATGAGCATCTTCACAGAGAGGTAAACTGAAAGAGGGGTAATAAAGTCAAGTTGAGCTAAAAGCTTTCCTGAACAGATGAGTTTTGAGTTGTTTTTTAAAAGAATTCATGGAGTCAGCTGACCTGATTAATTTCGGTAGGTCATTCCAGAGTCTGGGCGCTATACAGCTGAAGGCCCTGTCACCCATGGAGTGTAGATTAGTGAGGGGCACAACAAGATTGCCAGAATCAGAGGACCTTAGTGGGCGAACAGCCACATAGTGATGGAGAAGGTCACTGATGTAGTTTGGTGCAAGGTCATTTAAGGCTTTGTAGGTTATTAGTAGGATTTTATATTCGATTCTGTAAGACACAGGGAGCCAGTGAAGGCGGAGCAGGATGGGTGTGATGTGCTCGCTGCTGCTGGTTCGAGTAAGGACTCTTGCAGCTGAGTTTTGAATAAGCTGGAGCTGTGATATAAGATTAGAAGGGGCACCTGCCAGTAGAGAATTACAATAATCGATGCGAGATATGATAAAAGCATGGACAAGTTTCTCAGCGTTTGAAAAGGAAAGGAAGGAGCGAACACGGGATATGTTACGGAGGTGAAAGTTAGAAAGTTTCTTAATGTGATTTATGTGGGCGGAATAAGAAAGGGAGGAATCAAAAATGACACCAAGATTCTTTGCAGTAGAGGCAGATCTGATGAGATCACTGCCAAGATGGTCTGGGAAGAGCTAATTTTATTAAGTTGCACTTTAGTCCCAATTTGCAGGAGGTCAGTTTTTTTGCAATTTAATTTTAAAGAGTTCTGCTCCATCCAGGTATTAATTTCACTGAGGTAGGTTGTGAGCTGAGAAAGCTCTGATGAAGTTCCACTTTTAACATTGAAGCAGGAATGTGACTCATTTCATTCCTGTTTCAATTGAAGTGCAGAGTGTAGCACATCTTTGTCTTTGAGATGAAGATGGTACTGTAGCCTCCCACTGACCGCTGAAGGTGCACTAAGTATTGCAATGACACATTGTAATGGCACCCAACAAATATCATCTCTAGGTGGTCAATGGAAAGACTGCAGGATAGTTTGGATGCATGAAACATATCAGGATGTCTGATTTTGCCTGAGTAGTAATTTTTTCTCAAACTAAATAAAGAGAAAACAGAAATTTTAGTGATTGGAAATAATGGATATATTGAGGTTATTAGAAATAAACTCTGCGGTGGGCTGGCGCCCTGCCCGGAGTTTGTTTCCTGCCTTGTGCCCTGTGTTGGCTGGGATTGGCTCCAGCAGACCCCCGTGACCCTGTAGTTAGGATATAGCGGGTTGGATAATGGATGGATGGATGGATAGAAATAGACTTGATGCATTAGGATTAAAAGTCTTGATGGAGGTAAAGAATTTAGGGGTAACTATTGACTCTGACCTGAATTTTAAATCACATATTAATCAGATTACTAGGACAGCATTTTTTCACTTAAGAAATATAGCAAAAGTTAGACCTCTTAGAACATTGCAAGATGCTGAGAAATTAGTTAACGCTTTTGTTTTTAGCCGACTAGATTACTGTAACGCTCTCCTCTCAGGACTACAAAAAAGACATCAATCGATTGCAATGAGTGCAGAATGCAGCTGCTAGAATCTTAACTAGGAAAATGGCACATCTCCATGCCTACAGAAAAGATGCAAACCATGTGCCCACATCTATGATACAGACCGTATAGTTATACCACACTGCCGACTAGAACATCACATCAAGGGATCATTTTCCTGCAGATCATCTAATGTAGTCTACCTAATTTTCTGCATGAAATGTCCTGACACTGCACTCTATGTGGGAGAAACTGGACAAACACTCCGCCAGAGAATGAATTTACACAGGTTCCACATTAAACATGGCAACACAGATGTTTCTGTAGCGGCCACTTCAACAGCCATGGACACTGTGAGAGGGACTTTAAAGTCACAGTGCTTATGGGCAACTTCAAAACACAGCAAGAGAGAAAAGAATGGGAAGTTAAACTCATGCTAAAATTTAATACTTTACAACATGGATTGAATAAAGACAAGAGTTTTATGGCCAGATATGAGGTTTGTTTACATCTCTCAGAATGACAGACAACCTGTCTACAGACCCACATTGTTTTGAAAAAACTCATTACAAACTTCAAAAGACTTTGTTGGACAGTTATCTTATCCAGAGATCTTGACCATACATTGTTCTTTTCTCTCTTGTTAAATTAACCCTAGCCTGAATGAATCTATTAATTTTTTACATTCAAAATCTCTCATTTAAATATTTACCAATGTTGTTTCTTGTCCTAGAATGTGTATATAAACACAGGGAACTCCAGTTTCTGTATTACATCTTGCCTGAAGAAGGGGCCTGAGTTGCCTCGAAAGCTTGCATATTGTAATCTTTTTAGTTAGCCAATAAAAGGTGTCATTTTGCTTGGCTCTTCTCTACAACTAGGAAAAGAAAATCCAAACACATCTCTCCAGTTCTGATGTCACTACATTGGTTACCTGTGTCATTTAGAATTGACTTTAAAATACTGCTTATGGTTTACAATGCCTCAAATAATCTCGCTCCATCTTATATTTTGGAATGTCTTACACCTTACACTTCAAATCATAACCTTAGGTCTTCAAATGAGTGTCTACTTAGAATTCCAAGAGCTAAATTTAAAAGAAGTGGTGAGGCAGCCTTCTGCTCTTATGAATCTAAAATCTGGAATAGCTTACCAATAGAAATTCTCCAGGCTAATACAGTGAAGCACTTTACACAACTGATAAAAACACATTACTTTAACATGGCTTTCTCATAGCTTCATCTTAGTTTAATCCTGATGAACTGTATATTCAAGAAATTGTCATTATTATTCATGGTGGCTCCAAAATCCGTACTAACCCCTACTTTCTCTTCTGTTCTTTTTCCGGTTTTCTTGTGGTGTTGATCTACGCCACCACCACCTAATCAAAGCACCATGATGTCCCTACATTGATAGATTAAAGGCCAGAAGTCCACATGACCGTCATCATCAAGTTCTTCCATGAGAACCCTGAATACAATGAGGACTGATTGAGGTCATTTATGTTAGGTAGAATGCCTAGAGGGGGCTTGATGGTCTCGTGGCCTGGAAACCCTGCAGATTTTAATTTTTTCTCCAGCCGTCTGGAGTTTTTGTTTTGTTTTTTCTGTCCTCACTGGCCATCGGACCTTACTTTTATTCTATGCTAATTAGTGTTCCCTAATTTTAATTCGTATTTATTTTGTCTTTTTTCTCTTTCTTCATCCTGTAAAGCACTTTGAGTTACATTGTTTGTATGAAAATGTGCTATATAAATAAATGTTGTTGTTGTTGCTTCACTATGGTCACGAATCACACCAATCCAACATTTTTCATCATACATGCACCCAATGTAGCCTCCAGTATGACACTGGTCCATTGTGAGGGGTGCATCTAGTCCATCAGGAGTGTAATTGTGAGAGGACAGAATCTTGGCGGCTGCTTCAATAGTGAATATTTGGACAGTCAATCGACTGTCTTCACCAGACATCCCACTGACTTTGAATTTGCCATCTTCTGTAGGGATGTACTGTAACAGTGGTATTCTCCAGTACCAGGTACTCTTTTGGCCATGGAGAATCACATTATTTGTTCAGCAACATGAGATGGGACATTGTCATTTGATATGAAAAACAGTTTGACATTTTTGATAACTTACTGATTGAAAACTTAGTGATTACCATTATTGACACATGGAGCATTCCACCTATGTTTAGGGTGGAGAATAAATTTGAAAGATTTGCATAAGAAAAGTAAGGTTTGTGATCTGAGAAAGAAAGGACAATGTAGAATAAATGAAAAATATTTGAAAAAATATTTGCACATTCATGCATGCTGTTAAGGGTGCTCTGAAAATGAAATCCAAAATAATTTTTTGAATCTGAGAGGTCTGCGGTTCAGATCCTGATACAGTTACTTTTCTGTTTATTGCTTTTCCAGAAAGCCTATATAGTTATCTGAATAAGGAAAACAATCAAAGGTCTGTGTTGGTTACAAATATGTGTTTCCGAGGACTAAACATAGCCCAGCCAAAAACTCAAATTATATTTTGGTCAGTTTCAGGGGGCTGCTTTAACCATGCAGGGTCATCTGGACCAAATATTTTAATTTTGTCACAAACTTTACCAATTAATGCACCAGCGTGCAAAGACTGAGCCTGCTCGGTTTTTTAATTCTTGAAATGGTCTTGTGAAATTTGATGAAAAAATGAGGCCGGATAAAATCAACACCCCTCCCTCCCCTCTGTAAACTGGCTGTTTCTTGGAAAGTATTGATCTTACATCAAAACAACTGCACAGGGCGTCTCCTGACTAACATGCGTACACCTGGTAATTTTACCAGAATGCTCTGAGCCTAAGTGTGTGGGCCATTGATTGATTTCACATGGAATGACCCTTTTTTTTTTGTCTACTTTGTTTTCTCGTAAAATCTATTTTTCATTGCTACTAAGGAGTTTTTTTCATGCTATCTTTTTCATTTGCAGAGACGTAACATCAGAGATAGGGCTGGTCAGTTCTCGTAATAGCAAAATGCTGAAAGGCATAAAAACAAAAAGAAAAGGGACTTATACATCAGTGGTCAATCTGTTAGTTGATTCATTCATATCAGTTTACATTCATTTAAACTCACAGCAGAGAGAAAGAGCATGAACAGGTGGAACCCAAGGACGAGTAAATGATATACTAGCCTCAGGCCGGGAAATTAGTGGCGGTGTTCATACTAGAAAGGGCAGCCAACAGAAGCATGAGGCAATGAAAGCATTGGGAAGTTTTATCCAAAAGGAAGGAATGAATTAACAAGGTAAATAATTTACAGCCAGTTATTTTTAAATATATGAAAGGTTTTTTTTGGATATGAAAAAAGAGACTTCCAGGAAAAAGAAGGAACACATTGAGTCATCTGACAGGAGCTTCACTGCACAAAGAAACACAGCAGGCCATAACTGTATGTGTTTACCATGTAGGGCACAGTCCAGGGGCTTCCTATCTCAGGCCAGGGGGACACCTGTGTCTGCAGGATTTGAGTAATTTTATTTTTAATTTCATTGATTATTTACTGGTCTTTCTTCTCTTACTTTGCATTTTAAAGAAGCAGTATTTAGAAATATTCAGATTTTTGCCTTCGTTATAAGTCACTTTCCTATCAATTTGCCTTTTGTCTATGGAGTTTGTTCCCTTAATGGTATCCTAGAAATGGGAACTAAAAATGAACAATGTAAACACCGGAGTAGAAGACAAAAAATCAGGTTAATTAGATGGAAAAATAAAACAGATTTTGAAATGGGTTGAAACAAAAACCTACAACAACAACGGGCCCCAGAAGTGAACTTGAAAACCATTGGCCTAAGGTAGGAGCTAGGTGAAGGAGGTTAGGTGTAACACAGCAATATGATTTAAAATGGCTTAAATTTAAATTCTTCTCAAACGTAAAAGGTTTCACAAAAAAGATACAAATGAAGATCCTGACATAATTTAAATCACGCTTAATGTTTTCATTAACTATTGATCGGACATCATCAAGTGTCTGTTATTCCTGGAACATTTAACTGTTACGATGTCTGAAGCAGACTTTAAAATTGTTTGGTTGGAGGTGAGTGATGTAGAAAGAAAAGCAACCAGACAATATCACATTCTAATGGACGGTCGGCAGCTCAACCAGGCCGGCACGCCCAAAGAGTGAAAGGATGGGGGAATGCAGCTACTTTGGGACACTGCCTCCCACAGGACGCTAGGTGGTGATTTCTCTGCAGCATTGCAGTGACCCGGATTCCCGCAGGGCACCATGGAATTTGGAGTTCAGCTTCACAGCCCTGCTGGGTACCGTGGGTACAGCCAGGAGACGCTGAAGGGAGACGGGGGAATTTTTGCTTCCCGTATAGACCGGAAGTACTCCCAAATCATGTGGGAGGAAGAATGGAAGCACTTCCGGGTCAAGGACTATATAAAGGACTTTCGGGAACCCAGCAAGCGAGCTGGAGTTGGGAGGGAGTGTGACAGAGCTTGCTGGGAGGTGGAGGAGAGTATTGTGTTTAATTAATGTGGATTTATTTGTGTTTAATGTGGCTGGGGTGCTTTGGAGGCACTATATCCGAGAAAAGAAGAAATTAAATTACTTCTTAGTGCTGTTAATGTGTGTCCAGTGTGTTTGTCTGTTGGGGAAAAGGTGAACGGTGAAAAGGTGCCACCAAGCGTCCACTCATTCACAACATCTATCCTCTATCTTCCACCTGCTAGACATGCCAGCTAATACAGTACTGTACAATGCCATAGTACTTTGCCTAAGAACACAGCCATGAATAAAGAATGGTACCAAAACATCCTCCAAGAGCAACTTCTCCCAACCATCCAACAACAGTTTGTTGACAAACAATGCCTTTTCCAGCATGTGGAGCACCGTGTCATAAGGGAAAAGTGATAATTAAATGGCTTGAGGAACAAAACATCGAAATTTTAGGTCTATGGCCAGGAAACTCCCCAGACTTTAATCCAATTGAGAAATTGAGGCCAATCCTCAGGAGGTGGGTTGACGGAAGCCACTCCTTAGTAAAAGGCACATGGCAGCCTGCCTGGAATTTGCCAAAAGGCACCTGAAGGACTCTCAGGCCATGAGAAAGAAAATTCTCTGGTCTGATGAGACAAAGATTGAACTCTTTGGTGTGAATGCCAGGCGTCACGTTTGGAGGAAACCAGGCACTGCTCATCACCAGGCCAATACCATCCCTACAGTTAATAATAATAATAATACATTTTATTTATATAGCGCCTTTCCCATGCTCAAAGGCACTTACAGAATAAATAAAGAATGGCAGAATATACAGTATATAGCATTGTACAAACCAGATAAATAAACAAAGACGATTAAGACAGTAAATTCTGAAAAAAAAAACAGACAGCATAATTGATGGTCTCGCGCACACATACAGGTTATATTAGCATCTTGACAGAGAAGTAAACTGAGAGAAAGGTAATGAAGTCAAGTAGAGCTAAAAGCCTTCCTGAACAGATGAGTTTTGAGTTGTTTTTTAAAAGAATTCATGGAGTCAGTTCTGACAAACTATTACTATTATACTTTTGTATTGTATTGAGGATTACTTGTGTTCTGTTCTCTGTATTGTATTGTATCTACCCCCTTTTTTGACACACCTGGAAAGGGGTCTCTCTTTGAATTGCCTTTCCCAAGGTTTCTTCCACTTTTTCCCTACAAGAGTTTTTTTTTTGGAGTGTTTTTCTTTGTCTTCTTAGAGCGTCAAGGCTGGGGGGCTGTCAAAAGACATTGCCTGGTAAAGCACGCCCTGTGTGATTTTGGGCTATACAGAAATAAATTTAATTGTATTATTGTGTATGTATATATATATATATATATATATATATATATATATGTATATAATCCAACATCTGTCTGTATGTCTGTCCACTTTTCACGAGAAAACTACTTAACAGATTTAGATCAGGTTTTTTTCTATAATTTGCTTGAACATTCTAGTTGATTTTGTGACTTCTCTCATCGCTTATATATCACTTGCAGGAGTGATATATTCGCGGTAATCCGAGACAGAGGCTGCGGGCCAAGGGGAGGGGGAAGCATGATGCCAGGAGTGGGGAGCCAGGCAGGGCCTTCCTCTCACTGTCCTGTTCACTACTATGTGAGCGGAGCCATGGGGGATGGGTAGTGTATATGTATATATATATATATATATATATATATATATATACACTAGGGGGCTGTGCCCCCTGCTTGCTTCGATCACCCACCCCCTACCCATGCAGTGTGATGTGCGGCAGCCACTTCGTGTCTCTGCTGCTCGCGTTATGAATGGGGTGTTGAACGCACGCTAAGGAGATGTGGTCGGATCAGCTGCTGTTTTGCTGCTGCTGCTGCCGAGCTGCATGTTCTGCTTGTTGTACTGTGTGTCGACCATTTAAAAGCCTGTGCAGCAGCTGTCCTTTTGTCTCACTGCCTCATCTCTGAGAAAATCACGTGTCGTCTCCTTCCAAGATTTTTTTATAATATATATATATATATATATACACACAGTATATATATATATATATATATACACACATTCTTAAACCTGATTAATCTAATTCAGGGTCACAGCCTATCCCAGCAGCACCAAAGACAAGGGAAGAAACAGTTTTGGACAAGGCACTTGTCTATCAAATGGTACACTCACACGGATACCAGCATTCACTCATATTAATCAAGTCTTGGGATGTGGGAGAAACACAACAAGAAAACTCACATAGGAAAGGGGAGAATACTGTAAAGTCCACATAGATAAATACTAGATGTGGATCTGTTAGGTATCAGCACTAACTACTGGCACACTCCATGAAATACCATTAACCTACAAAGTGAAGATTCCTAAACAGCAAGAGATAGGCAAGTAATAATTACAGACAGGTAAGTAATAATTACAAATTAAAAATTGCATGTCTTAAAATTAGAAATATTATAAATAAAACAACATATATTTCTAGAGCATATTTTCATACTATGGTGGAGACGCTGTGTGAGATGGTGAGGGCTGACATCACCAGGAAGCACACAGCTCAAAGTGTTCAGGGAAGGGCACAGCAAATCTTTGAACTAAAAAACATACAAAAGATTTAGCTCAAATTGCTTTACATTTGTATTATTTGTTCAGTGAAGCTCCTTACTCTGAAATATTCTAGACATACGGTAGTTTACCATGAGTAAAACATTCCTGCAGCAGATCAGTTCCTGTTTTTCCTAGTGACTGACCTTGGCTTTTATTGATGGGCAGCGGAAACACAATTTTACAAGAAACTACATTCTTTTCAATTCAAACAAGTAATGGGAATTTTTGGGAATAAATATAAATATAATTTCATCATGAAGCATGTCCTACAAGAATGGTAGTTTCAGTCAAATTTGAATATAATGGTTTGATTTATAATCTTGTACTGTTACAAAGTTTTGGTGGGTTTAGATCCAAAGCAATATACACTGAATCGTGGTTTCCTTTAACTGAATGCAGGATTGATGTTTACAGGCGGCACATTTACGTGGCGCATCCAATGAACTGAATGTCTTAATGGGGATTCACAATTATGACTAAATAAATAATTAACGATTGTTGCCTATTGTAGGAGTGTCTTTCCTCATTTATTTACATTTATAATATTTTTTTGAGAACAGAACCTTTCAACAAAAGGAGGCTTGTTAAATTTTGTCAGTCTGGGATCCCCAATATTGACATGAAGTATACTGTATTTACTAACACTTTATCTAAAAAAAAAAAACTAAACAATGCAAATTTTAAACATATTCACAGTGGAAAAAATGTATGAAATGATAGAAGACATTTTCATTATTATGCTTTAATGGCTATCTTTAAAAGACTTCAGGCACTGATGGATAATTGATGAGATTTGAATTCTGGACATGACGTAATCCAGTAGTGATTGTTTTCTCTTGTGGGAGGCTGTATTCCACATGTCTGAGAACTAAGCCACAAAGACAAAAAAAATGTTTTAGGCAAAGCTCTAAAATCATCAGGTTATGTTATGGTTAAGATTAGGGTTGTGGGAAAGTTATCTGATTCAAATAATGACAACTGTTCTGGTACTTGGAGCTCCGGGGTGGAGGCTCTGCATGCAGAGATACCAAACTCACTCACCTGAACTCCACAGGCAATGTTGTATCACATATCCATCTACTGGCAGGCAACAGTATTCAGTTAGGAAAGGAACAGTAGAAACACGAAGTGTCTGGACACAGTGGTGGATCTATATTTTTGTGGCTGTTATGGGGGACCCAATGCAACCAGCAACAAGACTGGTAACTCAGTTTTGGTCCCCCTTTATTTTGGGTGAAACAAAGAATTAAAATTATTTTTTTCATTTTATATGAGAAACAATAATGGCCAAAAACATGTATTAACTGATTCTTATTCTTTACTGGTACATTAGGTTACAAAGGAGACCAAATCTGATGACCTCCTTATCACTTATAACCACAGTAAATGATTTAACTCTGACTTCCCATTCCTCAGTTATGGAAGACGTAACATCGGTCTGCGTCTGTGCCCTTTATGTTTAAAGTGCAAATTGTCTGTCTGAGCGCCATTTCAAGTAATTAAAACAAGATAACAAAGTAAGAATTTACATGTACATATACATTTTTAAATTTGATAAAGAATATCAATATACCAGTAAGAGTTTGCTGTTCTTACCTTATGAGAGGTGGCATTTTAGCAGAAATATCTATTCTCATTTATTCACATCTTGTAGAATGCTTTTTGACAGCAGAAGTTTTGCAACAAAAGGCTTGATGAATTTTTCCAGTGTCAGATCCCCTATTGCCCTGACATATATTGTATTTAATAACAGTTTGTGCTTCGTGAGGAGGAAATCTTCACATCTACAAAGTGATGTATTTGCAGGGAATATAATTTGGGAAGTAATATCAGAGGCATTTTAATCATAATGCTTTAATGACTACCTTTAGAAAACTTCAGGCACTGATGGCATATAAAGACCATACATGTAAACTGGTAATTGATGTGATTTCTATTCAGGACATCACAAAGTAATTATTGTGGTCCCCTCTAGTAGTGATCGTTTATACTTGGGGAAGCTGCATGCTATACACCCGAGAACGATAAACCACGGAGACAAAAAACATTTTAGAAAAACCTGTAAAATCATCATAAACCTTTAATGTATAAAGGCACCTCTGTGTGACACTTCGTTCAAATTCTGACCTCTACACCTTAAAACAGGGGTCCTCAATCACGGTCCTGGAGGGCCGCAGTGGCTGCAGGTTTTTCCCCCAACTACTTTCCCAATTAAAAGACAGTCCATACTGATAATGATACTTAGTATTGAACTGTTTGGCTTGTTAATGCTTGCATTCATCCAAGAGCAGTTTTAATTGCACTGTAGAGTTTCCTTCTGTGAGAACATTATCCAAGTGTTTTGTGGAACAGAATAGATTTAAACGTAATGGTCCTTCCAATTCCAATCTGATTCATTTCTAAATATTTTTA